>NW_006159579.1:9130432-9139188 GCF_000334495.1 Tupaia belangeri chinensis | reverse complement strand
AGGGAAAGGGATGACCACTTGACCAGACCTGCCCATGTGTGTAGAGTCCTAAGCCAGGCTTCCCATTCAGAGGAGAAAGCGACTTAGCAGTAGTTGATAGCCTCACTGGCCACATGTCTTTTTTTTTGTTTTTCAAGAGATTTTTGCTATAGGGCACATGCACTTGATAGACAAAAAGCAAGAAATTACACACACACACACCTAGAGAGGTGGCCATGCTGCAGGTTTCAAGCCTTCACGTTCTGGGACTCAAGCCGCAGTTGACTATGTAGGAGTCCAGTGTCTTAACCATTACGCCATCTGCTGGTCCCGCCACATACACTTTTAACCTGGTTCATTTTCATTAGAAGCAATCTACCAAAGGGTATAAGACCGTTAGAACCAAGCAGCATAAACCAGGAAAAAGAAGAACGAACAGAACTACTGTCTCAAAAGAAACAATTCAAGGAAAAGAACCTGTGTAGATTTTAAGTTAGCATCCCCAGAGTCAGGGTGTTATTTTGTCTGCAAAACAAGAATGGGTTATGAAAAAAAGGAGCAATTATAAAGCAAAGAATTAATGGAAATTTAAAAACATGATTTTCTAATCTAAAACAATTCAACAAAAATATTGAGTAGAGGCAGTAATAAGGGAAGTGTATAAGATCTAAATTCATCAGCATTCATATCAGGATGTCAGTAGCCATTGCCTAACCTTGAATAATGAACTAAAGCTATGAACATATCTGGAGTCAAGGATGTATCAGTAGAAAATAATTCTTTCTGTGAAGCAGGATTTGGTACACAAGGGATGACTTATACTTTTCATTTGACACTTTACTACGCTTTATGAATTTTCATTTTCATTTGCTTTAGTTACTTTTAATAAGGTTACTTGGTAAAATGCTGTCTTTTTCATCCTACAAGCACATCATCTTTTTGTTTAATTTTTGCTAGGATAATATCAGAAACCTGTAACCTTTGTTAATGGTGCTAATGACTCATACAGTTAAGGGACAGGGTAGATTTTGATCATATTTGTTTACAGCAGACTACATCTGTACCAAAACAATTAGTTTTGTGTGTGCGTGTTTTCTTTTAACCAGTATCTTTAAAATCTATGCCAACTCAGTTTTCTCTTTCGTGGGTAACATCCGTCTTTTCAGTATTGTACTTCTGGGAAAAGGGCCAAAACTTATAGGAAGGCTAAGGCTAGAAGCTTCTCTGAAGTTCTCCAAGCTTCTGCATTGAATAGTGGTCCCAGGCTGGACTCTCTGACTAATTTTTTTTTTTTTTTTTTTAAGAAGGAGGGAAGAAAGGAAATTGTGTTTATAAGCTTACAAGGAATTTTTTCTTCCTGATACTCGTCTTTATCAGAAGAACTCCAGGCAGAATTTTTGGAATTGAAAATTGATTATGTTGCCAAAGATAACCCCCAGAAAATCACTTTGAGGATTTCCCACATAGAGTATCTTCTTACATAGCTCCAAATAAGAGAGTAGGTTTCAGCAGACATTTTTCTGTTTTATTGACACATAATTGGGAAAGTGTTTCCTCTCGCATCCTGCCCCCATGTCTTGACTAGAAATATCTGGTAGTGCCCCAGGCTTGACTTCAGAGTTGCCTCACCATAACTCCTCTTTAATTTTCACCATTTAATGTATTTCTAAAAAATGTGTACAACTCTCGGGAACCAGCAGTTAGCGTGATGGCTATGTCGCTAGACTCCCACGTAGTTGACCGCGGTTCGCGTCCTGGATCCGGTGGCTTAAAACTCACACCGGGCGCATGTGCATGCGTGCCCAAGATCCCGAGAGGAGAATGGAGGAGAAGGGATTGCGGCGTGACCATCCCCCCTGGGGGGTGATTTCTTGCTTTCTATCTCTCTCTCTCTGTCTGTCTGGCAAGCGCACGTGCCCTATAGTGAAAACCTCTAAAAAAAAAAAAAAAAAAACCTCTCCAAAAAAAATGTGTACAACTCTCATAGTAAAGCGTCATATTTTGGAGAGGTTCTGTTTCTTAATTGTGCTTTGGACTTGGTTTAGCTTTGAGTATGTTTTACAGCGAAACACATGTTTCCAGCATGTGTGAGTGAGTATTTAAGGAGCTAGACTCATAGCCTCATGATTAAGGGAGATGGATCCCATATAACCAACAGTGGTTCAAATCCCAGTTTCCGTGGCATGAGAAACATACTGGGCACATGTACATATGTGCCCCAAATCCCAACAGGATGGAGAAATGAAGAAGAGGCTGTGGCACGAATATTCCCTATTGGAGGGTGCTTTCTCCCTCTGTCTCTCTCTGGTGAATGCAAACACTTTCTGGCAGTTTAAAAAATATTTCAAATGAAGGTTAAATATAGGAGAGTATTTCAAAAAGTTTGTGGAAAAACGAAATTCAAGTATGAATTTATTTGGGTGCAGAAGTTTTTTTTAAATCCTTGCACAGTTTTTTCATTGTATGTGTTATCTATGAACTTATCAAAGTCTTCTTTTATATAGATAACTTTCCAATATAACGAAACCACTTTTAGTAGATAATTGAAGTTTATTTTCATGTCTTGAGAAGAAGGATTTAAAATTTTACAGAAGAATCAATGGGCCTCTGAGCATGTTATTATTGTACTGACTTTCAGGATATTATCAGCTTTCTTTAAGTTTCTGTCGAAAAAAATTAAGCACCTACTTTGTTTTGCTAAGAGAGTCATAAAATACCATCAATAACTGGATTTGTGGAGCTTTTTGTATATATATATATTTAGGTCATTAGAATGTTTTTATTGTGAAGTTTTTTTTTTCCTCTCCAAGTATATTGATGTCTTTCATGAGACAGACAAGCAGGAGCTTAGACAAGGTCTTGCCACTCCACTGTCTTTTTTTTTTGAGATAGATTTTTGCCATAGGGCACGTGCACTCACCAGAGATAGACAGAAAGCGAGAAATCATCCCCTCGCCCCCCCAGGGGGAATGGCCATGCCACAATCCCCTCTCCTCCTCTCTCTCAGGATCTTGGCACACAGGCACATGCACCCAGTGTGAGTTGTAAGCCACTAGGTCCAAGACTCAAACCACGGTTGATTATGTGGGAGTCCAGTGACATAACCATTATACCATTGGTCCCGCCACTTCACTGTCCTCCTCCTAAGCATCTGGCCAGGCAGGTTTGTAGGTGTGCTCCCAGCTTATAGAGGTTGGCCAGGAGTTCTAACCTCCTTCCCATGTGGCTGTAGTATTGCACAGTGGTGCTCTGCCACCGCTACCACTGCAGCTGGGCATGTTGCTGATTCTTTAATCAGTATTTTGAGAGTCAAATAACATTAAAAGAGATAGGGCACTTTTATACTTACCAAAAGGGGTATTGGAGGGTTTTTTGGTAAAAGAATCTACAAGCATGTGATATAAAAAAACAGCACCTGTGACTCAATTGACCTGAGTAGTGGCCTCTGCTCTGCTGCTGACTTGGGGACTTTTGCTGCCCCCTCCCCCATTCATTCTAAAGCACGTGGATGTTAGAGAGAGAGAAAAAGAGAAGCTTCCTTCACAGGGATCAGTCACTTCATGAGCTCTTTCCTCCAGTGCTCCAGTCCACCAAGATTTTAGGAATGTATCCATGTTTTCAGGCTGACAGGGCCAGGGACTTTAACTGCAGCTGACATGTGGTTCTAGCTCCACAGTCTAGCATACTACCAGCAGTGCCATAGACTTTAAAAAAAAATGGGGCCTTTTCTTGCTTTTAAACTTCACTTTCCTTAACTGGAATATAAGAATTATTTGCCACGGTTCCTTCATGGGATTGTGGTTGTTATAGCTAAATGAGACATGGAATGCATAAGTACATTGTAGAATATAATTGGTATAAAGTTTTTTTAAATTATCTTATTTATTATTATTATTATTTTTAAGTTTGCCATAGGGCAGCTGTGCTCACCAGAAAGAGATAGAGGAAGCGAGAAAGGAAAAGTGAAAAAGCAAGCCATCAGGTCCGGGACTCGAACTGTGATCAGCCATGTGGGCGTCCAGAGCCCTAACCACAGCTATAAAGTTTTTTGGTTTTTTTTTTTAATGAGATGATGCATAATATGAGATAAATATTTCTGTGAAAATTTAGCTTATATTTAAACTCTTTTCACCTGCTTCCTCTTTTCTGCATCAGTAAAAAGTGAGAAAACTTCTGCTTTTTTCCCCCTGCTTGAGGACACAAGTCCCATGTTAATATCTGTAATCCACTAAAATGGCAGGACCCCTTGACTGTCACTTCCTCCGAATATTCCTTCAGAATAATTTTTATTGTTAACTTATCTGGTAGGTAGGCAGGCGAGTCTCCAGCCTTGGGAAATCAAAGGTGAGCTGAGTTGTGCTGACCTAGCTGAGATCTGTGAGGGGATAAAGAGAAGCAGGCTGGTTTAGCCATTAGCACTGGTCAGTAGTCATGTGTGATCTCCCCTTTCTAAACAAGTCCATCCGGTCGCCTTATCTTTCCCCACACCTTCTGCCAATTCTCCTGATGGGAAATCCCAATACTTTTGGCTTTCTCCTCGTCTTCCATATTTTGTCCTAGCCAAGACTTCCTGGTTCAGCTTTTGAGCTTTTTAAATTTTTATTCATTATGTTTATTTTTTTTCATGAATGAGAAAGGCAGAGAATGAGAGAGAGTGAGCATTCTCAATAAAATCCTGACCCCACAGTCCTTCCCAACCCTCCAGCTTCATCCATCCTTGGATTGTGAGCAAGAACATGCATGGTACTCAGAGAGGACTTCAGACCTATCCAGGCACATTTCCCTGTGGGATTGCCTCAGAGAGTGTCACAGTGCACCATTTGGCCCCCTGCTGGACCTTTGGAAGCCCCTTTACCCTTGAGTTCTCATCAATGCTATCTAGCTTAGGTCTTCAGTCCTGGTTGCCTGGGTTGTCATCAGAGGCCCTATCTGCGCAGAATGAAGCCCTAACACCCTGGCCTGAATATTCTCACTCTGTCATGTATGTTTGTTTACTTGTCTTGTCATGCAGCCACACAGCCAGCCACACAGCCTATCTACTAAATTTCTTGGTAACACTGTTCCATTCCCCCAAGAATAACATGGCAATTAAGAAAACTTAGTGCCTGGGTTCTAGTCCTCTCACTACCATTTCCTTGCCATATAAATTTCCATGTTACACTGGAAATTTAATGAAACCTTTCTGTTCCATGAGATTTCTCATGAGATAAAAAGAGAATAGGATACATTATCTGCCCTATAGAGTTATTGTGAGGAGTAAAGGAAATAATATATAAATAGGACTTAGAACTATCCCTACATGTTATGTGTTATATAAATACTAGCTACAGTCTTTATTATTATTATTATTATTACTATTATCTGTGTCAAAATTATGTGTTTACAGTGCTCAACTGTGTTTTCCCAAATCTTCCAACCACAGGTAATCTTACACATCCATTAATGTCTCTGTCTCCTTAAAAAATTGTTTTAGGGCTTGTTTAAGTATTTATTAAATATTTACTATGTGTAAGACTTAAGATTACTCACTATGAGAAATACAAAACTTAAGAAAATTAGAGTCTGGTAGGAAAAAATCAAAGTATAAAATATTCATCCATCTAGCAAATAATTATTGAGCAATTGCAAAAGATCCAGGCACTGTATGTAGTTACATGGGTGCTGAGCCTGGTGTCATACTTAGCAGTTAACTTTGGTCAAAGAACAGTATTTGAGTACCTTAAGCAAGCACAGTCAAATTGCTTTGGAAATGTAGAAAAAATATTGTACCAGCCAAGAGGGTCAGGAAAGGCTTTTTAGAGATCTTGCTATTTATTTATTTATTTATTTTTGTCCATTGAGGCATTTTATTTGTATGTGTGTATTACATCCCTAGAAAAAGAATCCCAAGATTTTCCCTCCTGTGTGTGTTTCTGTCTTGCTTCTTCCTGGTCCATGATACCAGCTAAAGTTGTCAGTACAGTGAGATCAAACTAAGAGTATCTAAGTTCAGATTATACTGCCATTTCTGTAGATCTTTAGGTTGCAAATGAATCTAGCGCTGTTCATTCACACTTGTTTAACCTGCCTGTGAAGTTCATAACAATTTTTCTGTCTCTGTGGTCATTGATGATTTCAGATTTGCCAGTGCAACCATACGTCATCATCACAGTTAGAAACTGAACAGCGACTTTGGAGCATGACCCAATAAGAACCTGGCATTTGCCTTTCTTCAGTGTTGGTGATGCTCTTGAGAGCAGTAGTTGGGAAGTACATGCACACCATTATGCCAGCATGGAAAGATGGCAGAAAGAGCAGATGTTCACATCTTAACAGGCTTGTAGAATGGGTGGACTTTGCCCATCTTGACTTCTCTGAGGAAGCATTGATGTGCTGCCTTCTGCTATTGTTGTACATGGACTATAGAATTTTCATAATTGCGAGCTCCTCAAGCACAGGCACAGTATTCTCTTCATTTTTGAGTTCCTGATGCTCACTCTGGATCTTTATCCATAAGCCATATTCTCCACAGACGATGACAGCAGTTAAGATGCATTCTTCAGATGATGATGACAGATTAAGATGTCTCTTCTGTTATAACTTAAGGAGAGATTGTAATTTGATGATTCTTAATATCTATGAAGCAATTAAGCTTCCTCAGAGAATGTGTATAAACTGAAATTGAGTTTATTTTAGACATGCTCATGTTATTTATCATATTAATTATAGCCATAGTAGTCATGATAGGAATGTAATAATGTGAATTCTGCACCATGTAGATATTTCTTCTCATATTTCTGGGAAGACACTTATTCTCCATTAAAATCTAATCTGGTCCTAGAATTCCAAGGTATGTGATTTCATGACTTTTATTACATAAGACATCTTAGTTTTAAAAATTGCCCAACAGTTTTAATTCTGAATTTCTCCTTATAGCAAGGAGCAAGGACCAACCCCAGTGGAGAAAAAGAAGAAAGGAAAAAGGAAAAGTGAATCGACGGTGGAGAGTTTAGAGCTGGATCAGGGCCTGCCGAACTCATCCCTGCGGAGTCCTGAGGAGTCCACTGAGTCTGCAGACAGCCAGGTACCGCTGTGACCGGGAACCCTGGTGGAGGTTACGGCTGCTGGATTGGGTCTTCCCAGTATTGATCCTGTTGCCCCTCTATGCCTGTCTCTAGTGTACTGTCCTTCTGCACAGACCTGACTGGGCTTTTACTGTTTGTGGGTGAGCAGGTAGACCCAGACTTTTCCCCTAGCTTAATACATATACTAATAATATCCTAGTTTTGCTTCCTTCTTAGAAAGTAGCACGGTGTTAGGCTATAGAGAAAGTTGATATGGAAAATGAAGTTGTGAGCCAAGCTAGGTGAGATCCAGGGGGGCCTGTTTTGCCATGGAGATAATGCATTTAGTGCTCAAAGTGCTAGACCAGTCTCTACAGGTACATAATCCCAGCTGCTGGAAAAGTCAGAGGTGTATTTATTATGCCAAAACAGTAAGGAAGGATTAGCTAAACATGGAAACAAGGAGGTGCCCATCTAAATCAGGTTCCTAAACATATTCTAAAGCGCACCTGACATTGGTAGGGATTTTCTAAGTTGAGACAATGTTTTTTGGACATGAATTCTAATATTTAAATGAATATTAGAAAACAAGAATGTTTCCTCTGACATCAACAACAACTTGTCTTAGTCTTGCTACTACTGCAAGGAGACCATTTAGAATAAGAGTGACTTAACTGTTACCTCAAGGATCATCTGGCCCCTCAGAGGTTTTTTAGTGGTTCGCCGTAGGAAGATATAAACTTGTAAAGTCATGATATTAATAAGTAGTAATGTCTAGTGTTAGAGCAGCAACCCTTCCCTGCCTATAAACTGGGGCTGGTGGCCGTTAAATATCCAGATTGGCAGAGGGGCAGGTATATGAAGCTGATGGGATTTGGCAGGGAGCTAAGAATGGCGATCTGTATATAGGTCTCGGGAGAGATAGAATCCCTCACATAAAGAAGAAATGGGAAAACGGACACCTGGATCATGTCTTTTAGAGTAGGGAGGTGGGGTCTTTTGTTTTCATTTTGCACCTCCTCTTCTTTTTTCTTTTCTTTTTTTTTTTTTTTTTTTTTTTTTGAGAGATAGAGCTCACCAGACAGACAGAGAGAGTGAGAGGTCACCCCCAGGGGGATGGCCATGCAGCAATCCTCTCTCCTTCAGTCTCCTCTTGGGATTTTGGACATGCACACACATGCACCTGCATGAGTTTCAAGCTGCCGAGTCTGGGACTCAAACCACAGTTGAACACATGGGAATCCAGTGTCACAACCACTATACCATCTGCTGGTCCTTCTCCCCTCCCCCCCCTTTTTAAGGCTTCACTATTGGATAATGAGCTAGCTGGCAGGTGGTTTCCTGAAGTGATTCTACTGCTAGGATATGAGGAATGTGTAGAAATCAACTTTGTGCTTTTTTCTGTTTGAGGAAAGCACTGCACTGCTTATTTATTGTGTATTAATAGTCTTTCTAAAAGGTACAAACTACTTAATTAGAAATGAGGTTGTTTTTTTTAAAGAACTATTTATTTTACTTATTCTTTTTCTTTTTTTTTTTAATTTGATCAGATTGAGAGACAGAGAGGGAAAGTGAGAAAGCAAGCCACCAGGTCTGGGACTTGAACTGTGGGTCAGCCACGTGGGAGTGTCCAGCACCTAAACCACCATGCCACCTGCTGTTCCCAAGAGATGAGTTTTTTTTTTTTTTTTTTTTTGAGAGGTTTTTGCTATAGGGCATGTGCACCTGCCAGAA
>NW_006159579.1:9126775-9130408 GCF_000334495.1 Tupaia belangeri chinensis | reverse complement strand
AATCACCCCCCCCCCCCCACTGGGGGGATGACCACACTACAGTCCCTTCTCTTACATTCTCCTCTCAGTATTTTGGGCACGCATACACACGCGCCCAGAGTGAGTTTAAACTACCGGGTCTGGGACTTGAACCGTGGTCAACTACATGGGAGTCCAGCGACATAGCCATTATGCCAACTACTGGTCCCATCCCAAGAGATGAGTTCTTAAATGGTGACTCAGAACTTTGTTTTGTCTAGTTTAAGATGTCTCCCTATATTTCAAGAAGTGTTTTGAAATTCTTAAAGTAAGTCCTAATAAATTTGATATTTAAGTCAGTTTTTCACAATACATTTTGTGTGGTAAGTGCAGTGAATTTGAGCTAAAACCTAAAAAACTATCTCACCACATCATGGATCTTAGTCCTGTTACATTGGAGGAGAAGCCAGTTTCAGAAATTGTCACTGCCATCGACGAATAAATTCGCAGAACTCTATGACTACCTTCTTCTTCGTAGATCATAGCAGTTTGGAAATTGGGCTTTTCTATTCCTCACCTGGTAGACCTTATTTTGAATGAATTTAATCCTTAAAAGAGGTTTTTTGACCCAGTTGCAATGGCCCAGTATTTTGGCCCAATTGCAGTGGAGGCTGGAAGCCTCATGAACAGCCTATGTTTATTTCCTGGGCCAACCTGAACATGCCAGGCATGGCTGTGTGTAACAGTTATCCTAGCTAATTGGCAGCCTGGAACAGAAGGATCATGGTACATTCAGACTGTCAAAAATATCTGTCTCTGGCTCTTCTTTTCTCTCTCTCTCACATAAAGGTTAGGAGGGGATTATATTTAAGGAAGAGTTCTCTTGTAAGATGAGAAAGCTCTCCTTGGTATGACATGATATTCTTGTGCAAGCTTTCACCTTCGACTCACTGAACTTCTCTGATGGGTGTGTTTACCCTGCAGAAGCGACGTTCAGGACGGCAAGTGAAGCGTAGAAAATACAACGAAGACCTGGACTTCAAAGTGGTGGATGATGATGGGGAAACCATCGCTGTTCTTGGAGCTGGCCGAACATCTGCACTCTCGGCTTCTACACTGGCTTGGCAGGCAGAGGTATAATCTTTACATGAGGGTACTGACCTTGGCAGGAGAGTCATTTTCACCTACTTAATGGAGTTGTTCTGTGGTGCTCTGCTGAAACATAAGTTAGATTATTTTAACTGTTGCTCATAGGCTTTGAATGGCTTCCTGTTGCACTTGGGATAAAGTTCAGACTCCTTACTGTGCCCACCAGGACCCTCTATGATCACATCCTACCTTATTTCACCAAATTCATTTTTTAGATAAATGATTTTTTTTTCCTGTTACTCTACAGCCAAAAGACTGGTCATCTTCTTCTTCCCTCTATTTTTCCAAAAGAATTTTTTTTTTTAACTTTATTTATTTATTTATTTTAGTTTGACCAGAGAGGGACAGCGCACGCAAGAGAGAAAGTGAGAAAGCAAGCTGCCAGGTCCAGGACTTGAACGACAGTCGGCCATGTCCAGCACCCCTAACTACTACTCCACCTGCCCCCCTCCAGCCTTCCCCCTTTTTTTAGGATTTTTTTTTTTAATTTTATTTACTCATTTTTTTAAGACTAGCCATCTCCAAATGATTTCAACTAACAATTCTTTTCCACCCATGGGATTTTGCCTGTGTTGTCCCTTTGCACGACTGGTTCAGCATCATCTAAGTTTCACCTAAGATGGTATCTCCTTGGCAAGGTCTTTCTGGACTCTTAACTAAAGTAGATTCTTCATGTTCATCCCAGTGGATTCACTATGCCATCTCCTTATTTGTTTCCTTTGTAGTAAGTAGCACAACGTGTAACTGCATTCAGATGTGTCGAATTTTGTTTTATTTCCTTGTCTTTTGCACTAGAATATGACAATCTATTATGTAGTAAATAGTTTAGTGAAAGAAATCAAATGAACTAGTGCTTACAGTTGGAACTTTGAGTCAGCAAATATGTATTGAGAGTCTACTGCAAGGTCAGGTATTGGTGTCCTAGGATTAATATCTGGGTATGATTCTGGCCTCCATGGAGCTGTGTCTAAGAGAAATCACACATAGCCATCCTAATGTTGTGATAAAGGCAGCCCTAGATGTATGTGCTGGATACAGTGGCCACACAGGTGGAGTGGCAAGGAGCAGAGTATAAGAGAAGGAAGAACTTAGGAGGGACATTTCCAGATGAACTAAAGCCTCAAACCTGAATGGCACTAGATGTTGTGGCATAACAGATGGCTGTGCTTGGCTGGATGCTGGGGTGTGATTTAAGGTGTGTGAGGGCATGAGGGCTAAGAGGTAGGAACAGTCAAATTATGTGGAGACTTGTGTGTCACCTGAGTTATGTGTCCCCTTACACTGTCGGTCAGGTGGGTAGGAGGCACTCTGATGGGTTCAAGCACAGGAACAGGATGACGACCTTTGCATTTTAGCAGTTTCCATCCATTGTGGTATCAGGGAGTAAGAGAGTAGCATTAGGACTTGATACAGAAGTATGCTAGAAAGGAAAAGGGTTAAGTGTTGAAAAGGATGAGTTCTGTGCCAAGAAGCTTAGAGGGAAAAGAAGAAAAGCCAGGAAGCAGCAGGCTGTGCATGTAGGAGGGGCGTTGTTGCCATCCGCACATTCTGGGACGTAGGCTGTCTGTCGTTATGGAGTCACTGTTGCTGACTTGGCAGAATTCACGCTCTTTGTGTGGAGTGGCAGCAGCATAAGTACCTGACCTTTCTCCTGCACACTAGTGTGTCTTACAGAAGCCAATAATGGTTTATCTTCTTCAACCACCTTGCTTCCAGCTTGAAGCATTTTCATATAATTTCACATATCCTATCGCTCATTCTGTCTTTGCATGGAAAGCAGCAAGGAGCATGGGGTATTGTTCCTGTTTTAACATTCCAGAAACTGAGGCACAGAATGATCCGAGGCAGAATTCTATAGCAGCAGCTAATCAGTGACTTCCATGTAAGAGTTGACTTCGTGTCTCTACCAAGGGTTATCCCACTAATGAATTTCATATTTAATAGCAATAATAATTGTTTGCCATTGAGGTACTTTTCAAGCAAACAGTTAAAAATATCTCTTGCAAAACTGCTATGAGGTGATAGCATTATGTTGCCTTTTAATGTTTTTCCCCCCCTCAGGGATTTTATGATTAGTTTGGTAGTTAAAACACCACAAGGGATTTATTTTCTTCTAGTATCCTTTTAGCATAAGCCATTAACCATATTTCAGATGTTGTTATGGCTTGTCCCTGGATACCTGAAGGGCAATAGTAGCTGATCTGATAGAAACAACTCAGGAAATTTTACTTATCTTAGGACAGCTCCTTTTTTCCTCTAGCAAAGAGAAAGCTCATGTATAGAGAAACATAAGGTATAGTGTGAATTTGCATTAACATGCTTCAAAAATGTTAACCAAATTTAAGCAAGAAAGAAGCCTGATACATTGTTTTGGTTTTGATATTCAGAGAGGCAACCATGTGGATCTGACCCCTTAGCCAGAGACCTGGTCTAGCATGCAGGGCAGGCCAAACAGCTTTTGGAAGGACTGGAGAGATCAGCTTATCTCAAGCAGTTCTCAAATTCAGTGCTTCGCTGCAACTGTTC
>NW_006159579.1:9110952-9126758 GCF_000334495.1 Tupaia belangeri chinensis | reverse complement strand
CCTGCTGAGGTCTGCCAGAGATCTCCCAGACTAATGCAATGTTTGAAAGCCATGAATCTTATTTAGGATTCCAGGCAGTCCTCAGAATATCCATGACACAGGAAATCATCAAGGAAGATAAGGTTTTTTCTGTATTCTTCAGGGCCCTTTAAGTGAGTGTCTACCTCCTGCTAGCTTTATCTTGGGGCCAAGAAGGGGGTGGGGTCAGCTCAGAAAGTTCCCACTCTGTACACCTGTGCAGTGTCAGCAGGCTCAGCTCAATTCTGTGAGTGCTGGCCCCATCCCAGCCTCAGGTCACAGTTTCAGCACTGGTTACTTAGTCGTGAGTTGCTAAAAACATCTTTATATATGATTCACTTTAGCTCCAGACTGGCATTATAAAGGCATCCTCTTGGGAATCCAGAAGACAGTCTTAAGCCTCTGACTTGACTATGGGATTTAGGCGCTTGAAATGAGTTTCTGTTCTCTCTGCTTTCTTTTCTTTGTCAAACTGTCATTGGTGCCTGGAGCAGAGACAAACTTTCATAGTTCCGGGTCCATATATAATATGTATAATGTATAGACTTCTACAAGGCTGTCTCAGTTTTTACCTCCTACAGTTTGGGTGACTTGTATGATTTTGCCTGTGGGAATAGGACTTTCACCATGCTCTCCTTCCTGTGTCTTACTCTGAGTCTTTGCATCGAGGACTTTTTTCTTTTTTTTTTAAGAGAAAATTTTGCTATTGGGTGTGTGCGCTCACCAGAGAGACAGAACGTGAGAAATAACCCCCTGGGAGGATGGCCATGCCACAATCCCTTCTCCTCTATTCTCCTTTCTGGACTTTGGGCATTCACGCACACACACCCAGGGTGAGGTTTAAGAACCAGGCCCAGGACTCAAACTGCAATCGACTCCCTGGGAGTCCAGCGATGTAACCATTACGTCATCTACTGGTCCCACAAGGACCCTTTTCTGTGCCTAGCATCTGAACTCCTTGAGGCAGCTTCTGCTCCCTCTGACCTGGGAAGGCTGCCCTTGCTCTGTGCTCTCATAGCACTTGAATATATTTAACTCTTATTTTCCTTTCCCTGTCCTTTGAATACCTGCCAACTTTTTTGTTTCCTTCTTCTAGAGTTTGTATCCCTTTTTTTTATTTTTGTTTTCTATCTATCTCTCAGGCATCAAAGAGTTTCAATAAAGTAAGATTTTTTTTTTTTTTTGGAGAGGTTTTTGCTATAGGGTGGGTGCACTAACCAGAAAGACAGAGAGAGACAGAAAGTGAGAAATCACCCCCCAGGGAGGATGGCCATGCTGCAGTCCCTTCTCCATTCTCCTCTCAGGATCTTGGACATGCACGCGCACGCGCCTGGCGTGAGTTTAAGCCATCGGGTCCAGGACTTGAACCACGGTCTGCTACATGGGAATCCAGCAATATAGCCGTTACACCAATTGTTGGTCCAGTCAATAAAGTAAGATTTACATGAATCTCCCATGAGCCATTGAGGCAATACTTCATGTATGACATTTTTCATCTCCTATTTGTAATGTTATTACTGTGGTTGTTTTTATTAGCCCCAAAGTCAAGAGTCAGCTGGAACCCTTGTGCTACTTACTCATAGCCTGTGACTATCCTGGTTTTCAGTGCCTTAGTTGTACTATCTGATCATTACTCTTGATTGTTGCCTTAATTGAATTGTAAGCTTTTGTGGAACAGGCATCACTTTTTAATTAATCACAATTTCCATTTAGCATAAGTAGGTAGTAGCTAACATAAAGATTTGCACTTAGTTTTACTTATATGTTCATTTAGTGAAGGAATAAGTGTGGTTTAAAACTTACTGGGAAAGCAGATGTTTTTGTTTTTGTGTTTTAACTCCTAAATTAGAAAGATAAGAAAAAGATATCCCAGGCTCTTGTTTTCTCCATTTCCTTATCAAGGCACATTTTTCCCAGTGGTTTTCATCTATTTCTTACTCCAAGCAAGCAGTTAAACCTGTAGCCACATCCCCTTTTGTAAGGTGCCCTGCCGCTGTTGGGCATTGCTGTAGCTTTGTACCAGTTTGTGTGGCTTGGTGTGGGGACATCTGTTTGGAACCTTTATCTTATTAAGACTGCTAAATACTCAGCCTGAGTAGATGGGTTTCTGAAGTCTTCCCGTTCCTTTCTCTCTGTCTCTTTTATTCTTTTAGTTTATTTACTTATTTCTTCCTTGAGATAGACAGAGAGGGAATAGCAGGGTACCCCTCCATGCCACAGTCCCTTTCCAGCCTCTGCCAACCCTGATCATGGGCAGGTGTGCAAACCTAACATATCCAGGAAGGCCTCAGGATGCGAACCCAGAACCTTCCTATGTGGGTCCAGCAGTACAGAGTGTTGTGTTACGCTACACCTGTGGCTAGTCCACAGTCTTTCCATTTCCTAATTGGACACTACCAATTCTCACATTGTTTTTCTTCAATCGTTTCTGGTATGTTTTCCCTTGGTTTTGCTGCCACCCACTGTGCTGAGGCCAGTATCCAAATTACTGCAGCATAATTTTTGTGGTTCCCTGCTACAAGGCTCTGTCCTCCTTATCTGACACCAGACTAATTTTCCTGAAACACCCAGAGAATTGCTGGTATCTCTCAGCCTCCTGCTTAAGAAACTTTATAACTCCTGTGTTCAATCAAAATTGATATCTGGTTTCTTAAAAATGCAGCCACACATTACCTGTTTATTCTCATTTAATGAGACAGTTTACTTCATGTTCCAAATATGCATCATACTTTCCACACTATCATTCTTTTCTTCTTTGAGTTTATTTCATCTTGCCTTCCTCATTACTGTCCTCCTTTATGAATTGCCATTGTTCAGAGCCTGGAAAAAAAATCTCCACTATTCTGTGAAATCCAAACTATTCTCACTTTCTGAACTCTCCTTGGACCCATGGTTATTCTCATGCCAATTAGCATTTACCCTGAGACATTTCTGAAGCAAATTTGTTTTGTTTTGTTTTGGAGAGGTTTTTTTTTTGCTATAGGGCACGTGCACTCGCCAGACAGACAGAGAGACACAGAAAGCACGAAATCACCCCCCAGAGGGGATGGCCATGCCACAAACCCCTCTCCTCCATTCTCCTCTTGGGATCCTGGGCACGCGCACACACACGTGCCCGGCATGAGTTTAAGCCACTGGGTCTGGGACTTGAACCACGGTCAACTACGTGGGAGTCCAGCGACATAGCCATTATGCTAACTGCTGGTCCCACAAATTTGTTTTTTTGTCTTCCCTGAATGAGTAAAAGCCCCTTGAGACTGGACATCAAGCTTGATGCTACTTTTAGACCCTCTATGGCAATTGGTAAATACTTGTTGATTTGAAAAGTGATTTGTTTTGTTTCTTGATAGGCTCCTTCTTAATGGTTACCTAGCTAGAAGTAAATGAGGTTCTTGGTTAACGTTAGGGGTAAATAGGGTTAAAAGTTTTTGAATTTTTCCCTTAAGAATAAAAATTTTCAATTATATGAATCTCTGGGGACCAGCAGTTGGTATAATGGCTGTATCACTGGACTCCCATGTAGTTGACTGCAGATCGAGTCCTGGACCCAGTGGCTTAAACTCACACCTGGCACGTGTGCGTGTGTGTCCAGGAAACCATGAGAAAAATAGAGGAGAAGGGATTGTGGCATAGCCCTCCCCCTTAGGGGATGACTTCTTGCCTTCTGACTCTCTGTTTCTCTCTGTCTTTCTGGCAAGCACATGCACCCTACAGCAAAAACCTCTCCAAAAATAAAAAATTATATGAATCTCTGACATACAAGTAAGTGAATTAAAATGGTCTTCTTTGAAGGATAATTTGAGAAAATTCCAAATGGTTGAGAACAGATGGTCCTTGGAAGCATGTTCAGCAAGCAGATTTCATTTATATCTGTGTATATCTGTATACACTGAGTGTTTATACACACATGATCATGTTATGCACTATCTCTGCCTAGGGAAAAAAAATTCAAGATTTTTTCCAGTTTCCTGGAAAATTCTTCTCTCTTTTTCTTTACTTAAAATAAAAACCTGTTCTCGATATTTTGAGGATCATCATTGATTGTTTAACACTAGCACTCACCTCCACCTTCTTTAGCAATGCCAAAAGTAAATTGATATTTTATTTCACACTCCTTAGTTTTTAGTTGAAAAATTTTTTAATAATGAAGAGTATTTTAAGCTTTCCATTCTTTTAATACTGACAATAAATTTTCGTGCTTTCTTCACTGTGTATTAAAGTTTTCTTAGATTTGGTCCTGTACTCTGAGTAGCAGTCAAAGTCCTATGATCCAAAACCATCTTTGTGATAGGTAAAAATAGGAAAATATCTGAAGCAATCTCGTAGTGAGGAAGAGAACATTGTTCCTTCAGCACATATGTACATGTATGAAGCTTGCTTGCTAATTTGAGGTGCACATATTTGGAAGCAGACAGTAGAAATAGTCAGCAATTATGTAGGTTTCGCTCTGGCCAGCATATCTATCTTACATGTCACTTCATTTTTAAGCCCCTCCTAATTCACCCTAGTGTTCTGTCTTCTGTGTTCCTACAGCACTTGCTCTGTACTGTTACCATGCTCTTGTAAAATCTCATAACATTATTATTATTATTTTTTGAGAGGTTTTTGCTATAGGGTGTGTGCACTTGCCAGAGAGACAGAGACAGAAAGCGAGAAATCACCCCCCCCAGGGGGGATGGCCATGCCGCAATCCCTTCTCCTCCATTCTCATCTCGGGATCTTGGGCATGTACACACACGCGCCCAGCGTGAGTTTAAGCCACTGGGTCTGGGACTCGAACCGTGGTCAACTACATGGGAGTCCAGCAACATAGCCATTACACTAACTGCTGGTCCCTCGTAACATTTTTCAAAATTATTTATTGAGCACCTGCTACTCAGGGCTATCTAGATGCTGGAGATAATACTATGAAACAAAAGAGACCAAAATTCCTGCCCTCATGGATGGGACCTGTGACATAGACAGGAAGCCTGCAACCAGCACACAACCTGTTTTCTGTACAGATGTTTGCCAAATTTTGAACCCATGTGAGATCAGAAGCCAGGGGAATAAGCTCAGAAATTCCAAAGGGCAGAAATAATTAGGGAGAGACTGGTCATAACTCTAATAAATGTCAAAATTATATATGTATGTTAATGGTGATAAGTGCTATGGGAAGAAATGTCAGAATAAAGGTGATGTAGAATCAGGGATGAAGGTTGCAATTTATTATTTTTTAAAGAATTACGTATTTCATTATACTTACTATTTTATTTTAGAGAGAAAGAAGGAGAGTGAAAAAACAAACTGCCAGGTCTAAGACTCAAACAGCAGTTGGCCATGTGTGAGTCTAGCACCTTAATCACCACGCCATCTCCTGGCCCCAAGGGTAGCGATTTTAAATAGGGTTGTCAGAAGTGCCCTCACTGGAAAGGCAACATTTGAACAAAGACTTGAAGGAGGGGGCTGGCTCTGTGGCATACCAATACTGCACTGCTCAAAAGAGCCAGATCCCATATAGTAACCATAGTTCAAATCCCTAGCCTAGTCAGCCCAAAACACACCAGGCACACACACACGAACACTCAAGATATGATGGGCTGGTGAACCAAAGGAAGGGGAGTCTGGTGACCAGACTCCATGGAGGATGCTTCCCTTTCATGTGTACTTGCATGTATTCTGTCATGAATAAGGAAAAATGAATTGAAGGAGATAAAAGAGGGAGGGGGCCATGTAGGGGGGACGAGCTTTTCAGGTAAAGAGAACAACCTATTCCAAGTATAGTTCTCAGGCATGCCTGGTATACATGAGGAATAGGCGAGGAGACCTGAAAGATACCAGATGAGGTGGGAGGGTGAGTATAGATCCTTTCAGTTTTGTAGATTATTGGAATATCTTTGATTTTACTTGCAGTTTAAAAAACCTTTTAAGCAGTGTAAGCAGAGGAATGAAAAGAATTATCCTGGGTGTTGAGAGTAGACTGGTGCGGCAAGAATAGAAGCAGGGAGACTAGTTAGGAGGCTCCTGGGAACCATTGGTGTGAGAAATGAAGGTGATATATGGACCAGGGTCAAGAGCAAAGGAGATAGTGAGAAATAGGCTGGATTCTGGACATATTTTAAAGGTAGAGCCAACAAGATTTCTTGGCCAATCAAATATGGCGAGTGAAAAGGAAAGAGAAGTGTCAAAGTTTGTACCAAGATCAGTCTATTTCATTTGAGCACCCGAAAGGATAGAGTTTGATTTAACTCAGACTGGAGAAGACTGTAGGTACAAGTGTAGGAATAGGGGTTGGCCAGGAGACTAGGAGTTTATTGGGATATTTTATATTTGAAATGCCTGCAAGATACTCGGGTGGTGATGTCAAGAAATATGAGTCTGTAGTGAGGGGAGAGGTTCTGAGCTGGAGGAGTAAATCCGAGAGACATGACAACATTCCCGATACGTAAAACCACGAGACTGGGTGAGATCACCAAGAGAATAGGTACAGATAGGAAGAGAAGAAACCCCAGAACTAGGCCCTTGGCAGCTCCAGAAGTCAAAGTTCATGTTGGAGGAGTTCTACTGTCAGGTAGGATATAATAGGTCAGAGCAGGCCAGCACTCAGCTGCAAAGGAAAAAGGATAAATTACAAAAAGAATATTTTTAAAGATATCAGTTGCAGGAACAAAACAGCAAGAATTAGATGAACTAAATTTCCAGACAGTGAAGAGCCATTTCTAGGTGAGCTGACAGTTGCTGGCTATTTTCTGTGCTTGAGACATTTTCCAGGCTGAGGACCAGGCATGGCCCAGACTAACTAACCATCAGACCCTGCTGGTGACTGAATATACAAAGCTGGCAAAATGATTGGAAACTAAAGGAATTCTTAAAGCGAGGGGATTTTCCTAAGAGACTTTTGCTGAATTCTAGGGTAGTCCAGGAAGCTAGAAACTCAGCCAGGATGTAGGCTGGAACCCCATAGCCTTATGCTACTTAGGAAACAAATATCTCACCAAAGGAATAGGCTTATCACAGAAACAAAAACCCAAAAACACTGATCTACCTTAAGATATTTGACATACTTTGGGGCCAACTGGTAGCCTGGTGGTTAAGATGCTTGACTCCCATGTGGCCGGCTGTGGTTCAAGTCCTGGACATAGCAGCTTGAAACTCATAATGGGCATGTGTGCATGCATGCCCAACATTCCAGGAGGAAAATGGAGAAGGGATTGTGGTGTGACCACCCCCCTGGGGTCTGGTTTCTCATTTTCCCCCTCACTGTCTCTCTCTGTCTCTCCAGCCAGTGTGTGTGCCCTATGGCAAAATTTCAAAACAACAACAAAAGAAGATATTTGACATACTTTTAACCTGCCTCGAGTTGGAAACTTTAAAGCTAACTTAAAACCTCCACAGGAGCCAGCTTTGTAGCTCACCATAATGCACACTGCTAAAAAGCTGGATTCCACATGGCAATTGCAGTTCAGATCACTGACTGGGTTGCCCTAGAACATTCTAGGCACACATTTAAGTGTGTAGGCTGTAATCTGATGGGCCGGAAGACTGGAAGAGGTGGGTCACATTGTGACTGGGCCCTCTAGAAGGTACTCATCTCTAGCTCTGTCTGATATGCATGTGCTCTATCATTTATAAAAAGGAAGGAAAAAAATTCCATAAGGTATATTTCATGGCTCAGAGAAAAAAGATCTGATAGCTTCCCAGTCCCCTGACCTTGGACATTTGTGCTCTAGGAACAGGGTAAAACAAGAGATGAAAGTGAATCTTAAAACAGTAAGCTAGTCCTGATCCAGCTCATCCTTGACTACATCAAGAAAACCACCCATCTCCATCTTTGTCTAAGAGAAAAATAGGAAACACTTATAGTAGAAATTATTGTTTGGATTTGATACAAATCTTTTATCCATGATGTTGAACATAGAATAAAATTTATTTGATGTTCAAAGAGTTTAGAGAATGTGACTAAAAATAAAAAGAATATGCATATAATAGATGTAGACCCAGGTGATTCAGATCTGGGAGTTGGCAGAAAAGACCTTTGAAATAACTATAATTAATATGTTAAAGAAAATAAAGGAAAAGATGGACAAGATAAATTTTAAAATGAAGAATTCCAACAGAGAAGTCTATAGAGAATCAAATCCACAGTTTGGAACTGAAAAAGTTCAATTTATAAAACTCAGAACCCAGTGAATAGGTTTTAAAACAGATTAGATACAGCAGAAGATTAGCAAATATGAAAACAGATCAATGGAAAATTTCTGTACTGAAGCATACAAGGAAATGAATAGAATAGAGGAGAAAATGCCATAATGAAGACAAGTGGGGTGCAGTTAAAGGATCTAATGTATTTATGATTGGAATCCTAGGCACAAAGGAGATTGGAGTAGGGCGGCGTTTGAAGATATAATTAATGACAAAGAATTACATAAACTGATGGGAGATAACAAACCATGGATTCATAACGTCCAGACATGAGAAATACAAAAAAGAAAATCATACTGAGCATATCTTAAACTAGAGAAAACCAAAGGCTGAGAGAACATTTTAAAAGCCATTGGAGAAAAACTGACAGCTAATATTACGTGAAGTGGTACCATACTGAATGCATTCCCCCTGAATTTGGGAGTAAGAAAAAGATTCTGCTATCATCTATATTCAGATATACTTTTGAGGACTTAGCTGTCATAATAAGAAATAAATAGCTTAAATATCAGCAAGGAAGAAGTAAAACTATCATTATTTATAGAAGTCATGACTGTGCTTAGTAAATTCAACAAGTTCTACAGACCTGTACAATTAATAATTGTACATTTATGTAAGTTGCTGAATATAAAGACAGTGAACAACAACAACAAAACATTTTAGTTTTGTAACTTAGCAACATGAAATCAAGAAAGGATCATTGAAAAATTCAAGTATCAAGTTCTCTGTATAATTCTGAAAAGATACCCAAGCCCTTTATATTTAAAAATAAAATGTTTTAAAGTTTTGCCAGAGAGAGACAGATTGATGGAAAGCGAGAAAGCTTCATAGAGAATGGTCATGCCACAATCCCTTCTCTATTTTACCCTCCCTCAGGATTTTTGGCATGCACTCATGTACCCCTGGTGTGTTTTTCAAGTCACCAGGTCTAGGACTTGAACTGCACATTCAGTCATGTGGAATTAAGCTCATGTAACCAAACCCTTTCTATTAACAACACTGTTGAGAGAAATGAAAGAACTAAACAAATAGGGAAATATACCACATATGTGTTAAGGTATCTGTAATTCAGTACTAATCAAAATTCAAGCTGAGCATTTATTGTGTGTGAAAGTTTATATGGAAATACTAAAGACCTAGAGCAGTCTGATGATTTTTTAAAAAGAACTGGCAAAGATCTACACATCTTGTGTCCTCTCGAGACCTCTCTGCTGTCCTCATCGTGGCCTACAACGAATGTCTTTACTACTGTTGCAGTCTCTGTCTACAAGCAGAACAAAAATTAATGCAGTGTGTCATGCAAGGTGCCCCCCTCTAAAGGCTCAGATACTATCACAGAAGAGGATACATGAGATTGTAAGAGCTGTATAAAAAGGGTGGGGTGTGGGAAACCAGCAGTTAGCGTAATGGCTATGTCGCTGGACTCCCACGTAGTCAACCACGGTTCGCGTCCCAGACCCGATGGCTTAAAACTCACGCCGGGCACGTGTGCGTGCGTGCCCAAGATCCCGAGAGGAGAATGGAGGAGAAGGGATTGCGACGTGACCATCCCCCCTGGGGGGTGATTTCTTGCTTTCTGTCTCTATGTCTCTCTCTCTGTCTGGTGAGCACACGCGCCCTATAGTGAAAACCTCTCCCCCCAAAAAAAAAAAAAAAGGGTGAAGTGTGGCAAAACTGACGTGATTCCATTTTGAAGCTAATCTTCCATACTTGACCAGCCTTGACTTCTGTGTGTCCCCAAGGTCCCTGGCTACACTCCTAAGGTTGGAATGTAGTCTTAATTTGTTACAGGAAACATGCTCATTATTTTAAGTTAGAAGATTTACTAATCAACACAACTTTATTACATTCTTGTCAAGCAACAAGGAAGAAGACAGGGTAGTATTGTCATAAGGACAAATGGACTAATAAAGCAAAGTAGGGTTGCATTGTCCAGTGAGGACACTACCAGCCACACAGGGCTACTGAGCATTTGAAATGTGGCTGGTTAGACTTGAGATGTGCTGTGACTGTTTTCAAGACTTAGCATGAAAACAAGAATATAAAAATATTTCCCTCATTTTTATATTGATTACATATTGAAATAATATTTTGGATGTGTTGGTTTCTGTTTCTTTTTCCATTTTTAATGTAGTTACTAAACATTCTTATGTAGGGCTTAATGACTTTAGTGACAATAAAAGTATCTTAAACAGGACACAAAAATAGTATTCACAAGAGAAAAAGTCAATAAAGTTAATTATATGAAACTTCATCAGAAGACATATTAGGAAATTTAAAAAGCAAACCATAGACTGATAGAAAATGTTAGAATCTGTATATCTAACAGAAGATTCTTTTCCAAAATACAAAAAGAAATCCTTCAAGTAAATAAAAAGGATAGTTTTTAAAATAGGGAAATGACTTGAATAAATGGTTTATGAAAGATTCCCAAGTTGCCAATAAACATATGAAAAGGTACTCTGTATGCTCAGTTACCTGCAAAATGTGAATTAGAGACAACCCTTCATAGTCCTAGAACAGCTAATGTGTTAAAGACTGACAGGGTCAAGTCAGCTGAACTCCTACACATTGCTGGTAGGGTGTGAACCTTGTTACAGTCACTTTAGAAAACATTTTGACCATATCCATTAAAAGCAAACATAAACCTACTTCATAAGCTAGTGTTCCCATCCAAGATGTAAGCACACCGTCACCAAAAGACATAGCATATACCACCTTTATACATAATATAGAAATTATGAGTCGGCTGGTGGCATGTTGGTTAAGGTGGCTAGATCCTACATGGAGTCCCATTCCTACTGACTTGAAAAACATGCCAAAGCACATGCCCAAAATCCCAAAAGAAGAAATGGAGGAAAAAGGGCTGTGCCGCAGCCATACCCCATTAGGAATTGCTTTCTCACTTTCTGTCTCTCTCCCTCTCTCTCTCCCGCTCCCCTCTACCCCTCTCCATCTTTCTAGTGAGTTCATGTGCCCACTAGCAAATTAAAAAACAAAAAAATGGAAGCAGCCTAAATATTCCTCAACAGTAGAATAGATAAATAAATAGTGGTATATTTTTATAACAATACTATATAGTGTTAAAAAAGGATAAACTACATACTGTTGGGAAAGTTATGATGCATTTTTGCATACAACAGCCCAATATATGATTCTATTTATATAAAGTTTGATAATCAACAAAACTAATCTATAGTAGTAGAAGTCTGAGTAGTGATTACTTCCAGTGGGAGCACAGGGTCTTCCACAATGTCGGAAAGGTTATATAAATTGATCTGGGTTGTTACATATGTGTGTATGTAAAAATTGAAGCTATATACTTGGGAGGCAGACCCCATGGCCTAATGATTAAGGGAGCTGAATCCCACATGGCCCACTACAGTTTAAATCCTAGCCTTGGTAACTTGAACCTTGTTACAGTCACTTTAGAAAACATTTTGACCATATCCATTAAAAGCAAACATAAACCTACTTCATAAGCTAGTGTTCCCATCCAAGATGTAAGCACACCGTCACCAAAAGACATAGCATATACCACCTTTATACATAATATAGAAATTATGAGTCGGCTGGTGGCATGTTGGTTAAGGTGGCTAGATCCTACATGGAGTCCCATTCCTACTGACTTGAAAAACATGCCAAAGCACATGCCCAAAATCCCAAAAGAAGAAATGGAGGAAAAAGGGCTGTGCCGCAGCCATACCCCATTAGGAATTGCTTTCTCACTTTCTGTCTCTCTCCCTCTCTCTCTCCCGCTCCCCTCTACCCCTCTCCATCTTTCTAGTGAGTTCATGTGCCCACTAGCAAATTAAAAAACAAAAAAATGGAAGCAGCCTAAATATTCCTCAACAGTAGAATAGATAAATAAATAGTGGTATATTTTTATAACAATACTATACAGTGTTAAAAAAGGATAAACTACATACTGTTGGGAAAGTTATGATGCATTTTTGCATACAACAGCCCAATATATGATTCTATTTATATAAAGTTTGATAATCAACAAAACTAATCTATAGTAGTAGAAGTCTGAGTAGTGATTACTTCCAGTGGGAGCACAGGGTCTTCCACAATGTCGGAAAGGTTATATAAATTGATCTGGGTTGTTACATATGTGTGTATGTAAAAATTGAAGCTATATACTTGGGAGGCAGACCCCATGGCCTAATGATTAGGGAACTGGATTCCCACATGGCCCACTACAGTTTAAATCCTAGCCTTGGTAACTTGAAGAACATGCCAAGCACTTATATGTGTACGTGTATGCCTAAAATCCTGGGAGGATGGGGAAATAGAGGATTGTCGTGTGACCATGCCCCATTAGGGGGAGTCTCTCCTTTATTCCTCTATGGCAAACACACACATCCTCTGACCAGGGGGGAAAAAAAAGTTACACATTTGGGATTTGTGGAGGTGAGACCAGTGCATAAACATAAAAGGTACTGAATTAAATAATGTGAGATGGAAATTTGGGAATGAAATGAAGTAGGAAGTTGGTTCGTTAATCTAATTTCTCAGCCCAGAACCTGTTCCTTTACTCGCTGCTAACTTGCTGCCGACAGACCTGTGTTGGCTGCAAGGTCAGTGGTAGTAGTCCTTGCTGCTCATGAACACACATCTGGCTGGTACTGTCCTTATTGTGTGACGTGTCTGAGTATACAGAGGAGAGCAAGACTTTGTTGAATGGTATAGATCGAGAATAATAGCTGTCTGCAGGACATGGCCCCAGAGAGTTGGACACTTTATCGTCTCACTGTCTCTGTTTTTTATCCTTTTATCTTTCTCCTCCTTTTTCTTGTTATTTAGCATCCAGCAAATATCTATTACTCATTTTTACCTGACCTTTTCAAAGCAAGTAGCTACGTCAGTGAAAAAAAACAGATAAAGATCCCTGCCCTTGGAAGGTTTACTTTGTGAAGGGGAAAAAATAGGCAATAAACAGCTGGCTCCATCTCTCTCTACTGCGCTAAAGGATTAAACAGAACACTTAAACTGAATAATAAAAGCTTAGTCTAGGGACCAGCAGTTGGCGTAATGGCTATGTCGCTGGCCTTCCATATAGTCAACCGTGGTTCGAGTCCCGGACCTGGTGGCTTAAACTCACGCCAGGCACGGGTGCATGCGTGCCCAAGATCCCGAGAGGAGAATGGAGGAGAAGGATTGTGATGTGGCCATCCCCCTGAGGGGTGATTTTTCACTTTATATCTCTCTGTGTCTCTTTCTGGTGAGTGCATACGCCCTATAGCAAAAACCTCTCCAAAAAAAAGCTTAGTCTGTATTCTCATCCCTCCCTTCTATTGTGTTGCAAGTACAGTTCAGTTGCCTCTTTACTGAGCAGTGCGAAAGGACTTTTGTCATTTGGGATTAACTTGGGCATACCACCTAGCACAGTGCTATGTGTCTGAGGGAGTGTAGTAAGTATTTGTAACCTTTGGGAGCATCTGTCTATGCTTGGTTGCTATTTTCTATCATTCTTTTCTGCCATATGCCCTCATCTTTTTACTTTCTCTTTTTCTTTTTACTTTTCAGAGAGATTTTTGCTATCAGTTGTGTGTGCTCACTGGAGGAGGACAGAGGGACAAAGAGAGAGAAAGCGAGAAATCACCCCCAAGGGGAATAGCCACACCTCAATCCCTTCTCCTCCATTCTCCTCTCGGGATTTTTAGCACACATGCCCACATGCCCAGCATGAGTTTTAAGCCGCCTGGTCCAGGACTCAACCTGCTGTCAACTATGTGGGAGTCCAGCAATGTAACCATTACGCGATCTGCTGGTCCCTCTTTTTTTCTTTTTATAAACCTCACTTTTCAGGAACCAGCAGTTAGCGTAATGACTATGTCGCTGATTCCCACGTAGTCGACTGCGGTTCACGTCCCGGACCCGGTGGCTTAAAACTCACGCCGGGCACGTGTGCGTGCGCGCCCAAGATCCCGAGAGGAGAATGGAGGAGAAGGGATTGCGGCGTGACCATCCCCCCTGGGGGGTGATTTCTTGCTTTCTGTCTCTATGTCTCTCTCTGTCTGTCTGGCGAGCGCACACGCCCTATAGCAAAAATCTCTCCAAAAAAAATAAAAATAAACCTCACTTTTCATAAACCTCACTTTTCTAGGAAAGCTTGATTAAGGGTCTTAAGGAATGGAATATTTTCTATAATGATATGACTTTGGGATAGTTGAACCCTAGGACAGGTAGACTGAAGGTGATATGCAGCACAAGTCATCTGTCTAGGACATTCAACCAGAACCCAGAATAGTGAGATTGGCAGTTAGGGTTGTTGTGATGTGTTCTTTTCTTACACTGTTTTAGTCTCATACAGACATAGATCCAGAAAGATCACAGTACTTACGAAACCACTGAAATAAAACTGCTCAAAGTCCTAGAAAGAATGTTAAACACAATAATTTACTGACTCTGCTTTATTATTTTTTTTTAGTTCATGTTTTGTTTTGTTTTGTTTTGTTTTATCAATAAAGACATGCTCTTGCTATCCTGATCCTCCTGCCTCAGCTTCCCAGCTAAGACAACAAATGCATGCCTACAAACCCAGTTATTTTTAGACAGCATCATTCTCTTTTGCCTAGGTCAGCCTTCATCTCCTGCCTCAGCCTCCCCTAGAGAGTGGGATTATAGATGCACACCACCATTTCTAAAGAGGTTGGACTGGGAATCAGTCCCGGGCCTTTCATATCCCACCCTACAGAGCACAGCATCTTAGCAGTGCACACCATTGTAGTGGGGCCTTAACTCATTTTTAATGAAGTTTATTATCTTTTAATTTACATGCTTTATAGAAAGAGATTTTATTATGGAGTTGAGGAGCCTAGAAATTTTGAAACATATCTAGGGTAGGAAGGAAGGAACTAATCTCTTTTCAGTTGGAATTAGCATTCAAAGAATGATTAGTAAAGGAACCAGCAGTTAGCGTAATGGCTATGTCGCTGGATTCCCACGTAGTCGACCGCGGTTCGTGTCCTGGACCCGGTGGCTTAAAACTCACGCTGGGCGCGTGTGCGTGCGTGCCCAAGATCCCAAGAGGAGAATGGAGGAGAAGGGATTGCGGCGTGACCATCCCCCCTGGGGGGTGATTTCTCGCTTTCTGTCTCTATGTCTCTCTCTGTCTGTCTGGCGAGCGCACGCGCCCTACAGTGAAAATCTCTCCAAAAAAAAAAGGGAATGATTAGTAAAACAGCCATTTCCAGGTACAGAGGAGGTGGTACAGTTTAGTAGAGAATACCTTGTTTCTGTGTAGTGCTTATTGGTCAGACAATGTTTTCACATATCATTTATCTTTCTAGTTACTATTTTTAACTCCTATTTTAACAGATTTGGAAACTAAGAGGTGTTGATTTACTTGTTCCAGTTCAATAGTTGAGTAGGTATTTGGATTGGGATCTTCTTATTCCAAGGATCCCAGAATTCTTTCTGTTACAGTTTTCTAAAAATTTCGTGCAGCATGGTGTAGATAGTTCTGCAGAGAAGGGAAGTCCTAGGACCAGTTTTAAAGATTCTAAAGGGGGACCAGCAGTTAGCGTAATGGCTATGTTGCTGGGCTCCCACGTAGTCGACCGCAGTTCGTGTCCTGGACCCGGTGGCTTAAAACTCAC
>NW_006159579.1:9103051-9110211 GCF_000334495.1 Tupaia belangeri chinensis | reverse complement strand
GGTGATTTCTCCCTTTCTGTCTCGCTCTCTCTGTCTGGCGAGTGCACGCGCCCTATAGTGAAAACCTCTCAAAAAAAAAAAAAAAAAAAAGATTCTAAAGGCAGATCTGAACTTCAGTCTGAACAGCAGGACAGCTTTCCTGCTCATGTGATGCAGTTTTGCCCAGAGATTAGAACCCATTCTTTTGAATCCTAGCGTTGTAAATGTTTGTGGGGTGATGATGGGCAGGCCTCAGTACTCAAAGGTGGACTATTGATGAAATAGCCCCTTGTGTAGTATTTGTAATATTTCTTGCAGAGCTATTTTATTGGATTCTGGGTCCCATTAATTTTCTTTCTTTTTAATCTTTGTCTCCAGGAGCCTCCAGAAGATGATGCAAACATTATTGAGAAGATCCTGGCATCTAAGACCGTTCAGGAGGTCGGTGGTTTATGTTTCTAGCTTTTACATCACTGGGATGCATTACACCCACCTTGAACAGATACTTGGCTAGAAAGCCTAGAGTGATCATGCTTGGCTGGAATTAGAGCTACACAGGACTATTGCTGGCTAGTCAACGCTTATTTTTACATTCATGGAAGATTTAGAACACAAAACTCTTAAATATCTAGAATGACTCAAACTGATCATTTTTTCCATTGTGATCCTGGTAAAGGTATTTATCCCTTAGTTGCTATAGTCCATTCAAAATCATCAGAGGGCCAAGAAGAAGAGATGGAAAGGAATCCTAATGAAATGTTGTGTTTTATTTTTTTCCTTTTTCCATTAGCTATCAGGGTCATTGTATGAATTCCCTAGAGGAAACTCCTGAAGTGGGAGAGAAGGTTGGGTACTAGTGCAATCATGCAATTCATCTTTTCTTCAAATATTAATGAAAGTAAAGTTCCTTACCTGAAGAGTGAATACTTTCAGTGTTTCAGGGTGAGGGTCTGGGGACACATCAGAGATGAATGTAGTTACTTCCACTGGTTCTGTTCTTGGCATTTCCCATAGCCCTGGACCAGTCTGGGTATGTTTTCTGAGTGCTGTTGCAGCCTGGACCTTGGAAGAACACTTGAAAGATTCTTTTATCTTAGAGTTGTATATTCGGCCTTTGGAAAACCTGATCAATATCTGTCAGGAAAAGGCCTGAGAGAGTGACAATACTAAGAAAACTTTACCAAAACCAGGCAGAGGTGTTGATTTGCCTTTTTTTCTTTTGGCACATAGAGCAATCCGGTGGTATCTAGGCTGATAACTGCTTGCTTTGATTACAGGTTCACCCAGGAGAACCTCCATTTGACTTGGAGCTATTCTACGTTAAGTACAGAAATTTGTACGTCTATTTAAAGTATTTATATATTTGGATTTTATATGAATTAAACTTCCTTTCCCTTGTTACTTTATCTTCTCTATTTTCAGAGACTGGCCCCTAAGGCATGACCCACAGATGTTGGCAGACTCAAGTTCATCTTAGGCAGTAATACTCAACTTTAGCTGCTCATAGAATTACCTTAGGAGCTTCTTAAAACTCCAAATCCCTTGTTCCATCCAAGATCAGTTGACTAAGACTTAGAGTTGATCCCAGGGATTTTTGTTTTTTAAAAATTTCCCTGGACTGAGCCAGCCAAGGACATAGTGGTTGCAATGGCTGGATCCCACATGGTTGACTGTGTGATTTGAGCCCCAGGCCTAGTGGCTTGAGAAATGCCAGGTGCATGCGTATGCATTCCCAAAATACTGAAAAGAGGGAGAGAAAAACAAACAAACAGAAACTCTCGTAACAGTTCTCATGTGCACCCAGGGTAGAGAACAACTGTTCTACAGCATATACTGCTTTCTCTCTTGCATTTTTTCCCCTCTGTCTGCTACCTGTCCACTTTTATTAATATGTTAGTGACAGTGTGCCCACACTTGCCTCCCTCTGCTTTAAGCAAGTTTCTATAGAAGCTGCTTTTAAGCCCAGTCTCTAGTAGCTTCACAACAAATCATTCTGCTGTTTCTGTGTTAGATGATCATCCTATTCACTGAACACCTTAAATCTCAATTATTTGCTATCTGTATGCTTGTCTCATGATTTCCATCTCTTTGGATAGTTCCTACTTACATTGTAAATGGGCCACAATGGAAGAACTGGAAAAGGATCCTCGCATCGCACAGAAGATAAAGCGATTTAGGAATAAACAAGCCCAGATGAAGCACATTTTTACTGAGGTGAATAGAATAATCCTTACAGACTCATTGACTAATGCCTTTCTTGCTGCATTAGGTACTTAGTGTAGGTTTCTGCTTCTAAGCCCAAGTCGAGGTTCTGTACAGATCTATTGCTCAAATCAGATTGGTATGTGCTTGCTTCTAGCAAAACTAGTCTACAATAAGCCAAAGAAAACAATTGTCTACCAAAAATAGCTTATATTATCCCACTTTTAATATAAACTGACAACTCATAAGAATATGCATCTTGATCTGAATATCAGTCAACTGGGTGATAGGAATAATCACACAGTTCCTTCATCCCTACCTGCCCCCCTCAAAAGGGCATTACAGAAAGACTTAAAATTGAATATAAAAAACAAAACAGCTGAAAGTTTTAGAAAATAAATAAATGCATTCATATAATCTTGGAAATGTCTGTCATTCTTGAAGCGTAGATTTGAATACTAAACAAATCTGTGGTGGCTGTGTGTCAGAAAATACAAACATCTTAAGTAAATATTAAGGAAATTTATGTATACATTGTGTACATATGCATTCTTCCTGATTACCTACATGCACATACCTATGAGGAGTCTTCAAAAAGTTAATGGAAGGGGTGATGTAATGGTGGTGCAGCTAGACCCACATGGAAGGATCCAGGGTTCACAGACCAGGGCTTCCCTCTCTGTATATACTGGGCATGAATATGCATACATACAATCAGAGCTGTCTGGGGATAGATCAGAGTATGACTATCCTGTTGGGGTGCACATTGCCCCACTACTGAAGAAATAGATGGATAATCTTTGAAAAATGTTCATGGACATCAGGAAAATTTTGGCACCGAAATTATTACTTTAATTCCATTTTCCACGGAAGTTCCTTGTGTATGGCATACATTATTCTTATCTGTAGGGAGCAGCCCAAATCTGAGCAAACATGGTGACCCTTAGACACATGCAGAAACACAGTTCCATGGACAGTCATATGCAGGTCAATGAACACCATTAACGTGAATACGCTAATTGGACTACCATTAACATGTAAATCGCTAGTTGCCTCTGTGTTCTGAAACTGCAGGTGGTATTGGGTTAAAGGCAGCCACATATGTTAATCAGAATTGGCCTGAGAAGATGAGAGAAAACTTACGTAGAACTACATGGCACCAGGTGTCTTCATATCTTCAGCTGATTAACATCTGAAAACAGCTAGCTTTGCATTCTACTTCCCTTCCCCCATTTTCTGTTCTTTAAAAGAATAAACCTGGGAACAGTTGGGGATTGCAGCTGCCTCCACCAGAGAAGTCAGGGTCACCTGATCCCCGCTTTTTCCTACATGTGAGTCTTTGTGTATTTATTTTTATGTTTATTCTCTAATCCACAGCCACTGTCCCCCCCTCCCCCCTCAGAGCACACATTCATTTAGCTGTGTGGGACACAACACTTATCAAGTATGAGAACCTTTTTACTTACATTCACACATAGGCCAGCCCATGACCTAGTGGTTAACAGAGCCAGAGCACACATAGCCAACTGCACAGCTGAAGTCCTAGCCCCAGTGGCTTGAAAGACATACTAGACTTATATGCGTGTATGCATCAAATCCTGACAAGATGGAAAAATGGAGGCAAAGAGATTGTGATGTGACCATTCACCATGGGGGGGGGGGGGCGCGGTGCTTTCTCACTTTCTTCTCTCATTCTCTGTCTCTCTTTAGCCAGTGCATATGTCCTCTGGTAAATTAGGGGGGAAAAAAATAACTAAAAATTCCTTGGGGTTGGGAACTCCTGCTTTAATTTATAATAGTCTATACAGCTCTGTGGGGTCATGGCATGACCATGCCCCATTGGGGGATGCTTTCTCTCACCCTCGCTGGCCAACACACATACCCTCTGGCTCATTTTTTTTAAAAGATATATTTACACATACACATTACACACATACATATGACAAATAGCTTTAATGATAACCAGTGTTCTTATAAGTCAATGAGAAAAATATCAAACCTCAAGTAGAAAGAGTGGATAGTTTAAGAGGGAATGCAGAAACAAGGAAAAAATGGTCCTTACCATGTAAAAATGTAGTCAATTTACAGTAGTAATCAAAGAACAGTACATTAAAATTGCAGTTGTCTAGTTTTTACTTATCAAACATTTGAAGGTTTTTTAGGAACAGGTGTTATCTGTCCACTGCTGGTGTGGATGTAGGGAGCAGACATTCTGGTCCTCCCCTGGGTGGGAGCAAACTGAGTATGACCTATCAGAAAGGCAGCATGGCACCAGGCCTGAAACTTGGATACTTTGTCCTAGAAAATCTAATTCTGTCATATATTTTAAAGAAATCATAAAGTCTGTGCACAAAGAATCAGCCATGATAAAGAATGGAAAGTTGAAAACAAGCAAAGTGATAAATAATAGGCATTTGTTAAGTTATGCTACGTCCCAAAGAATGGGATACTATGCGGCTCACAGAAGCAATATTGGAGAAAAATTACTAATGACATAGAAAGATGCTTAGTGTTCTAAGCTGTTGTTACTGGGAAATGTCAGGCTCTAACAGTGTATATGACAGTTCCACTTTGGGGCTACAGGAGAAACAGAGCGCCATAATAATGCAAAAATGAAAGACTTAACTAAATAAATGGAAATGCCAACATCATCTTCTGTGGTTGATGGGATGGTGACAGGTTCTGTTTTCTTCTTTTTTTTTTCCTGAACATATTTTTTTTGATTTTACACAAATAACTTGAAGAAAAGAAACAGCAAAAATTATTCTTAAAATAGGAAGTTACTCGACATACTGGTCCCTAAAGAGTGCACTCAGATGCCATCAGATTGTAGTGAATTGTTGTACACTCTTACCAACTTATTTGTCAGACTCCTTTTTCTCAAGTGATTTAAAATATATGTATTATATTATATATTACACATTTTATATATTATAGTATAGTATAGTATATTATGTGTAATATATGTGCTATATAACTATTACATATAGTATAATTTTACATATACATAAGTATGTATATATTTCAGACAGAGCAAGGGGCTAGACAGTGACATAGTACTAAGACATGATGTTCTGCATAGGAAGGTTACCAATTCTCATCCAAAGACTTTCATGAGTATGCCAAGCCTGTGTATGCCCATAATCCAGGGCAGGCTGAGCCTAGAGGTAGAGCACAGCATCAAGACCCTGTTGGGGGTGCTGTTTCTCTCTCCATGTGTTGTCTCTTTCACTCATAGGAGAAATAAATAAACTTTAAAATACATGTATTTTAGGACAATGTCAGTAAACATTTCTTTATCCCAATTTGAGAGACTAGCTCTTTAGCCATATCATTTGGCCCCAGCCCTCTCCATACTTTAAAGCCTCTGAGAACTATTTTCATGGCTATGTTCTTCTGACAAAGAGTTAGAGAAGAAAGGTGATGACTAGAATTGAAGGAACCGTTCTTGGAGAAAAATTATTAATGACCTAGACAGACTCTTAGTGTTGTAAACTGTCATTCCTAGGAAATGTCCCCCATTATTTACATTCCATACTTTGTAGAATATTTTATTCATACTTCTGTGTTAGCAAGTTTTTACAGTGTAGTAACTCATTTACCTACCCATTTCTTTTATTTTAAGCCTGTGAGAGAGAGCCTATGTCTTCCTCCTATTTGTCGCTGGTGCTAGGTACAAGAGCAGTACTCAATAAATATTTGGCTGTCCCCAGGTGAGGGAGGAAGGGTTGCCTTATATGAGTTCTCTGCTTCAGACCCTTTTGCACTTCTTGTGTTCTTGGAAAGGTCTCAATTTCTTAATGAGCAGTCCCAACCTTTTTTGGCACCAGAGACCTTCATAGAAGACAGTTTTTCCAGACAAGGATGGAAGGGATGGTTTATGAAAGCACACGGCCTAGATCCCTTGCATGCGCAGTTCATAGTACGGTTTGAGCTCCTATAAGAGTCTAATGCCAGTGGGACCAGCAGTTAGCATAATGGCTATGTTGCTGGACTCCCATGTAGTCAACCGCAATTCGAGTCCTGGACCCAGTGGCTTAAACTACCGCCGGGCACGTGTGCGTGCATGCCTAAGATCCCGAGCAGAGAATGAAGGAGAAGGGATTGCAGCGTGGCCATCCCCCCTGGGGGGGTGATTTCTCGCTTTCTGTCTCTCTGTCTCTCTCTGTCTTTCTGGTGAGTGCATGCGTCCTATAGCAAAAACTTCTCCAAAAAAAGAAAAGAAAAATAAAGAATCTAATGCCAGTGGTCTGACAGGAAGAGGTGCTGCGGTGGTAATGAGAGCAATTGGGAATGGCTGTAAACACAGATGAAACTTTGGTCGCTCATCCACTGCTCACCTCCCTCTGTACAGCCTGGTTCCTTACAGGCCACAGACCAGTACTGGTCCATGGTCTGGGGGTTGGGGACACCTGCCTTAATTTATAATAGTCTACACAGCTCTGTGGGTCCATTTCCCGATGTAGTCCCAAGGGAGTGGTTTTCCTTGGTTGGAGATAGAGAGTAGAAATGTGTTAGGGTGCTTATTAATAAAGCAAGAAATGTTCATACTCTCGTGGGAAATAAAGGCTTTATGAAGATTGGAGGACTTCATGAAATTACGAAGTACTAGTGGGGAGTAGTTCCTATAACACACTTTAGCCTTGACCTGTTCAATGTTTCTATTAGTAACTTGGGTAAATAATATTCTTATGACATAAAGAGTAACTTAGTTTTAAATAGAGCATCTTTATTTCCATCATTTCTAACTACTGTCTGAGACAGCCAAGACATGTGTGAGAGAGGCATGAGAGGCATTGAGTTCCCATACTCCATGTAGAAGCCTTCAGACCCTAAATCCTGATTCCTTTTGAATACCCAGTGCTGGGAAAATAAATGAAAACACCTAGTCCAGGTTTACCAGGACAGGGTAGGATGAGTCAATATGGAACTAAGTGTGATGTCATATATTGGTATTTTTTAAGAATCTTTTTTTTTTT
>NW_006159579.1:9064814-9102827 GCF_000334495.1 Tupaia belangeri chinensis | reverse complement strand
ACTGCTGGTTCCAAAAAATTTTTCAATTTTTTTTTTTTTTTTTTTTTTTTTTTTGGTTTTTGCTCTAGGGTGCGTGCACTTGCTGCAAAGACAGAGACAGACAGAGAGACAGAAAGCAAGAAACCACCCCCCAGGGGAGATGGCCACGCCGCAATCCCTTCTCCATTCTCCTCTCGGGATCCTGGACACGCACGCACACGTGCCCTGTGTGAGTTTTAAGCCACTGGGTCTGGGACTCGAACCACGGTCAAATACATGGGAGTCCAGCGACATAGCCATTACACCAACTGCTGGTCCCAAGAATCTTTACAAATTTGAAGTGGGGAGGACAGGTAGCAGTTCTAGAGAGAAAAGGTATTGCCACTTGAAGTCCCCACAAGTCTCTGTGTGCTGAGAGTGGTTGCTGGATAAGTTATAGACCACACCAATAGATCAGTCCTGTGGTGCCTCGCTCTTTTCATTCTTAAGTGCCATGTTCATTTGATACCAGGTGCAGCAAGGGACTTGGTAAAACCTGGGAGGACGGCAGGACTGCAGGGGTGAAGGGGAAGAAGCACACCAGAGTACTGGAGAGCAAAGGTGGAGAGTGGACTGCGTGGTGAAAAGAGCTGGGGCTCTGGAGTCAAATTCCTGGGTGCAGGTTCTGGCTCCTTCCTGTCACCCACCTATCCCCTCCCACACACAGCTGAATGGCTTTGGACCTCTTGTCTAAAGTCCTTCAAACTCAATATCCTCATATGTCTAAGGTGGGACTCCTAATAACATCAACCTCACAGCATACCTGTGAAGATTAAATGGCACAGTGTCATTGCTTTTCAGCTTTTGAATCAGTAAAACTGTTTTTCCACTCCTCTCAGAACACAGATAATGTTTGTGATCCCCAAACATGTGGGGGTTTCTCTTCACCACAGGCAATCAGTTCTGCAGTGAACACTAGCCAGGTGTCCTCTAATCCAGCTCAGTTCTGAGGCTGCAGTTAGCATCAAATCCCATAGTTTAGGTCTGGTCCCCAAGACTGTCATCCTCCCACAATGCAAGCCCCATGCTTCTGACTTGTCTATAAATCAGGGTTCTCATGATCCCCTCCCCTCCATGGATTTGATTAATTTGCTAGAGCAGCTCACAGAACTCAGGGATACACTTAGACTTACAGGGTATCACAGAGAATGCAGATGAAGAAATGCATAGGGTAAGCCATGTGGGAAGGCTACATGCCCTCTCTGGGAGTGCCACCTTCCGGGAGCCCCCACATGTTCAGTTATCAGGAAGCTGTCAAAATGCTTTACTTTTGGGTTTTTATGGAGACATCATTGCATAAGCGAGAAATGCTAATAGACTGGGCAGGAATACCCTGCAAGGCTTGCGGGTTTGGATTCTTGCCCTCTTTGGGCTGCATTTCTTCCTCCCAGGAATGGGGCAGGGTCCTTCTGCCTTGTGACTTATCAGAAAGACTGGGGAGGCAAGTTGAGGGGTAAGAGAGTTTGTAAGACCCACTTGGGGTTTAGTTTCTGTGGCCTGTCTAGGGAGAAAAAGGGGCAGGGGAAGGGAAGGAAGGAGAAGGTCAGACTGTCATGCATCATCTTTGTAGCTGTCCTAAAGCTGCTCTAGGAATCAAAAACAAAAAGCTAAATATTTGGGAAACAGGAACCCTAGACACACACACACACACACACACACACACACACACACACACACATCATAGTGTCAAAGCTTTATCAAGGTATAATTGACAAAAAGTATATGTACTTAAAGTGTTTGACTCTCCATTTATCCCCCTTTCTGCCCTTGGCAACCATTCATTGCTTTTTAAGTTTTATTATTTTAAATTTCATATGTGAGTATCATGTAGTATTTGTTTTTCTGAGTCTGACTTATTTCATTTACCAAAATGTTCTCCAGATTCATCCATGTTATTGCAAATGGTAGGATCTCCTTTTTAAAGGCTAATATTCTATTGTCTGTACATATGTACACCATTTTTTCTTTGTCCACCCATCCCTCCATGGATACCAAGTAGTTCCCTATCTTCATTGTTGTGGGTAATAAGGAACACAGTGTTCACAGAAGTGTTATTGTGGCACCTTGCTCAGAGTCAGTATTCTACAGCCATTGGTTCCTTGTTTCATTAAGACATCTGGAAACATGGCATATGAAAAACAGGTAACCAAACTGGGTTATTTAACCCAGATAGGGAAGAGACTGTTGAAGAGCAAACACAAAGAGCAGAGAATCAGATTACCTACTGCTGCTGTAGAGGAAGCAGTTCATTCACATCAAGGAGTGACAGTGACAAGGAGGCAAGTCAGTCCATATTTAGTAACAATAATGACAAAGATCATGATACTGTTACTAAACCAGGTAGAAAAGCTGTTCTGACAGTGGATCAAGTCTTAGGTCATAAATAAAATATTATCAGTATCCAGAAAGTTTCCTTTATGTCCCTTTCTAGTGTTAGCTGCTCATGTTGTTTTAAAAAATAAAAAGAAACTAATTCTGAGTTGCTAAGGGCAACAGGAACAAAAAACAATAAGGGGCCGCCTTTATGTTGATTTTGCACAGTACTATAATGTGCAGCCTCTGAGATGGTTGGATTCTGGGCCAGCAGGTGGCATTTGGTAAAGGCACTGGACTCCCACATGGCTGACCCAGTGGCTTGAAACTCCGGCCCTGTCTGTATGCACACATATGCCAAAAAATCCCAAGAGGAAAATGGAAGAGAAGGGATTACGGTGTGACCATCCGTCCTGAGGGGTGATTTCTCACTTTTCTCTATCTTTCTCTGTTTCTCTCCAGCAAGTGCATGAGCACATGGCAAAAACCTTAAAAAACAATAAGATGGTTGGATCTTTTAAATCTGTTGCGTTGTCAGAAAAGTCATGAGGCGTTTTTGCATATAAAAATACCTCATGACTTTTCAGACTGTCCAGTAGTCATGTAGAGCAGACTTGAGGGGCAATAAAGAAATGTTTATGAAGTGATTTTATTTTCAAACAGACTTTTTCTGTTTTCTGATCAGGTCTGGAGTAGGGTCACATTAAAATAAGTGTTGCATTAGAGAGAAGGGACACTCTGCTTAACTGTTCTCTGTTTGTGTTAGCCTGATGAAGACTTGTTCAATCCAGACTATGTGGAAGTTGACCGCATCTTGGAGGTGGCTCACACCAAGGATGCAGAAACTGGTGAGGTGGGTGATTTACCGTTTTGCCTTTCCTAATGCATCTTTCCTTCTTTCCACATATTTTGCATATTTTGTTAACATATGACCCTTGTTTTAATGATATTCATGTGTTGTCATATAGGTGTTTCTTTTTTCCCCTAGAGGTTGACAGAGTGTGACTAACTCTAACCTAGCAGAAAAAGCATTAAGTTTTTCTCCTCTCCTGTGTCCCACCAGGAGGTGACACATTACCTGGTTAAGTGGTGCTCACTACCATATGAAGAAAGCACATGGGAGCTAGAGGAAGATGTGGATCCAGCAAAAGTTAAAGAATTTGAATCTCTTCAAGTTCTCCCTGAAATTAAGCATGTGGTAAAGTATCCATCTCTTTGTCTAATACCTCTTGTAACCTGGCAATTACGGATGTTCCTTTGGTTGTGCTCCTAAGTGGTTTCTGTGGTATCTAACCTTTGTCACTCCCGCACTGAACCTGGAATTGAGGGTGATTTCCTCCTAAGCCAGTGCCCTGGTCAGTTTTAAGTCTGGGCCTTACTTTTATGGTTGCAACATTTAAGACACTTAGATAGTATACTAACTCTCTTGGTTTGGTGTATGGAGCCAGTAAGAAAGAATATGTAAGAAATGTGAAGATGTTCAGTGGATATTATTTTTCCTGTTTCCTACTGCTTCCTATTTCCTGTTTCCTCTCCAAGAGAGAATCTTGTTCCCTCAGTCACCTCTTTTCTTTATTTTTCTTCAATTTTATCATTTTTCTTTACTCAGCTAGAATATTCTTAAGGGGAAGAACTGTCCTTCATCTCTAGATTTCTGGGACCTTACAGAGAGCACATAGACTTTCAGTGTGTGTATTGAATCAGTTTGTTTATCTGATTTTGGGATTATAACCACCAGCTGCACAGATGCTCTAGGGTGCCTGAGAAATACTGGGATGTTGAAAAAGTCGTGATGTATTTTTCTGTATTCCTATGCAAAAATGTGTCATGAATTTTCTATAATCCAATAGTAGTCTTTAGAGTATTAACAATTAAAAGGAAAATTGGATCAGAGCCTTGTTAAGGTATAACTAACTTGAAAAGAGTATCATTTGTTAAATAATACGATTATAGACTGGAGTGATCACTTTGTATTGTTAAAAAATTTGCTGATTTTTTTTCTGGGACCAGCAGATGGTGTAATGATTACATTGCTGGACTCCCATGTAGCTTACCATGGTTCAAGTTCTGAACCTGGCAACTTAAAACTCACCAGGCGCATGTGCATGTGAGCCCAAGATCCCAAGAGAAGAATGGAGGAGAAGGCATTGAGGCATGGCCATCCTCCCTGGGGGGGGGTGATTTCTCGCTTTCTGTCGCATTGTCTCTCTGGCGAGCACATGGACCCTATAGCAAAAAAAAAAAAAAGGCAGTTCTATACAAAAAACTTTTATCCAGTTTCTTATTGGTGTTATCACTAGAAACTTGTGACTCAGAGAACTAGACCTCAACATTGAACTTAGATCCCTGATCCCTGTTAGTTCGTTCAAGATCAGTGTTTAACTTTTTCTTTTTTTTTTCTTTTTTTTTGCATATGAAAGGTGTATAACAGTATTTTGAGATACAGAACTATAATTAGAAGTGACATGGTTTATACTGTTTTGTCTGCATACTTGATTATTAAACTCCTCTTTCAACCTTCTTGCATATATATGCGTATGAACATACATGCACACATAAACTGTTATCTGTTCTTACTCCAATTTGTCAGTTATTTATTAAACATTTGCTGTGGGTTGATTCTTAGGTGAAATATAATAAGTAACAAGGTACAAGCCCTGTCCCCAGGACCTCGTAGTTTAAAGGAAAAAGCATGTGTGCACATTGAAATGCAGCACCAAGCTAATTGTAATGTGTGGCATAATGCAAAGGCAAACCAGTGTGGCAGCAGAGAGTAGAGAGAATTTCACTCTGAGATGAATTGTAAGTTATCATCTAGAAGTAATTGGGATTCTTACCCACTCTCTCAGCCCAGCTCCCACTTACTTCCTCAACCTGACAGTGTGCACTTGACAAGATTATGAATTCTTAAGTGTTTTCAAGGTGATTTCACATTTCATTTACAACTTTGCTGTTATGTTGCTATCCTCCTGGCTTTCAGTGAAGCTTAGGATCATTTTATGTGTGTCTGTCTTTATCATTTATTTGTTCTTATTTAAAATGACCATTTTGAAATTTTATCTCAGAAGTTCTAAACTGAAACAATAAGTAATATAAAACTAAAATTCTTTGCACTGGAGACACTAATAGAGGAAAATCCCAGAGGAGTGACTAGGTTAGTGACACCTCTACAACTAGAGCATTTCCAAGGCAGCAAAGTAGAAATCTACAGTGCAGGCCAGCAGGTGGCACGATGGTTAAGGTGCTGGACTCCCACATGGCCAACCGCGGTGCAAGTCCTGAACCTGGTGGCTTGCTTTCTCACTTATCCTTCCTCTCGCTCTGTCTCCCTATGGTCAAATTTAAAAATAATCACAATAACAAATGGAATTAAATAAAGAAATAATTTTTAAAAAAGAAGAAATCTACAGTGGAATTCTGTTATACAGTATCTGCAATGCTGAGAGTGAGCCACTTGAGTCACTAGTGGTGAAGAAGCATCCAGAAAGTTTCTCCATAGTAGCTCAGTAGAAAATGCTCATTGGAATGTGGGTTGCTTAGTTTTCAGGGCTCCGTAACGAGTTGTTCCTTTCAGCTAAGAAGAAAGTAATTTCTTTAAGGGAAAAAATCAGGAGAATTGATATAGAAATATTTTTGCTTTTGGGACCAGCAGTTGACATAACAACTACGTTGCTGGACTCCCATGTAGTCAACCACGGTTCGAGTCCTGGACCCAGTGGCTTAAACTCACGCCGGGTGCATGTGCATACATGCCCAAGGTCCTGAGAGGAGAATAGAGGAGAAGGGATTGGGGTGTGGCCATCCCCCTTGGGGGGTGATTTCTCGCTTTCTATTTCTCTCTGTCTTTCTGGTGAGTGCACACACTCTATAGCAAAAACCTCTCCCAAAAAAAATTTTTTTTGGTTAAAAGCTAAAATTTTTTTTTGTATTGTCATATGTATTCTCCTTGCTTCTAAAAATACCTGCAATTATGTGCTGGTTGAAGCAAGTTCCAGGGCCAGCCCCTAGCCTAGTAGTTAAGGGAGTTAGATCCCATGTGGTCAGCTGCAATTCAAATCTGAGCCTTGGCAACTTGAAAAATATGCCAGACTCTTCTGTGTTCATACATGCTCAAAATCCCAATAGGATGGAGAAATGAAAGAGAAGAGATTATGGCATGACCATGCCTTATTGGAGGGTGATGCTTTCTCCCTCTTCTTCTCCCTCTCTCTCTGTCTTTCTGTCTCCTCAGTTTCATTTTAAAGTGATTAGCCTAACCACAACTGCAGTAATTTTGTATGTAAGTCGTAATACATGTTTTTCTGCGAGACCATAGAGAGCTTATATTTGTTTCCAAGTATGAGTAATGTAATTGGAGTTACTTTATTAAATCTCACACCACAGAGCCAGCCATGGAGGATCCAGACATCTTAACCTCCACACCACCTTAAGTCCACGCCACCTGCAGGCCCAACAACATATGTAAAGTTTAGTTGTAAACTTTATTATAATAATCAAAGTAAAACTATCAAAAGCTAAGATTGCTATTTAGAAAAGTTATCATTTTAGTATTTTTATTTATAACTATAGGCATAGCTAAGAATTTTTTATTTTTAGGACCTTACAGTTTCAACTTAGAGGCTCAATGTGTCTATAAGCAAAATAACCAAGTTTGTGTCCCAATAATAAAAAGCCTAAATGAACAAAAATTTGGGATGGGATGAATCAATACATAAAGATTTAAATTTTCCCCAAATCAATAAATTCAGTGTATGTTAATTGAAATTACAGTGGGATTTTAAAAGAGAACTTGACAGATTAATCCTGAAGTTATACAGCATAGTAAATAAGCTAGAACAGCCAAGACATTTTGAAAAATAATTCCTGATGAGATATGTAACTACAGTCATTAAAAAGTGGTCTTATTGTAGTAATAGATGAGCCAGTGGTACATAATAAAGAATCCAGTATAAGATGAGTATACCATTTCATATTAGTAGAGAAAAGAGTAATTATATTTAGAAAGTGGTATTTTGTGTGGAAAAATAAAGTTATAAAACTGCCTCTGTTATTTTAAGTGAAATTTAGGGAATTTGCAGCTTTGGTTATATAAATGTTTCCCTAGTGTGCTGACTTCAAAAACTAACCAGTGGGGGAACCAGCAGTTAGCATAATGGCTATGTCACTGGACTCCCACGTAGTCGACCGCGGTTCGTGTCCCGGACCCGGTGGCTTAAAACTCATGCCGGGCGCATGTGCGTGCATGCCCAAGATCCCGAGAGGAGAATGGAGGAGAAGGGATTGCAGCGTGACCATCCCCTCTGAGGGGTGATTTCTCGCTTTCTGTCTCTATGTCTCTCTCTGTCTGGCGAGCGCACGCGCCCTACAGTGAAAATCTCTCCAAAAAAAGAAAAAGAAAAAACTAACCAGTGGGGGGGAAAAAAAAAAAAGAAAAACTAACCAGTGGAATATTGGACCCACTGTATTTTCCTGCCCTGATACCCTAGACACAAAGTATCAAAAGAAATTCTGTTTATAGAAACCAAAAACCTAACTTGTATCAACTACAGGGAAATTAAACTATAAGTGAGAGTGACATCTAAGAATCTAAGTAAAACAATTGAATACTTATCAAGATTTTACATAGTCCTTTTCTCTTTTTAATTATGTAGAAATTTGACAGAGGTGTTCTTAGTTAATTTGTAAAAACTGAAAACTGTAAGGCTTGCACATTACTCAAAGTAATCGTAGTTGGAAACAGCCTTAGACCAGTGTTAGAGATTTACCACTTCCCATTCCTATCTGTATTATGCTCCTAAAATATTCTCCATGCATCCTGCTCTCTGCTTTCTTTCTTAGGAACGGCCTGCTTCAGATGCTTGGCAGAAACTCGAAAAGTCTCGCGAGTATAAGAACAGTAACCAGCTCCGGGAGTACCAGCTGGAGGGAATGAACTGGCTTCTTTTTAACTGGTATAACAGGTGAGGAACCAGGTGGCATCTGGAAGTATATTGTTGCCTTACCCTGGAAAATGCAGAGCATTAAGAACAGCTAAGCTATAATTTGGAGTAGTAGTCTTTGTACATTAGTTCTTCCAATAATAACTTTTTATTTTTACATCAGGTGTTTCTCCAAACAAAGGAGTGGTCTTTAGACATTATTTTGTGCTGAGGTTTGTTTTGTTTTGGCTAGTCTAACCAAAAGATTAAGCTCAACTTAGATGAAACAAAACACCAAAGATCTTTTAACGAAGTTTTCTATCCCTTAAGTATTTAGGAAAAACAGTAAAACGGAATGGATCTGGATTCTAGCTTTCCACTCTACTGCTTGTTTGTGAGCCATCAATATAGTGGACCTGTTCTTTGATACTCTGGGGTTTTGTTTTGTTTTGTTTTGTTTTTGAGAGTTTTATTTTTCGCTATAGGGCTTGTGCGTTCGCCAGACAGACAGAGACATAGAGACAGAAAGCGAGAAATCACCCCCCAGGGGGGATGGTCACGCCACAGTCCCTTCTCCTCCATTCTCCTCTCAGGATCTTGGGCACGCACGCACACGTGCCCAGTGTGAGTTTTAAGCCACCGGTCCGGGATGCGAACCAAGGTCGACTACGTGGGAGTCCAGCAGTGTAGCCATTACGCTAACTGCTGGTTCCCTATGATACTCTGTTTTTAACTGTGCTCTGGTTCCTACCAGAATCTAGCTAAAATAGGACATCCAAGAAAGATAAGTTGATGTTTTCTTAACATTATCAAATTTACCCCTGGTAGTAATTGTGTGTGTATGTGTGTTTAGAGATTTTTTGCCATTGGGTACATGTGCTCACCAGAGAAAGAGAGAAAGAGAGACAGACAATAAGAGGAAAAGTAAGAAATCACCCTCCAGGGGTGGTAGCCACACTGCAATCCCTTCTCTTTCATTCTTGTCCTGAGGTCTTGGGCATGAATGCACACATGCCCTCCCTGAGCTTTAAGATACAGGTCTGGGACTCAAACTGTGGTCAGCTCTGTGGGAGTCCAGCAATGTAACCACTATGCCATGTACTGGTCCCATCTGGTAGTGATTTTTTTTTTCCTGGTGATAATTTTTTAAAGTTTGTTTATTTCTTTCATGAGAGAGAGAAATAAGATACTTTTGGCCAAGTCTCACCCTGCCATAGTCCTCTTCACAGCCTTCCAGCCAGTCAGGATCATGGGCACACAAACCTGCCATGGTCAGATCAAGCCAGGATACAAACCTGGGCCGCCCACATAGCTCCAGTGTTGTGTGATAGTGCACTGCCACCTGGAGAACTGTGATCTAAAGTAGTCTGCCACTTACAGTGTGCCCAGAAGACAGCTCTCCCAACCTGTCTAGGTCTTGGGTTGCCCATCTGCACAGTGAGGGAATGAGACTAGTCAGTGGCCACATTCCAGGGCCACGGCTCTGGTGCGTAGTCCATGCTTCTGGATCACCAGAAAAGATTATTTTTACTCTGATAAGGAATTTATCATATGAGTAAGTTTGTCCTTTGATAACATACACATGATAGATATTGAGAATCATGTAACATACAATCTTTTTATTTATTTTTATTTATTTATTTAAGAAGCTTTTGCCATTGGGCACATATGCTTCCTGGAGAGAGACAGAGACAATGGAGGGAAAGTGAGAAATCACCCCCCAGGGGGGATGGCCACACCACGATCCCTTCTCCTCTATTCTCCTTCTGAGATCTTGGGCACACACACACATGTTCCTTGCGTGACTTTCAAGCCACCAGGTGTGAGACTCGAGCCACAGTTGGCCCTGTGGGAGTCTAGCAACGTAACCACTATGCCATTTGCTGGCCCTCAGCTTTTTATTTTTACTTTGGCTTCTAGGAACTTTATCAGTTACAGATACCAGTTTAGGTTTGAAGCCAATCTCCTTGTCTCAAGTTTATATTTTAATAGGCCTATTTCATATAGTTTCTTCCAAGTTTTCATAGTTCCATTTGGGAAATAGGATATTAGTAATAATAATAAACTATCCTCAGTTTCACCTCTAAAAAAGTCTACACTGATGACCTTACAAATCAAGGTGTACTTCTGAAGCATCTTTTTAATTAATTCTATAGCTTTTCTGTATTGATAATGAATTACCTATATTTCTCACTCTCTGCAGAAAAAACTGTATTTTGGCTGATGAGATGGGCCTAGGAAAAACAATCCAGTCCATCACATTCCTTTCAGAAATATTCCTCAGGGGAATCCATGGCCCCTTTCTCATCATCGCTCCTCTGTCCACCATTACTAACTGGGAGCGGGAGTTCCGAACATGGACAGAGATGAACGCCATCGTGTACCACGGCAGCCAGATCAGCAGGCAGATGATCCAGCAGTACGAAATGGTGTACCGAGATGCTCAGGTGAGCCTCAGCCTCACATGGCTCACCAAGACCCAGGGACAACCTCGGCTCAGCATCGTTTTTCTGTCGCTTACTTTCAAGTTTCCTAATTCCCAGCACCTTGAGTAATTGTTAACTTACTTTTTTTCTTTTTAATTTTTATTTTTATTATCATCATAATCTTCTTTATATTACATTGGATTACATATAACTTTACAGTGTATTACATTGCTTTTTCAAAAGGGAATGCCATGCATGTCAGTCAATATAGAGACATTAATCTCTCCACTTCAACATTCAATATCTTTTCTGTTTTTCCCAATCATTATTACTATTCTAGTTATTTTTTAAAACAGTCAATCACTATTTCTCATTTTGCTTGTAAAAAGACTTTACACATCATGAAATACTTCTCAGGCCAATCGAGTTGAGAATACTATACATGTCCTCATCAACAGGTAATAAGCCATATCTGATTCTCACTACCGTCCTGCCTCTCTATTGTTCTCTTGCTATCTTTCTCTATCCTCTTCTCTTCACCTCCCCCATTCCACAGTGTCCTGTTCTCGTTAAGTAACTTCACTGCTTTTATGTCCTCTAGTTTTTCACTCTCTACCATAGAGTGTGGATAGTCGGTATATATTAAGTGGATACATGCAATATCTTTCTTTCATAGCCTGGCTTACTTCACTCAGCAATAGATCCTCCATATCTGACTACTTTCTATCAAATTCTAGGGTCTTGTTATTTTTTATGGCTGAATAGTATTCCATAGAGTATATATACCACACCTTTCCAATCCATTCATCAGTTTGTGGACATTTAGGTTGGTTCCATGTCTTGGCAATTGTGAATAATGCTGCAATAAACATGGATGTGCAAGCACTTTTCTGACTGAGCGTGGTTAGGTGGTATCTCATTGTGGTTTTTATCTACATCTGCCTTATGATGAGGGATGTTGAGCATTTCCTCATATGCTTTTTAGCTGTTCATATGTCTTCATTAGAGAGATTTTTTTTAGTTCATTTTCCCATCTTTTAATTGGGTTAATCATTTTTTTCACATAAGGCGCTTGAATTCCCTGTGTATTCTCGTACAAGTCCCTTGTCTGAGGCATATTTTAACAAAAATATTGTCCCATTGTGAGGGTTGTCGGTTCACACTTGTTACTGTGTCCTTTGCTGTGCAGAAACTTCTTGGTCTAACATAGTCCCACTTGTCTATTTTAGGGATTATTGCCTATGCTTTGGGAGTCTTATTTAAGAAGTCTTTGCCTACTCCAATATCTCCCAGAGTTTCCCCAGCATTTTCCACCAGTAGTTTTATTGTTTGAAGTCTTAGGTTCAGATCTTTGATCCATTTTGAGTTGATTGTTGTTAATGGTGAAAGATGGGGGTTCAGTTTCATCTTTCTGCAGGTGGATACCCAGTTTTTCCAGCACCACTTACTAAAGAGATTTTCCTTTTCCCAATGGATTGTTAACTTACTTTGTAGAGCCATTTGTTTGTTAAGGCTGACTTCTTGCTCCTTCCTGGTAGTTTATTTTAATTTATGGTAAAATTCAAGATTGTAGGATATGCTTTCCAAACTTTCTAATATATACCAGAGGCTTTTTTTTAAGGAGGCTGAAAGTGTGGCTTATTGGTTGGCTTATGAAGTTACTTTTATATGCAGAAGGTTTCATCTTAATTGTTATATTCACAACAAGGAAAGTGAATGAGTAGAATTTGTGTACAGAGGATAGATCCCCAGCCAGGGAGTTTGGGAAGGTGGTTAACAGATTTAACAGGGAAGGAAAAGAGAAAACAAGTTTCAAATTGTTGAAAGCTCAACAGATTTTTGTCTAGTTTTGCTGTAGGGAGCATACACTCAGCAAAGGGAGAGAAAATAAGAAATCATCCCCCAGGGGAGATAACCACAATGCATTCCCTTCTCCTCCACTCTCCTCTTGGGATTTTGGACATAAATACACACCAATGTAATTTTTCAGGTCACTGGGTCTGGGAGCCAAACTGCAGTCGGCTGTATGGGATCTAGTACCTTAACCTCCACACCACCTGCTGGCCCCAGAACTTTTTCTTTAAGTTTTTAAATCACTTTGCTGAGTATGGTTGTATGCTTGTCTTGCATGTTTTCATTAAACAAGGTAAAAATTTAATGACTAATTAGAGGAGAGTCAGTGCTCTCTCTGGAGGGTTTATAAACAGCAAAAGGAGATACTTGGAAAAATGGCAAATGTGCTCTGGTATCATACAGTTCTGTGCTCTCGAAATATGGGGCCAGCAGCAGTGTGTGTCCTGCCTGGTGGCCCTTGTCCTAGGTGAGTCAGGGTTGTTACTTTGAATCTATGCTAGAACCAAATTACAAGGTGAAATGAATTAAATCTGAAGAGTAGCAGAGAGTAGCTATGCATGGTTTAGACCAACCCCTGGGAATACGTGAATCAACACCCATCTGCTTTTCTATGGCATTAATAAATAAAAAGCCCCCTTGCCATGCCTTCCTTCCTGCACATGCTTCTCACCTTTGTGAGGGCTTGCACTGTCTTGCTTCTGTTTCATTGATGCAGTGACGTTTCTTGTCTTAGCTGGTTCTTTCTTATATTCTCTCTCTTCATGAGGAAGAACAGTGCTTGTTGGTTTCTCACCTGGGCCTTAGCATTTATAGTTAGTTACCTTCTCTAATCTAGCAAGTTACCCTTTAGCAGAATTCTACAGTCCTGGTGTAAAGCTCTGCCTTCCATTCTGTCTTTCTTAGGGAAACCCCCTTTCAGGCGTCTTCAAGTTCCATGTAGTCATCACCACATTTGAGATGATCCTGGCAGACTGCCCAGAACTGAAGAAGATTCACTGGAGCTGTGTGATAATTGATGAAGCCCACAGACTGAAGAATAGGAACTGCAAACTTCTAGAGGGTCTGAAGCTCATGGCCCTGGTGAGAATCTGCAAGCTCTTTACATAAACACACATTCTTCCTGTTCAGTGCACAGGAAGCATTCTCTAGCTATTCTGCATTTAGCTTGCTTGTGCATGGTCCTTTTGTTCTAGATTTCTTTTTTGCCCTCTGTAGCTGTGATACTGTGGAGGAATCAAGTCTTTTGCTACAAACTGGGTCAACAATTCAACCTTTGCCACAGATTGATTCTTAAAGAGACTCAGGGGGCTCTTAAGTACCGTGAAGACTATGAACTCGAAATGTAAAGCATTTGACTTGTTTCCTGGTCCCTGAACAAACTGGTACCAAATATGATGGCCTTTTAACATTACTGCCTTGGCACAGTGCCCAGTATGTGGTGGATACGCACTGAGTCCATTGAGTGAATGAATGAATGGTTGCTGCTGAAAGCAGCGATATGCAAGGAAGTTAATCTGTTTATTGACTGTATCTCTATGAGGTGTTAGAATCCTATCTTTTCATTAAAGCAGAGTAGAATTGCCCCAAATTGGGCAGAGAATGCCCTGGCTTAATTTTTCTCACTAAAATGTACTGTTTTGGTGGCTCTCACACTATTAATCATGCGCTTTTAATTTATACAGGAACATAAAGTGCTGCTCACTGGGACCCCCTTGCAGAACTCTGTGGAGGAGCTCTTCAGTTTGCTAAATTTTCTGGAGAGGGAAAGATTAAGTCATTGGAGACAGGATTTAGTAAGTTCTTACATCCCTGTAAAATGAGCACTACCTCTTTTATTTTGTGTGTGTTTGTTTACGAAGGGAATGGTAAGCTGATTGTTAGCAGTTCTGTTGCTCCAAAGAGTAGTTGAGTCACCATCCAAAATATCTTAGATTGGTGCATGAAGCCAATTGGTTTATTGATTTCACTTGTATGCATAATGATTTTGCTTGTAGGTCTGGCCTCAGGAGCATGGTATTTCCTTCTGTTTCCCTGATTCTTCATCTTTCCTCCTATATAAACTGCAACATGTTCCCAGGCCCATCTTCTTGAGCACAGCATAATACACAGGTAGTGAGGAGGTGAAGGCAGCCACATACCTAGAGAAGGAATTGGTCACCCAGTTTTGTCCAGATCAACTGAATTTACTCAGTTTCTGAAAGTCTAGACCCAAATCTAGCTTGTTGGATTCAAAGCTGATTCAAAACAACCTGTGATAAATACCTGTCTACTAGGGTAGAAGTCTTTACTAAGGATTATAGCAATAAACCAGGCAAGTTTAAATGCTATAAGAGGAACAAATAGAGTTGGGTGCTTAAAAGGAGAGAAAAATCCCTCCTGTTTGAGAATCAGGGAAGACTTCAAGGAGAGAGTACAATTTGAAAATGCATTTTAAAGTGGGTAAGTTTTCAACTGTAGAGAGAAGAGTCAGTGACTACTTTGCATAGGGGGGAAAAGCCAGCATAATCAGAGCCATGGAATCTATTCAATAGTGAGGAATCATCTGACTGAGCTGAAAGCAGGCTGATGAATTGTGCAGTATGAGGCCAGAGAGGTTCAGGGATATATTGTGGGAAGATCTTGGAAAAATTCAGTAGGTAATCAAGAAGCCATGCAAGGCTTATATTGTAGGAATGACATGATTAGTTCTGCTAAATTAAGCTAGCAATGGTGTGAAAGTGGGTTGGGGCAGATCATTTGGGGACTGAAATGGTTTGGGAATTTTGCTAACAGATGTCAAGAGTACACTCTCTGATTCAGTCTGTTTCTTTCTACTTCTGATGCAAGTCAGACTTTGAAAACAGTGAATAATCAAACTTAATTCCCCTTCTCTACATTTGCAATATCTGTTGGTTCTTCGAAAGCCAGACCCAACCCTCTCTCCATTTTTGGACCATTAGAAATGCATCATCTTCTCCCATTGCACTTAATTTGTGGTATGCATTTTTTCTTCTTCCTAGACAATGATCTCCTTGAGGACAAGGCCCACATCTTCTCCAAAGTTGTGTTTGTTGTATTGACCAGCACAGTGTCTGGCTTATAGTATACTCTAAATGATCCAAGGTATGAACCAAGCGAAGGGCAAAAGCTGAGCCCAACGTGTGGCAGGTTGACACTTGTCCCTTTCTTTAACACTAGCTAGCTCCATCTGTTCTCTTTGGGTTCTTATGTAGTAATTCCTCACCTATTGGGGTATTAGATTCCTACGTATCCTTGGCTGTAATCAAGGTCTCATAAAAAAAGTGGCTTTAAGGCTGGAGTTATTAACTAGGAGAAAACGCCCTCAAAAAGTATCAAATGTAATTTTAATTTTAAAATTTTGTTTATTTAATTAACAAAAAGTATGTATTGTGTACTACAACACGATGTTTTTAAATACGTATATATGGAATGGCTAAATTGACTTAATTAGCATATGTGTTACCTCATTTCTTTGTGTGTGGTGAGAACAGTCAATATCCACTTTCTTACTGATCTTCAAAAATATAATACATTGTTATTAACTGTAGTCACTTAGTTGTATAATAGATCTCTTGAACTTACTTTTCCTATCTCACTGAAATTTCATATCCTTTGATCAGTACTTCCTAGACCTCACCCCGCCCCAACTCGACAACACCCAGTCCCTGGAAACCACCATTCTACTGTCTGCTTCTCTGAAATACCTGTATTATAAAACACAGTGAAGTTCTAGAAAGCATCTATTTTCAAAGTAAAGCATATTCATCATTTTCTGAAACCTTCTCCAGCAAGTAACTCTTCTAAATCATGCTATATAAATCACCTTATATTTCTTCAGGAAGCATTGCTGTAGTATACACTTACTTATGCAGAATCTACCCCCTTTTAAAGTTTCTAAACAGCCCTTTCTGACTTGAAACTTGATTCCTTATGCAGTTTCATTTTCCCTTATTTAATTTTCCCATCAGAGTTAATCTTACTGGTATCATGTTTTAGGTACAGGTTAACTCAGGTGCTTTGACGCTGAATCCCTTACTCTGTCATTGTCTTCCTGGGAGAGGGAACAAGTCACCTTGCTGGTGCAGTCAAGTGAGTAGAGATCTGCTGTCCAGGCCTTGGCTATTAGGAAAGGAGCAGACGGAGCATAGCCAAAAACACCGTCAGGCTTAAAATGCCCCTGGTACACCAGTTTCCATTAAGGGATGGGAGATACTGCCTTCCTATGTTAATTCTTTAAAAACTGTCACCCCTAAACATGTATGCTGCTGTGTTATTTAAAAGGTGTAAGAACAATTGTTTCCAGATTGCCTCAACTTCTGACTCTGTTCTTTGAGCATCTAAATCTTCCCTTTGCAATATAATCACTTGTACCTCCTAACATGACTTAAAATATTCTTCAAGTAATTGCTGCTCATATGTGATAGCAAAAGTCCAAAAGAGGTTTGTTTTGCTCCATCCTAGAGAATAGGTCCTGTCTTTTGTATCTTTCTCCCTTTTATCTCGTGAGATTGCCATGTGGGTTCTCAGTAATTGTGAATTAAAAAAACAACTCTTTTTTTTTCAGTACTATTATAAACTCCCATTTTCAAGGATCAGTCATGATCTTTCTTTTTGTCTACTAGCAAAGTACTGTGATTAGATATTCAAGAGATATAGTGAAGGTTGGATTACCTGGTAGTCATTAAGTCAGGATTGGAGCAGGTAAGCAGGTCTTATTTTCCTGGACAGGTAAAGAAATTGCAGTCTATCCTAAAACCAATGATGCTTCGACGGCTAAAAGATGATGTGGAAAAGAACCTTGCTCCTAAACAGGAAACAATCATTGAAGTGGAATTGACTAATATCCAGAAAAAGTATTACCGTGCCATCCTGGAGAAGAACTTTTCCTTCCTGACCAAGGGGGCTAATCAGCACAACATGCCCAATCTCATTAATACCATGATGGAACTAAGAAAATGTTGTAACCATCCTTACCTGATTAACGGTAAGTTGGGGCAGCAGAGAGTCACTGAGGATTGGCCTGGGTTTCAGCCAGAAGCATATGATAAAGATCTCATGTGCTGGGACCAGCAGTTAGTGTAATGGCTATGTCGCTGGACTCCCATGTAGTCAACCGCGGTTCGCGTCCCGGACCCGGTGGCTTAAAACTCAAGCTGGGCGCGTGTGCATGCGTGCCCAAGATCCCGAGAGGAGAATGGAGGAGAAGGGATTGCAGTGTGGCCATCCCCCCTGGGGGGTGATTTCTCGCTTTCTGTCTGTCTCTGTCTCTGTCTGTCTGGCGAGTGCACATGCCCTATAGCAAAAACCTCTCCAAAAAAAAAAAATATATATCTCATGTGCTGAGTGCCCATTATATGCTAAAATGTATGTACTCTCACTGTAGAGTATAGAACTGTGGTTCAGAGTAGTTGATTGATTTGCCTAAGCAATCTAGGTAGTGAGTACACAGAATCAAATTGTGAGTTACTAAATTTTTTACTTGATGGAATCAATGATAATGCTATATTGAGATTAAAACACTCTGTAGATGAGGAGGACAGCAGATGGCATCGTGGTTAAGGTGCTGGACTCCCACATGGCCAACCATGGTTCGAGACCAAGCAGTTTGAAACTCATGCCAGGCACATGTGCTTGCATGCCCAAAATCCCAAGAAGAGAATGGATTTTTTTTTTCCCCCCAGAGGATATGTGTGTATACTGGAGAGAGACGGAAAGAGGAAGAAAGCATTCCCAATGGGACATAGTCACACTGCAGTCCCTTCTGCTCCATTTTTCCCTTTTTGGGGGACTTTGAGCATGGTCTCACACATACCCGGCATGTTTTTTCAAGTTGCTAGTCCAGAGCTTGAGCTGTGAAGTTGATCATGTAAGATCCAGCTCCCTTCACCAGGCCATGGGTGGATTTGGCCAACCCTTGGTGGATTTTTAGGTCAAAATGTAACTTGGGGACCAGCCCTGTATCCTAATGGTTAAGGTAGCTAGATCCCACAGGGCCAACCACAGTTTGAATCCCAGCCCTTATGACTTGAAACACATACTGGGTGTGTGTGCATCCATGCCAAAAAGCCCTGCAGGATGGAGAAATGGAGGAGAAGGGATTGCAGTGTGACCTCACCCCATAAGGGGGTGTTTTCTCTCTCTTTCTGGCAAGTGTACATATAGTCTGGCAATTCAAAAAAAATGTGACCTGGAGTTCCATGTAGCTTTTTGAGATGTCAGGAGGTTGAAAGTCTTTTCTTGTCAACTTCCCAGGATGGTTTCTTGAAGGAGCCCACTCTGGATTTTTCTGTTTCAAACCCTCTCAACTTAGACTTACCAGTAAAGCAAAGCACTGGATGGCCCTGAGCCCCTGCAGAGCCTTTGTGAAGGGCACAGACCAGCAGACGCATACTCTACATTTCTCACTGAACTGCAGGTCTAGGACCCAAGAATCACTTCTTTTTTTTTTTTCCAGAATCTGTAAAGCAGAGAATATACTTCATTCAAAGAATACTTTTGTTCCATTTCTTTTCAGGAGCAGAGGAGAAAATTCTGGAAGATTTCCGAAAAACTCACAGCCCTGATGCCCCTGACTTTCAGCTGCAGGCCATGATTCAGGCAGCCGGGAAGCTGGTACTGATTGATAAACTGCTCCCTAAGCTGATTGCAGGTGGCCACAAAGTACTCATCTTCTCCCAGATGGTGCGTTGCCTCGATATCCTGGAAGATTATCTCATCCAGAGAAGGTGAGACACATGTCAAATCTCTACAGCCACTGCAGGCACTTCCATTCAGAAATTGTCCATTAACGGCAAAACATTCAAAAATAGAGAAGAGAAATCTCCTCTTAAAAGTTAACTTAAATTTAGAATTAAATCTTATGACCAAGTCAACTCTAGGTTAGCTGTGTAGAGTGAATTTCATAGCCTATACCATGGAGTCCTTGCTTTACTTTAAAAAAAAAAAATGCTACATGTTTATTAATATCCACTTTAATTAGAACTAACAAAAGTTAAGTAACATTAGAAAAAGTTTTAAAAATTATGTATTTGCATTTTTGTTGCTTAATAATGATGAGAGAACTACATCTTGGAAAGCTAAAATATTCTTCAAGTAATTGCTGCTCATATGTGATAGCAAAAGTCCAAAAGAGGTTTGTTTTGCTCCATCCTAGAGAATAGGTCCTGTCTTTTGTATCTTTCTCCCTTTTATCTCGTGAGATTGCCATGTGGGTTCTCAGTAATTGTGAATTAAAAAAACAACTCTTTTTTTTTCAGTACTATTATAAACTCCCATTTTCAAGGATCAGTCATGATCTTTCTTTTTGTCTACTAGCAAAGTACTGTGATTAGATATTCAAGAGATATAGTGAAGGTTGGATTACCTGGTAGTCATTAAGTCAGGATTGGAGCAGGTAAGCAGGTCTTATTTTCCTGGACAGGTAAAGAAATTGCAGTCTATCCTAAAACCAATGATGCTTCGACGGCTAAAAGATGATGTGGAAAAGAACCTTGCTCCTAAACAGGAAACAATCATTGAAGTGGAATTGACTAATATCCAGAAAAAGTATTACCGTGCCATCCTGGAGAAGAACTTTTCCTTCCTGACCAAGGGGGCTAATCAGCACAACATGCCCAATCTCATTAATACCATGATGGAACTAAGAAAATGTTGTAACCATCCTTACCTGATTAACGGTAAGTTGGGGCAGCAGAGAGTCACTGAGGACTGGCCTGGGTTTCAGCCAGAAGCATATGATAAAGATCTCATGTGCTGGGACCAGCAGTTAGTGTAATGGCTATGTCGCTTGACTCCCATGTAGTCAACCGCGGTTCGCGTCCCGGACCCGGTGGCTTAAAACTCAAGCTGGGCGCGTGTGCATGCGTGCCCAAGATCCCGAGAGGAGAATGGAGGAGAAGGGATTGCAGTGTGGCCATCCCCCCTGGGGGGTGATTTCTCGCTTTCTGTCTGTCTCTGTCTCTCTCTGTCTGTCTGGCGAGTGCACATGCCCTATAGCAAAAACCTCTCCAAAAAAAAAAAATATATATCTCATGTGCTGAGTGCCCATTATATGCTAAAATGTATGTACTCTCACTGTAGAGTATAGAACTGTGGTTCAGAGTAGTTGATTGATTTGCCTAAGCAATCTAGGTAGTGAGTACACAGAATCAAATTGTGAGTTACTAAATTTTTTACTTGATGGAATCAATGATAATGCTATATTGAGATTAAAACACTCTGTAGATGAGGAGGACAGCAGATGGCATCGTGGTTAAGGTGCTGGACTCCCACATGGCCAACCATGGTTCGAGACCAAGCAGTTTGAAACTCATGCCAGGCACATGTGCTTGCATGCCCAAAATCCCAAGAAGAGAATGGATTTTTTTTTTCCCCCCAGAGGATATGTGTGTATACTGGAGAGAGACGGAAAGAGGAAGAAAGCATTCCCAATGGGACATAGTCACACTGCAGTCCCTTCTGCTCCATTTTTCCCTTTTTGGGGGACTTTGAGCATGGTCTCACACATACCCGGCATGTTTTTTCAAGTTGCTAGTCCAGAGCTTGAGCTGTGAAGTTGATCATGTAAGATCCAGCTCCCTTCACCAGGCCATGGGTGGATTTGGCCAACCCTTGGTGGATTTTTAGGTCAAAATGTAACTTGGGGACCAGCCCTGTATCCTAATGGTTAAGGTAGCTAGATCCCACAGGGCCAACCACAGTTTGAATCCCAGCCCTTATGACTTGAAACACATACTGGGTGTGTGTGCATCCATGCCAAAAAGCCCTGCAGGATGGAGAAATGGAGGAGAAGGGATTGCAGTGTGACCTCACCCCATAAGGGGGTGTTTTCTCTCTCTTTCTGGCAAGTGTACATATAGTCTGGCAATTCAAAAAAAATGTGACCTGGAGTTCCATGTAGCTTTTTGAGATGTCAGGAGGTTGAAAGTCTTTTCTTGTCAACTTCCCAGGATGGTTTCTTGAAGGAGCCCACTCTGGATTTTTCTGTTTCAAACCCTCTCAACTTAGACTTACCAGTAAAGCAAAGCACTCGATGGCCCTGAGCCCCTGCAGAGCCTTTGTGAAGGGCACAGACCAGCAGACGCATACTCTACATTTCTCACTGAACTGCAGGTCTAGGACCCAAGAATCACTTCTTTTTTTTTTTTCCAGAATCTGTAAAGCAGAGAATATACTTCATTCAAAGAATACTTTTGTTCCATTTCTTTTCAGGAGCAGAGGAGAAAATTCTGGAAGATTTCCGAAAAACTCACAGCCCTGATGCCCCTGACTTTCAGCTGCAGGCCATGATTCAGGCAGCCGGGAAGCTGGTACTGATTGATAAACTGCTCCCTAAGCTGATTGCAGGTGGCCACAAAGTACTCATCTTCTCCCAGATGGTGCGTTGCCTCGATATCCTGGAAGATTATCTCATCCAGAGAAGGTGAGACACATGTCAAATCTCTACAGCCACTGCAGGCACTTCCATTCAGAAATTGTCCATTAACGGCAAAACATTCAAAAATAGAGAAGAGAAATCTCCTCTTAAAAGTTAACTTAAATTTAGAATTAAATCTTATGACCAAGTCAACTCTAGGTTAGCTGTGTAGAGTGAATTTCATAGCCTATACCATGGAGTCCTTGCTTTACTTTAAAAAAAAAAAATGCTACATGTTTATTAATATCCACTTTAATTAGAACTAACAAAAGTTAAGTAACATTAGAAAAAGTTTTAAAAATTATGTATTTGCATTTTTGTTGCTTAATAATGATGAGAGAACTACATCTTGGAAAGCATCACTATAACAATTTTTGAAGAGAGTGTAAGTTATCAGGACAGAAAGAATCTGGGGATATTCTGTTTCTCAGCAAGCCCTCTAGCTATGGCATCCCAACTTACTTTATTTCTTGTTTGTACTCCTATAATGTCTCGAGTCTAAATTCCAGTACTCAAGGAGGTGAAAGTTTATGGTTTTTTTGTGGGTTGTTTGGTTTCTGTATGGCATCTACATTTGTTACCCTATCCCTTAAATTTTCAGTCATTGTGATACATCAGTGATCCAGAGATGGAGCATGGGTTTTAAGAATTCTTAACGATAAAAGACTTTTCAAGATCATAGAAACAAGGAGTCTAAGCATTGCTAAGTTTAAAAAAGTCTTTATTCCAATAGTAAAATCAGCAAATCTCAGGTTCCTTAACAGATGGTTCTTATCCTTTAAGATTGTTTGCTCTGATAAATCACATGTACTTCTATGGAAAGAGTATTAAAGGAAATGACAGATTTAACTATGGGTAGGTATACTGACATTTAATGTTACATAAATAATTCTTTGAGGTCTGATTACATAATAAAAGAATTTCTCAGAGCCGTAGAGATTTATATGTAAGAATCCTTGAGGCTTGTATTTTTTCCTTCAAGATAACTACTGTGAGTAAATCAAAACTAGGAAAGTAGTTTTGCTGTGTATAAATCCACTGTAGATTAGGAACCTATTGCCAGAACAATTATATATTTTACAAATATATTATCTTACTCTTCAAAATATAGACAACTATTAGTTTGCAAGATTTTTTTTTTAGAATCCCCAAAATGAGTAACAGTATAATTGACAGATTTTTTTTTATCAGTATAGAAGTCGTTATTTAGCTCCGTTTTATGCTGATTTTCATGTATCATTTACTGTTCATTTTGTGTTCACATTACTTAAGGATTATTGTTTCTCTTGAAAACGTGGAACCACTTACAGGAGTCCCTGTTGATGGCTTATTTTTGTTTGTTTGTTTGGTTGGTTGTTTTTTGTTTTTGTTTTTGTTTTTTTTTTGAGGGAGATTTTTGCTGTAGGGCACATGTACTCACTAGAGAGACAGAGAAAGACCGAAAATGAGAAATCAGCCCCCAGGGGGGATAGCCACACAACAATCCCTTCTCCTCCATTCTCCTGGGAATCTTAGACATGCATGCATGTGTGCCTAGCATGAGTTTTAAGCCACTAGGTCCAGTACTTGAACCACTGTTGACTATGTGATAGTCCAGTGATTTAACCATTATGCCATCTGCTGGTCCCATGCTTGGGTTTTTGTTCTTCTTCTTCTTCCTTCTTCTTCTTGTCTATTGTAGTCCCTTGGGACCCTGGGGGATTTGTTTTAGGGTACCCTTCACCCATTCATGTTCAAATCCCTTATATAAAATCGCATATATAATATTTGCCTCTAACCTACATACATCTTCCTGCATGCACGCTTTAAATCACATCCAGAATACTAATAATACCTAATAAAATGTAAATGCTTTGTAAACAGTTGTGATACTTCAAAAAGTGGAAAAGTAGAATTAAAATAGGAGTTTATTTTAATGCAAAAAGAAAACCTTGAAATGTATTTATAGTTTTTTCACAGTATGTATCTCCCATGAACTTTTTGAAGACTTTCATATTGCTTAGGGAGTGATGACAAAAATCAATCTATATATACTCAGTACAAATACAACCAATTTTTTTTTTTCTGGATATTTTGACCTATGATTGGTTAAATCCACGGATGTGGCTACTGAGGACCAGCTGTACATGTTTAGTTCTGTTGTTTATTTGTTTAAATTGAGATAAGATTTTACCTTCTATTAATACTTTCTGACTTAATTTTACTTAATACTGTCTGTCTTACATTTTACTTAACATATTATTAAAATTTTTTCTTTAATTATTTTTGAAATCCTGAGTTTTCTCTCTATGATAATATTTTTAACTTCCCAGCACATTTCTTATACATTTTCAATTTTTTTCTTTTTCTTTTTTTTTTTTTTCAGTTTTTTTTCTATTGGGCATGTGTGCTTGCTAGAGGGAGCCAGAGAACAGAAAGCAAGAAATCACCCCCTGAAGGGGTGGTCAGTCTGCAATCCCTTCTCCTCTGTTCTCCTCTTGGGTTTTTGAGCATGTTTGCACATGCCCCTGGCTTGAGTTTCAAGTCACCAGGTCTGAGACTTCAATTGTGGTTGGTCAGCCATGTCAGAGTGTAGCAGTATAACCATTATGCCATCTGCTGGTCCCTACATTTTTCAATTTTAAATCACCAGTTGCATTGCCAGCAGATGGCATGATGGTTAAAGGTATTGGATTCCCGAACCTGGCAGCTTGCTCTCTTACATTCTCTTTCTCTCTCTCTTTCTCTGTTCAGATTTTTAAAAATAATAATAACAAATGGAATTAAATAAATTAATTCTTTTCTTGTCTTTCTGAGGTTAATCATGATAGAATTTTTTTATCTGTATTTATTTTCTCCAAGTTATATATTTTCTTTGTTTCTATCTTTGTTTTTCATACTAGAATTCTTGTTTTACTCCTTTATTCTGTCAGTGCTTCAAAGTCTTATCACACTGTGTTTGGCCCCAATAGTTTCTAGTAAGCTTGGCAGTCATTCATGTTTTTTTCCCCTGTATATAATGTGTTAATTTACTCTGACTGTCTCAAAGATTTTCTTATAGTCTTTGCTTTTTGACAATTTCACTATGTCAGGGTGTTCACTGAGCTTCCTAAATTTTTAAATACACATTTTCTATCAGTTTTGAAGTTCCTTTCTATTATTTCTTTTTTTGCCCATTCTCTTCTTTGTAAGACTCTAATGACCTGTATATTTGACCATTAGATACTGTCCTCACAGGTCTATGGGTTCTCTCTCTCTCTTTTTTTTTTTTTTTTTCTTTTGAGAGGTTTTTGCCATTGGGCAAATGTACTCGCCAGAGAAAGAGACAGAAACAAAACAGTGAGAGGAATGGTGAGATATCACCCTCCAAGGGGAAGTGGCCAAGCCACAATCCCTTCTCCTCCATTCTCTTCCCCGGATCTTGGGCATGCACACACATGCACCTGGCATGATCTTCAAGCCACCGGGTCTGGCACTTGAACTACTGTCAGCCATGTGGGAGTCCAGTGGCATAACCACTACACCAACTGCTGGTCCCCTATCCTTTTTTTTTTTTTTTTAAGAGAGAGTTTTGGCTATAGGGCACATGTGCTTGCTGACCAGACAGAGACAGAAAGCAAGAAATTATTCCTCAGGAGAGACGGCCATGTCGCAATCCCTTCTCCTCCTTTCTCCTCTTGGGATCCTAGGCGCACATGCACCTCATGTGAGTTTTAAGTCACCTGGTCTAGGACTTGAACCACAGTCAACTATGTGGGAGTCTAACAACACAATTATGCCATCTGCTGGCCCTGCTATCTTCTTTTTTTTTTTTTTTTATAATCTTTTTCTCTCTCTCTTTTGATTTATCTGTCTTTCCTCTATTCCTCTCTATTATGCTTATTAAGCCCATCTAATGCTTTATTTTAAATATTGCATTTTTAGTTCTAATATTTCCATTTGGTTCTTTTTTGTAGAGAGGTTTTTGCTGTAGGGCACATGCACTCGCCAGAGAGACAGAGAAACAGTGATCGAAAATAAGAAATCACCCCCCAAAGGGGATGGCCACGCCACAATCCCTTCTCCTCCATTCTCCTCTTGCGATCTTGGGCACACACGCACATGCGCCCAGCGTGAGTTTAAGCCACCGGGTCCGGGACTCGAACTGCAATCAACTATGTAGGAGTCCAGTGACATAACCATTATGCCATCTGCTGATCCCTATTTGGTTCTTTTTTTAATATTTTGTTACTCTGCTAAGATTTTTTATATTTTCATTTATTACTTACATATACTTTACTGAGCATAATCATAATAAGTGCTTTAAAGTTCTTGTCTGAATTATAACATTTCAGTTTAGCATCGGTTGATTGTCTTTTCTCTGCCAAATGGGTCACAGTTTTCTGGTTTTTTGTATGTTACAAATTTTGAGTTTTTCCCCTAGACATTGTGACTATTGTGTTGTAGAGATTTAGGATTCTGTCATATTATTCTGAAGATGTCAGTGGTTTTCATTTGGAGGTATTTAACTAGGTTAGACTAAAAGTGCAGACTCTTGTCTTTTTTAGTCTGTTCCAAAGCAGTGAGTCAAGAGATACAGGCTGACTTTATACTGAGAATTTGGGATTTCCCATCTCTTAGTTCTCTGCTTTCTGAGGATCCCCTTCTCAATCTCTGGCAGTCATAGCTGCCCCAGGCCCCTTGCCTTAGTGCTTATCAGAAAGACAGCAACTTTTTATCAGAATTAGAGCTGCCCTGAACTCCGTGGCTTCCCCTCTAATCAAAACCACAATTTCTACTCCTCTCCAAAACCTGCCTGTTTTTTGTTAACTCTCCAATGTCCTTAGGTAGGTTTTTCTGCTCTACTTTTAAAAATATTTTATCCAGACCCTGTGATTGTTACTTGCAGGAAGATTTGGTGTTTTAAGACCTCTCCCCTCCATACCAGAACCAGAGTCCTGGTATTTCCCATCAGGGCTGTCCTTATAATCTAGTGTCTTGGGTCATCAGTGCAGGGTGCTACCAGAATCTTGGTATGTGAGCATGGCTTGTTGACTGCGGGCTTTGTTCTTCATATGTCAGCACCACTCATCGACTGGACCATTTCACTGGCAACCCACCAGTGTCAGTATTTGGGGGTCTTATTTCTCTTATTCTCCCTTGCCTAGAGGCTGGAAACTTGGCTATAACTCGGAGCTGCTTGTCAGCTAGGAGTGAGAGAGCAGGGGATTTTAACATCTCTATTTCTCTCCACTTTTTATCATCTGCACATCTACTTTTAACTGTGGTTAGTGTCTCCCAGGGTAGAAAGGATTGAAATCCTGGGACCAGCATTTAGCATAATGGCTATGTCGCTGGACTCCCACGTAGTCGACCACGGTTCACGTCCCGGACGCGGTGGCTTAAAACTCACGCCGGGCGCGTGTGTGTGCGTGCCCAAGATCCCAAGAGGAGAATGGAGGAGAAGGGATTGCGTGTGGCCATCCCCCCTGGGGGGTAATTTCTCGCTTTCTATCTCTCTGTCTCTCTCTGTCTTTCTGGTGAGTACACACACCCTATAGCAAAAACCTCTCCAAAAAAAGAAAGGAAAAAAAAAAAGGGAATGAAATCCTTTATTTCACCCTCTTCATTCTCTTTCTGTCAAGCCAACTGTTCATGCCTACACTAAAAGGCTTTTGGCTGCCAGAGAGCTATGGGACCAGAATCCATATCTGAGTGGGCATCTGAGCGGACTGCAGGTACAAGTTTTCAGGCAGTCAGCCCACCTTCGCTAATGTCTTAAGGCCAAAGCAGTTTACTTATATGATGTTTCTGTATTCCAAAGCTAAGAGTGTTTGGGGCCTGGGTAATGCTGGACTGGCAGACTGCCTGAGAATGCTGCATTCTGTAGATTCTGTATACACACACACACACACCCTTTTTCTATCATTTTACTAGAGATTTGGGGTCAAAGAGTTAAAGTTGCCTATTAATGCATAATCTTTAACTGGATTTTCTTACTGTCTTCAGAATTTCTGTAATTTTAGTAAATTATATACAACAGAAGTCTAATTTGCTTTCCAAATATGTCTTATTTTTTATTTACTTAATAGTTATTTGTCCTCATTCACATAAAAAACCCTGTACATGAAATATACCCAAGACATTATGTATATATGTCTGTTTTTTGTGTTTTTTTGGTTTTTGGGGTTTTTTTGCCAGCGTACACATGTGCTTGCTAGAGAGAGAGAGAGAGAGCTCACACCACTGCTCAGGGCAGGGAGGGGGTCATGCCACAATTCTTTCTCCTTCATGTCTTTGTCCTGACGGGATTTGGGGCACACATGCACATGGGCCCAGCATGGTCTTTTTAGGTCGCCAGGCTGGGATTCAAATAGCAGTCAGCCATGTGGGATCTGGCTCCCTATTCACAGTACTTCACTGCTGTGCTGCAGGGTGCAGGGCCAGGTCTAGCCTTTCTGTTCCTTTGCTCAGTACTTTTCTTCCTTTGCTCATAGTCATATAAAAGATGAATTTCAGAATTATTCTTTAAACCTATCTGATCACTTTAGCCCCTAACTCCAAAAAAATAAAATATGTGTGCGTGTAATTACATATACCTTTTGGGGGTTATTGGCTTATTCACAGTAAGTAGGGATTAACATCATTGCAGAACTGAAGAAAAGTTATTCACTACACTTACTCAGGGCTTTCTCATATACTGGTGATCCATTAAATATTTATAAAGTTTCTGCCTTATGCTAGAACCTACTCTTTTAAGTGCTGTGGACATCATGGTAAACAAAATAGCATGGCTCCTAATGTCATGTCAGTCCTGCATATTTCTTATTGAATTTAATCCTAAGTACATTTTTTGGCTGTTATGAATGGGATATATGTATTTTTTAACTCTTAATGTTTTCCTTCTGAGTGTTTATTGGTGGTAGACAAGAAGGTTGTTCACATCTCTTCAGGCCTTCTGAGGTCAATATTTCTTGTACAAACATGTCAAACTCCTCCCCCACCACCTCTCCTCCTACCTCATCCAGTCACAGAGGTTTTCCCAGAGCGCTGCCTGCTTCTCCTTGGTGTTTGACAGTGACTCAGAATTACAGTTCGATGAGCCACATCAGCTCCTAGGGATCTCATTCCAAATACAGTTGTCACAGGGGGTTCATTGCTGTGCTGAAATTTGGTATGGAAAATTTTATGATGTCTGATTTCTTTATTCAGACTTATTAGTTTTCAAGGTTTCTTTATTCTTGAGCCTCTTTGCCTCTCCAGCTGTCAGTCTGGTTTTGTTCCCATTTAATTTCATGCCAGACTCTCATACAGGAATGAGGACATGGCCAGAGGATCTGGCTTGGAAGTGAGGAGGGGTGGGGAAAGATTTTACAGAGCTCAAGTAGTTCCATTTTATTTTAGTTTTCATGTTCTTTGAGGACACTCCCTCTAAACTAAATAAGTGAGAAATGACAGTTACTGTTTCAACCCTCCTATGCTATTGTTATGTCATAGCTGGCAAAACACTGTTATATAATGTTGTGGGAATTTTTTTATAGGTGATGGCCAAGCTGATATGACAACTGTTAATTGATTTCTCTTCCTACTTAAAGCTATGCTGATTCTTAGCCTCACTCTGATCCATGATGAGCATCTAGCTCTTCCTTGATGTCCAGGGGTGTTTTGTCACAGAACATCGAGTCCTCTGTTCTGCAGTAGTCCTTGTTCACCCATGTGATGAAGGGAGTGGGGAGTAGCAATGGTACCTGTTATTTCATCGAATCTCAAGTCTGTCTTCTGACTCCAAAACCTCTGCTGTTGCAACTGCATCACCTACACGGTTGATAGAATTTAATTTCTCTTTTTAAGTCTTTAGGGAAACCTTTCTATCCTACTACAGTGAAAGGTACTATGTGAAAGCCAAAAGTCAAATGAATCGGGGGGCTACTCTCACTAGGTAGGTGACTGAGTGAGATTCTTTTTTTCTCCCTGAGTAAGATAGTTTACTCATACTTTTTTTTTTCCTGTTTTATTTTATTTTGAAGTTTTCTCATGTGTAAAAAGAGGAAGATAATAGAAACTACCTCACAGGACATTGCAAGAATTAAATGTGATGATGCATATCAAGCATGTATCACATTGTTTGGCCCAGAACTGTGAACTTGCTGCTTGAAAAGTTATGGTTGTTACAAATAATGGTAATTGTATTTGTTGAATTCACATCCATCTTTTAGGCTTTGTCTTATGACCCAAAATCTTTTTAGTAATCCTTTATGGCAGTCTTGTTACCATCACCCATTTCATTTTCTACTATAGTTCCCATATTGAGTGTATTATAATTTAATAAGAAAAAATAATACCCATAATTCTAGGTATTATTGTATTGTGGTTTTGTAAAAGATATTATTTTCAGACATGTCTCTGTGCTTCATACATGTCCCTTATAAGTCTAAGTCAGATTTTTTTACATGGCTTTCTTTTTCTTCAAGGAAGTCAGGATTATATTGCCAAATTTCGTTTTCTAAAGCCATTCACATGGAGTCATCTACCTTTAGAGTATCTGTCTTTATTCTCTTGGTTGAAAACCAGTGATTTGGGGGCCAGCTAGTGACATGGTGTTTAAGGTGCTGGATTCCCACATGTCCGACTGTGGTTCAAGTCCTGGACCCAGTGGCTTGAAAATCACAACAAACAGATAAATAAATAAATGTCTAAAAAAATTATTTGTCTTAAGTTTTTTCTAAAACTGATTTCTCAATCTCTGGACTGTGATTACAATTTTTGCTAGGTTTCATAATCTTGGCTATTGTTGGCATGTGTTGGAATGACTTGTCCCTTTTCTTACAAGGTTCCTGTTTTTTCTGCTTTACCTACCAATTCTAGCTCGTTGGTCCAAGTTGGGCCCAGAGTTACATTCCTTTATAAATAAGGGATAAATAAGAAAATAAGCAGCTGTTCAGGTTGCTGTTATATCTTAATTCTTTGTTAATGACATAACCTCCTGAAGATTCCTTCTGTGTTTTCTCCCAAGATGGCAGTAGTAGCATATCCCTGTAGCAGTTTCATTTCTTACTCCCTTTCTCAAATCCTTACTTCCAGACTTCCCATTTTGTCTCTTAACTTCCCACATGGATAATTTGCTTTCTTCATGATACTCAGATTTGCTTGCCCTTTTTGTTTTTCTCTAAATAGCCCCCCCCCCCCCCCCCCCCCCCCACACACTCACACCTCAAAACCATTTAGTATGATTTTTCCTTACAAACTTGGGCATATACTGCCCAGAAGACCTTGATTTTAGCTGTAAATATGGAGATTTTTCTGTGTCCTACCAGGAGTAGAAGAGTTGCCTGGTAGTATAATTTACCATTTTCACTTTATCCTAAAGCAGTTAGAGATTGATGTGAACTCTGAATCCTTGTTAGGTGCGTTACTGGAAGTTGGTAGCTTAAGCTTTTATTTGCTTTTCCTGGTCTTATGATTAGATTCAGTGAAAGTATAAACTGTGAAATATTTGAGAATAAGTTGCTTGGGCAGTGGGGACCAATTTTTCTAGTCATCTTTAGTTTGCAGCTGATTTGTTTATTGGGGGTGGGGGCCTTTTAGAATGCAGTTTTGAATGTCTGCATATGTAGGGGATGGGATTCCTTTTGATTGCCCTCATTCGGTCCAAGTTTAGAAGTGAGGGGTTTATGGCCATGGGTCAACAGCTTCCTGCATTGTTTGGTGTTGTCCATTGAAGTCATGATTAACACCTGGGCTTTCGTTCGTTTGGGTCCCCTCAGATACACCTATGAGCGAATTGATGGGCGAGTACGGGGAAACCTGCGCCAGGCAGCCATCGACCGGTTCTGTAAGCCAGACTCAGACCGCTTTGTCTTTCTTCTGTGCACCAGAGCGGGAGGCCTGGGGATCAATCTCACAGCTGCTGATACCTGCATCATATTTGATTCTGACTGGAACCCACAAAATGACTTGCAGGTAACCATTAGGATGATTGCTGTTTATCTTAGCTGCCCCTGAATCCTAGCATGACATGACAGGGCCTGGCTTGTTGTAGAGTGTCTGCCGTGCTCCGTGCTATGGTGTCAGCAGGATGACAGGCTTAGGGCCTTGGTCAGGGGATGAAACTGAATGCAAAGTAAATGCTTATGCTTCCTACTACTGAGAGTGGTTCTTTCCTTTTGCTTTAAATCAAATGTTGTTCCATGGTGGTGGCCTCTGTATATAGACTGGAGCTACTATTTGTTATCAAACATAAAGATACTGAACTTGACCAGTTCTCTAATTCTGGGTATATAGATTGATTCTAGCATTTTTGCTCAGTTTGTTTGTTAGATGGTTATGTGTCGCGTATAGTAAACCAGTTAACCCAAGGAAGTGGGAGAGTTCTATGATATGACAGTAGTGACAGAGACACTTGCATGAGTTCATTTGCTCTCCCTTTAATACATATGTGCTCAGCTAAGTGGCTTTGGAGATTCTATTTAATCTAACTAAATAACAGGTGGCTTTAAAAAATTATCACTAAGAGGCAAGCATAAACAAGCAGAAAGAAAACATCAGAACCTTATTTGTAGTTTATCATTGGCTCTATTTCAAAGTTTAAGTAGTGCCATTCTAACCAGATTAGACAAGTCAGCTGAAAAGAGTCTAGCTTATCAAGAGGACTATTTAGAATACAGTTTCCTAAAGCTTTAAGGGATATAGATATTATCTATTATCATCCATGATGAGGATTATCCTGAGTGAATATTATGTCTTAGGATATTTTCTAATATTAAGATTACGACTAAGTGATAAAGAGGGTGAGTGAGTGGTTCAAAACCTTTTCCATAGTACAGGTGGTTGATCAAAAGAGGTTTGTAGGCCACTGTTCTACAGAACTCAAGAGGGTACCCCAGGGGATACTGCAAGAGAGGGACTGCAGGAAAGAGGGAGCTAAACTAAGGGCAATCTGGGCTTCTTTCTATCTAACTGCTTCCACAGTCATTCTACTTTGTCTTCATCATTTAGTGAGTTTCCAAATAAACTTTTGTTTGAAGAAAACAGTTTACTAGTCGAAAACCAGTGCCTTAAGTTATTAAATTGGTGATTGCTGGCTAAAACTCCAGAAAAATATCTTAGTAAAGCACTATAAAGTAAATTGTGTGGCACACATTTAGTGTCCAACTTCAAACAAAACCAGTGGTTATGAGTAGCTCACCGTTAGTTCTTTCTGTTGGTGGAGGGATGTTTGGGCAAAGGCTGAATTGCTAGATATAACAAATAACCAATTTTTAGAGGGGTAATCCTCAGTACTAAAATAATAATAAGTAAAAATTAATATTTGATCCACTCACTATCAGGAACCTAATTAGGATAATAATATAGATTAAGGGGTAGATAACATTTCCTTTTGTCCTGCTCCCTTTTTAAAAAACAGGTTTATTGGATACAGCAACACCCCTTTGTGTGTGTGTGTGTGTGTGTGTGTGTGTGTGTGTATGTTCTATGGTTGCATTCATACTACAGTGGTGGAGTTGAGTAGTTGCAACAGAGACCTCATAGCCCATAAGACCTAAAATATTTACTTACCAGGCCCTTTATAGTTGGCTACCAACACCAAAATAGATGATTTCTTAAGTCCTTGACAGCCTTGAAATTCTGTTTTCCATCATGGTGCTCACCTGAAAAATGATGGTATAAGAAACCAAGTGAAGTGGCCATTTGGAGACTGTGTTAGTTGCACATGTCTGAAGGGATATCTAGAGGGAAATTGAAGCATGGGCTACAGTTAGGAAATGGGTCATGACCAGAGGCAAAGAATTTGGGACTACCTTGCTTCACTTAGGTGCAGTCTAAACTTTAGAACTTCACAATGCCAAGAAATTGACAAGGCAAGAATGAGAGTATTCAAGCCCGATGGAGAAAATGAAGTCTTCTGAAGTGATTGACTTGTATGTGTAGCAACCAGAGGAGTTTGCTAGGGTTGTCACAAGTAAGGTCTGGGGATAAGGAAGAAGCTTTGGAATAGCTGTTTTTAATGTCCAGTGCTGGGGAACTATCAGGAGATGAATTAAGGAATAGTAGTGAAGTCCAAACAGAAATGGGATAGTGTGTTTTTTATCCTTTAGTTTACTGAGTCCATTTCTGAACTTTTAATGTTCAACCTGGATGAAGAAACAAAGAATACCAGTGCTACAGATGATCCTCGTGGGAGCTTTTATCGAGAATATAGCAAACGGTTAAGGAATGAGGGGGAATCAGTGATCAAGGCATCTCCAGATCAGAAACAGAGTTAGAATTCATCTAGACTGGCTATTGCTGCTCTGTTCTTGATCCACTGATTTCTAATTTTGGGGTTATTATTAAAGTTTCATAACTCAGAATTATTCTTTATTTTAAAATAAAAATCTGACCAGACTGGATAAAAATAAAAGAATTTGGAAAAAGAGAGAAATTTTAAGGCAGAACAAGGTCTGTGGTTATTGGAGAACAGGATTAGTGGCTATAAAAAAGAGCTGGTAGGAGCAGCAGGTGGTGTAGTTGTTAAGGTGCTGGACTCCCACATGGCCAACCATGGTTTGGGTCCTGGACCTGGCAGCTTGAAGATTGTGCTAGGCATATGTGTATGGATGCCCAAAATCTCAGGAGGAGAAGGGATTTGAGTGTGGCCATCTTCCTGGGGGGTGATTTCTCACTTTCTCTCCCACTGCCTCTTTGTGTCTCTCTTTGGTGAGCACGTGTGCCCTTTGGAAAACACCTTTAAAGAAAAAAAGCTGGTAGAGAGGAGAGGATGGCTAAATTCTAAGTCTCCTATAGAAATGGGGCAAGGTTCTCGCTTGGTATGATAGAGCAGAGAGCAAGAGGGCACCTCTATAAGCAAGATGCTAGTCTGACTGCAGACCGGGGATACTCAGCACACATACAACACATACTCACACTGCCCCCACTCCCTCAGCATTTTCCTTGCACCCAGGTGCTGTAAATATAAAGTAGAAAAGAGTCTGGAAATGGCTCTGCAACCATCATGTGATTCACATGTCTACAGCTTAATCAACTGTGATTATCGGTACTAAAAAAAGAAAACTTAACCAGACCCTTTCCCAGTTCTATTCTTGCTAGGTAGTCTGTGTTAACTTTATAGTCATTCACACACATGCACACATTTGAGTATCTTTTCTAAATGAATGAAAGCTTTTGGTCATCTGCAGTTCTCTATTGCCTTTGGATGATGGGTTTGACCCTAGAACGTTTATTTAGAATGGGTTGAGGTGTATATTGCATGATAAAACATCAAGGCCACAGAAGAGAAAATCTCATTGTGAGTAGGGTCTTGCCCCTCCTCTCATGGAATCTTGAAGTAGCTCCAGAGACCCAAAGTCAGATGATAGCAATGCAAGTGCTCGCTGTGGTTTCTTTCAGCATTGCACTCAGAACTATAGGGAAGGTGTAAGTGCCTTGACTGCTTGTGCTTCAGGACTGACCCTGGGTGGGTCCTCTTGAAGCCTAGAAAGGGAAGCCAGCCTGACTCCGGGGAGGTCTGCAGACAAACCAGTTTCCACAGCTGGACAACAAAGTTCTGTGCTCTGAAGAATCATCTGGGAGTTATAAAAACTTTACTTTTTCTGGTACATTTTCACGTTAAAGTCCATCAGCCTTCCTTTCTGATCATTTTCCTGGGTTTTCTGTGTTTTGTGGATAGAATTTGAGGTCTGCTAGGAATGTTTTTTAAACCTTGGGTTTTATAAAATACTATATATTCTTTCTTTTGTCTCGTTAGAGGCTAAAGAGTCCAGTAAATCATAACCTTCTCCCATGTCTAGATCTGAATCAATTAAGAAATAGAGAAGCTCAGTGGAGGTTCAAAGCATCAGCTTCAGTAAGTTATGAAGGCATATAGATGGTACGGCTCAACCAGAATTAACCTTCCTAGGACTCCTGAATGTACATAGCCTCATCCTTACATTAAACTTACCTACGCAGAACTGCCTGCAGCTATCTGCAGAGCACAAGCTGCCCTAGTAAGCCTGCCGAAGAGAAGGCTCCTGCATTGCTCAAGTGACAAGGGAGAGGAAACCAAATCTACACAATCTCAGACCCTGTCCCATATTTCATTGGTCAGATCATTTACTCCTTTAGGATAAAGAGAGGAAGCAGGGTTAATTAGATTCTGTTTTGTTCTTACCTGGGAGAAGACATTCCTTCTTGAAAACAGGATAGGGAAATGGGACTTCCACTCTAATATCTACTCTGTCAGCCTAGTTTCACTTTCCTCCCTCCAAATCTCCCTCCCTTTTTCCAGAACAGGGGAAGCATGAGCCTAGTTTCTCTTTCCTCCCTCCAAATCTCCCTCCCTTTTTCCAGAACAGGGGAAGCATGTGCTTATTAGAATCCAGGGTAGGAACCTGAGTAGACATGACTTAAACATAACAAAAGAGATTCAAGTTAATATGAAGGATCTCAACAATGTTGTATCTTACTTGGACTACCAGTTTTTAGGTCTCTGTAACAGGGAGACATTACCTAGCGATATCAGGTAAATGCCCCATCCTTACTCAAGCTTTGACTATGTCGGTGTTTGCAATCACTGTGTGTAAAAAAATTCAAGGATGTAAATTTACCTTTTATAACCTTCACTTAGAAGATATAAGCTGTGATTTAGTCCTGGTTGCTCTAGCAGCAGCAGATGTGGCAAAGGTGGTGACATTAGCTTGTGAAGGAAAAAGAAAAATGAAAACCTGCTTTCTTTTCTTCTTTTCCTTATTATAAGGAGGAAGCCAGTATTGTTGCTAGCTCTGCAAGTGGCTATGGGCCTTTTGGGAATAGCACTGTAGCTGCCTTCGCCCCCACCCAGAGACCACAGACCCCTTCCTATTTGTTGTTCATGATACTCTCTGCCTCTTGTTCTCTGGGGTGCTTTGGACCTTGAGGCAAGAGTTCCTTAGGATTAGACAAGATTCATTATAACAGTGGTGGGCTGTATAGTTCCATGTCATTCCTGTGGCCAAGGTCCCAGAACTCAGAAAGTGTGGGAGCAGATATCCCGGCCGACCACAGTCTCAGGGTAATGCAGCTGCTGCGTCGTGTCCACAGGATTTTAGAAGGGAGGAGGGGTTGGAGCCTGAGGAGCTGTGGTCTCCTCCATGATCACTCAAATCAGAACTCCAGGAACCTGCCTCTCTGCTCTGAGGAAGGAGAGCTGCTGGTCCTCTTGGCCCCTTCCTCTGTTGCTAGCACTGTCTTGCTAGCACCACCTTGACAGTATGTATGCCGGGAACTTGGAGGATTGCAGTTGTTGAATTTATTTGTCTTTGTTACAAGAAACTAAGAATTTGTAAATGTATGCATAAACACTCCATTGTGTAGTCCCTTTATTCAGTGAATATCTTTTGAACACTCAGATGTGCCAGGCATTATTTAAAGTGCTGGAGACATACCAGTGAGGTAGTCAGTTTCTGCTCTTATGAAGCTTTCATTTTAATGGGGTAGGCAGTCAGTAAACGAGGAATAGCAAGTAAGATAATTACAGATAGAACTACTTATTGCAAAGAAAATGAAATAGGATAAAGCTATAAGAATGATGTGAGTGGGGCACCCTGATTTACATGAAATGGTCTAGGAAGACTTCCTTAAGATGACATTTGAACCTTGAGGATGGAAAGGATCTTAAATTATGAGATGAGAGGGAAGCATGACCATGTGGAGCTTAGATGTACACCTGAAGCACAGGTACTTACTGTACGGCACCAGTCCCAGATAGGGAATCAAGTTTCTTTTCAATGCTCCAGTACCCCTCTTTTCAGTGTCCTCTCTGATTCAAGTTTATTTATTCCACAAGTGAGAGAGACAGAGTGATACAGCACCCTCAACAGGATCCCAACTTCAGCCAACCCAGGATAAAAGGGTACACTCATGCCAGTGTACTCTGAGATGTCTCCAGAGGCAAACCAGCAACTTCTGGTGTGTGTCTGCCTCTCAGAGCCGTATGCATTATATCTCTGTGTCCCTGTCAGACTCTTATTCACTCCTCTTAATTCCCTTTTGCCAAGAGCTCTCTTTTCCCATGCCATGAATTCATCTCTCAGCCACTCTTTTTTTTCTTTTTTTTTTTTTTTTTTTTTTGAGTGGTTTTTTTTTTCCTTATTTG
>NW_006159579.1:9052070-9064447 GCF_000334495.1 Tupaia belangeri chinensis | reverse complement strand
TAACTGCTGGTTCCCATCCCAGCCACTCTTAACTGACTTATTTGATGCTTAGATACCATGCCCTAGGAAACACACATGCTTAAGACTTTGGTTTGGTCTGATGAACTGAATCACACAGATACAGAGTGCCATGGAAAGAGGCATGTGCTATTTCCCAAAGAAGGTTCCTTTTCAGAGGGGATGATACCCTACCCCAAGGGGTAAATCTAGAGTTGGAACATGTAGGTTCAACCGAAAACCTACCAAGATGATTATAGGAGGGAGCATCCTAGTGCACCCCAGATCACACTGTGTAGATAGTCCCCACTTCCCCCTTCATGAATATGCAGCCTATGGGTGCAGACCTTTAGAGTGTCAGGGGAAATGTAGAATCCTTGGGTTAGATATAAAATGCTTGTGTATAAAAAATAAGCTGGGAAACACCCTAAAGTGATTGAATTTGGGTGAGGCTATAGGCTTTAACCTCATTATTCAGATTTTCATTAGAACAAGTAGTACTTTAATGTATTAAGGAAAAATGCCTTTTAAATGTAATAGAGTTAGATTTGGAAAGAGTTTGGAAAGCTAGTGTAAGGGTCAAAACAGGAAGCAGCATTGTGCTTCATTTTGTTCCGTCCACTTCATCTTTTTTAGAGAATTATTTTTTAAGAATTATTTTCTTAACTTTATTTACTTATTCACTAATTTTTTAGTTTGACTAGAGGGACAGAGCGAGAGAATAAGAAAGAGAGAAAGTGAGGAAGCAAGCCGCCATGTCCTGCAGTCAGCCATGTGGGAGCCCAGTGCCCTTAACCACCATGCCACCTGCCGACCCACTGCATCCACTTAATCTTTACTGGATTCTAAGGATGTGCTATAAGGTTTCGCCAGTCTGTCCTTGCAACTGAATAATAAATTGAGGGCCAGAATCAGTTTGAAATCTCACTGTTTAGGCAGCTAAGCCATGCTCCCTTTCTTCCCCTTGCAGTCAGTTGGATCTGTACCTAGTTGGGGTATGTGTGTGAGAGAGAGTTTTTGTTTTGTTTGTTTGTTTTTGCAGACAGGATTACTCGTTTCTCTTTGACCTTTGTTCACTTCAAATATACTTAAAAGTATATATTAAAAAGTAAAGAACAAACTATGAGTCAGGCAGGAGAACCTTAGAGCTCTGTATTTTTCCCAGGGTGTGTGGGTTTGGGGGCAGTTATAGCACCACTGCCTCAATTGTGTCCTACTCCAGGGCCAGCCCCAAGGCCCAGTGGCTAAGAAAACCAGATCCCACATAACCAACCACCCAGTTTGAATCCTGGCCCAAACAGATTGGAAAACACACCGGGTACACGTGCATGTGTATCCAAACTCTCAGCAGGGTGGAGAAGTGAAGAGGAAGAGATTGCGGCCTGACCAAGCCCATTGGGGAGTGTTTCTCCTTCGTTCTAGCTGTCTTTCTGGTTAGCATGCATACCCTCCGGCAATTTTTTTTTTGAAATGTGTCCTACTCCAAAGATCCTGTATTTATACCTTTGCCCATGTGGCTCACTTGACTGTCAATCGCTGTCCTAGTTCTGAATGTTTCTTTCTCTACCTCATTTTTTTGTGTGAGCTTGATGAGGAAAGTATGAAATGGTTTGAGATTTGACTGTAAATGATGTGAATCTCTTAAATATGACAGGACTTATCCTGAAGTGAAGTAAGTCCTCTTAGAGGAGCACGAGTTTACTTCCTGGTGTCTTTTAGCTTCTGATGGCACCGGCTCCCCGAGACAGGAGTTTGTTTTTCTCAGATAACGAGTGTTCTACCAGCAGATAGTCCAGGACTAACAAGGTGGCTTCTCATTGCTATCAGATTCCCAGCTTCCTTCTGTCTCTGCGCCACCATCCTTGGTGTAAGTAGTTTACATCCTCTTGTTTTTACCCAGGGCATGAAAAATAAGGAAGGCAGGGACCAGAAGTTAGCGCAATGGCTATGTTACTGAGCTGCCATGTAGTTGACCGCGATTCAAGTCCCGGACCCAGTGGCTTATACTCGCACCGGGCACGTGTGCATGCGTGCCCCAGAACCCGATGGGAGAATGGAAGAGAAGGGATTGCAGTGTGGCCTTCCCCCATGGGTGGGTGATTTCTCGCTTTCTGTCTCTCTGTCTCTGTCTTTCTGGCAAGCGCACATGCCCGATAGCAAAAATCTCTCAAAAAAAGAAGAAAGGCAGGCATAGTGCTTTTATAGAAAAGCAGAACTTTTACAGATGTCCACATCTCTTTGTTCAGGACTTGAGCTTACTATCTGCGGGAAGCTGGAAGTGGCTCATGTGAACACATTGTTGCTCTAAGGAGGAGTCAGGGTTCTGGGAGTGAGCAGGAGAGAGGCTAATGCAACCAGGGCTCTTGGTGATGTCTGCAGTGTCTCCCACCAGACTTTTGCTCCTAACTTTTCTTCAAATCTCTCTTGTGATTTACCTTCAACGCTGTGTGAGCCGGGGAGAAAATCAGTGTCAGTACTTCACAGTTGCCTGTTAGCACTCCCTTGTATGTATAAACCATATTCTTCACTTTGACCCCTTCCTTTATTTGCTAGAGTCATCCATTAGATCTTACTCCAGTAAAAGAGATTTGCTACCACTAAAGATACTGAAAAAAGGTCTGACATCTTTCTCTTCCCCTCTGCTGCCTACAATAAAATTAAAACAAAAGCACTTTATGTTTTCAAAGTGGTCACCTATAGAGGGAGCTAGGAAATGGTGGAAGTGACAAGGGAAAAAAGCTAGTGTTTTCCAAATATGCTTTTGTGTGTACTTGTCTTTGGAGCTATTTTAAATATTCTAGATCATTATAAAACAAACTTAATTTTTAAAATTCTTTTTTAATTGCAAAAATAGTGCAGAGTTTCAATATACCCTCCTCTCAACTTCCCTTAATGTTAACATTTTATACAACTTTAGTGTGATTATTGAAACTGGGACATTCACATTGGTACAGTACTAGTCACTCTTAACTTATCTGCAGATCTTATCTGTATTCTTTCAGTTTGCCACAAATAGTTTTTGTGGTCCAGGATCCAATCCAGGATCATGCATTTATTTACAGATTGTGACACCATAGCCTCCTTCAATTAGTGGCAGCTTTGTCTTTCCTTATCCTTCATCCCTTCTACAGTTTTGAAAAGGGCCCAATATCCTGAGAGGCAAATGGAGAAGGGATTGTACCATAGCTATCCTCCATGATACAATGGAGGGTGATTTCTTGCCTTCTCTCTCTGTCTTTCTCTGTTTTTCCAGTGAGCACATGTGCAGTATAGCAAAAATCGCTTTAAAAAAAAAAAAGGTACTCTAGAATGTCCCACAGTTTGCGGTCACCTGATAATTTCTCATTAGATTTGAGGTTTGGGGCAAGAATAGCATAGAAGTGATGCTATGTCCTTCTCGGTGCATCATGTCAGGGCTACGGGATGTTAATGTGCCTTACTTGTGATATTACGTTGTTCATTTAGTTGAGATGATGCCTACTGGGTTTCTCCACTATAAATAACTCCTAATTTTACCTTCGAAAATTAGTGAGTATCTTAGAAGTAGATATTTTGAAACTATAAATATACTGTTTCCCATATACTTTTGCCATTAATTTTAGGAGCTGTCAATGTTTCTTGCCTTCAGTAATTATTACCAGGGCATTTGACTAATGCTGTTTTATTTCCATCAGTTCTTCTACACTTATTAATACGAATTATATAAAGAAACCCTTATCCTTTGTCTTCCATTTATTTACTTATATCACTTGTGGGTATTTACTTTATAATCCATTGTCTCATTATGTGTTTTATTTTCGAGTTGTTCGGATTTAGCTATTGGTAGTACCTTCATGTTGGCTCTTGGGTCCTTTTGATATGCTCCAGTCCTTTTTTTACTGCTCCATTACTTTCTGGCACCGCAAGATGTTGAGAGTCATCTTGCATTTTTCTTACCACAGTCTTGGACTTGACCATTTCTCCAAGGATCCCTGGTTCCTGTTATTTGAAAATGACTATTAGGTATGCCTACTGCTTCTGGAGTATTACTGCTGCTAGACCTCTGTGCACACAGAACTAGGAAACATGCTTATATGTGTGAGCACCAAGTGCTTATACCACGTATCTATTAACTCTGTAAACGTCCACCATCGTGAAAGTTCTAATTCCAGTCCAGCACCCCAGGGTTCATTATAACCTTCTCTTTCTTATTTGTAACTTCTTTTCTAAACTCTGTAAACGTCCACCATCGTGAAAGTTCTAATTCCAGTCCAGCACCCCAGGGTTCATTATAACCTTCTTCTCTTTCTTATTTGTAACTTCTTTTTCTAAAGAATGAAAAGCCTGGATATCATTTTCATAACAGTGTATTTACTCATTTATTCACTCCCAAGTGTATACATCAAATATACATCAAGTAGTTTTAGAATGGATATCCTGTATTGTATGAAAAAATAAATTTACCAGATTATAATATTGGTCTATTGTGGGTTTTCTGGTCCTTTAGGACTATAGTGTATAATCAGAACACTGTTTGCCAGAGTTACTCACTTATTTTTTCCCCATGCCACTCAATGTGGTTAAATTAATGAGAAATCAATTTCTAACATTTAAAACCAAAATGGAATAGTTGAATCGATCTCTTATCAAGTGGACAGCATAACTTTTGGAGAGAAATTATTTCAAGGGTCTGTAATAATTCTGTATATTTCATTTTGATATTATTTCATTTTGCAGCTTAATATATCCTGTTACTCAGGTTCACCAACTGTTTATGTTTTGCCCCAATTTACTTTATAATTTTTTTTGGTTGTTTACAATAGACATTTATTTAAAATAATACCTCTTCAGACCAAATTATTTTTAAATTAAATGTTTCAGGCTCAAACCCAACTTCATAAAAATACTTTAAAGGACAACCATATCCAGGATTGCAACTTAATTACTTCTTTGCCCACCCTTTTCTCTCTGTTCTTACCCGAAAAACCTCTTTCAGATATGGTGCAAGGAAGAAATGTTCCTCCTCGTATTTTGTCCATTGCTCTTTAGGCAAGATCTGCTGCCTCATGGTCAGGTCCAGGGCTTTCTTAACATGAAACATCCTGTCATTATAAAGGTTCTCAGGAAGTCTTCTTATGGCTTCCTTCACATCTTCATTCTCATGTATTGTATCATCTCACATTAACCTCAGTTTATTGAATCCTGCAGCATTGTAATACCATTTTGAGTACCATCCAGCCACCACCCTGATGCGGAAACGGCAGGCCTGCTCACCATTTTGACCCAAGAGTGAAGCATTGCCTTCTACCTTATAATTTTTGCTTTCTTTCTAAATACATACATAGAGACACACCTTTTCTGGGGGGAAGGGGTCTGAAGCATTTGCGATTAAGTTGCAAGTACTATAGCCTTTTATCCCCTAAATACTTTGGTGTTTTTTTTGTTTGTTTTGGTTTGGTTTGGTTTGGTTTTTTAATTTGTCAGAGGGCATGTGTATTCATTAGAGAGAGAGAAAGTGAGAAAGTGCTTTCTCCTTCTATGGGAGATGAACATGCCACTGTCTTTTCTCTTTCTCCCTCCTTCTGAGATTTTGGGCACACATGCAGTGCACCTGACATGTTTCGCAAGCTGCTAGGTCCAGGACAAACCACACAGTTAGCCATGTGAGATCCAGCCACCTTAACCACCATGCCACATACTGGCCTTGGTGTGTGTGTGTGTATGTGTGTGTATATATATATATATACACATTTTTTTTTTTTTGGAGAGGTTTTCGCTATAGGGCGCGTGCACTCACCAGAGAGACAGAAAGTGAGAAATCACCCCCCCCCCAGAGGGATGGCCATGCCACAGTCCCTTCTCCTCCATTCTCCTCTTGGAATCTTGGGCACGCATGCACACACATCCAGCATGAGTTTAAGCCACCGGGTCCGAGACTTGAACCACGGTCAACTACGTGGGAGTCCGGCAACATAGCCATTACGCCAATGCTGGTCCCAGTGCATATTTTTTAAGTGTAAAGGCTTTCTTTCCTATAAACACAGTTCAGTTCTCAGAAGCGAGAAATGAGAATATTATTCTCCAGTCCGCAGCCCATATTCAAATATTATAAATTCTCTTGTCTTAATAGCTGTTTTTCCCCCAGTCAAGGTCCATCCAGGATCATCTCTACATATAGTTGTCTCATCTCTTTAGTCTCCCCAAATCTGGGTCAGTTTTTTGGTCTTTGTCTTTTATGACCTGTAAGTTTTCAGAGAGTACTGTCCAGTTGTTTGTAAGTCCCCTTCAGTTTGAGTTGCCTGCATTTCCTCAGGACTGCATCCTGCTTTAGTGCTAACAGAATCAGTGTGTTCTGCCCAGGAGCATGCTGTCCACCTGTCTGAGGAGGTCTCTCAGGACTTGGATCACTTAGTTAAGTGGTGTCTATCAGATTTCTCCACTGTAAAGTTTATATTTCTCTCTTTGAAATTAGTAAGTAATTTGGAGTAAATATGTTGAGATTGCTTGTTCCTCATCAAAGTTTCACTCACTGGTTTTAGCTTCCCTTGATTATTTTTATCTGAATCAGTCATCACAGATGGTTACAAAGTGATTTTCTAATTTCTCACTCTGCATTTGTTAGTTGGCAGTCTACTTATAAGAAGAGTTTTCCCTTCTCCCACTTGTTTATGTCAATATGGACTGACTGAGTCTTCACCCTTAAATAAATATAGGGAAAAAAATAAATAAATAGCATAAGAAAATAAATAATAAACATGTGGGGGAAAAGAAACAAACATAAACAAATAAAGGAGAAGAAGGGAAAACTCATGGATTCTTTTTTCATTCAATAAAGTATAATCCATTTCTGTCTTTATTTTGATGTTCATGTATTAGACTTAGTCAGTAGAAATCTCTTCAAGCTTAAAGTTGTTTTTTGTTTGTTTGTTTGTTTTTATTATTGCTAGTGGGCATATATACTCTTCAGGGGGAGAGAGAGAGAGAAAGAGATAGAGAGAGAAAGCAAATCTCAATGTGGCAGTCATGTCACAATCCTTTTTCCTCCATTTTACTGTCCTCTGAAGATTTGAGACACATAGGCATATGTGCCCAATGTATTTTTCAAGCTGTCAGAGCCAGAACTTGAACCTTGCTTAGCTATGGGATCTGGCTTTCTTTGCACAGCATTTAACTACCACACTACGGGGCCAGCCCAAGTGTTGTTTTGATACGTGTCCGTTCTTTGAGTTCTTACTTTCATCCGGCACAGTAGTTTCAAGGTTCATTCTTTTTTCTACCCACAGTCATTTCTCAAACACACCTTGGCTCTATCTTAATGGAAAATTATACTTAGAAATCAAAATCTAGGAGTTAGGTATGTTCATTGCTACTAGGATAAAATTGTTTGGTCTTCTCAGTGAACATAGCTAAAATACACACACAGAAAATAAATATACATTTGTATATAACATATGCATTCCTTCGTATATCCACTTATATGTATAATGTAAACATAAAAACACATATATATCCATATCTATTTATCTGTTTGTATCTGTATGTTTTTATGTATGTGTACACACACTTAACCATGAGTTAATACTGATGCCTCCAAATCATTCAAATACTACATGGTTTGTTCTGATTCTCCTCCTTTCCATATTTTTAACTTCTTTCTCTTATAGTTAAAGACCTTACACCTATTACCCTGTGTGTGTTTACTCATTTATTCATTCCTAGATTTAAGTAATGTCAGGATTGTTAACCCTGCTACTGTAAAAAATAAACCTACTTCTAAGTGTGTATTTAAAATACTGTAATTTGACCATACATACTTAATGGGGTACAACCCTAAGTGGTTGGGGAACATCAGAAATCTTACATTATTTTTAGTAATTGTGTCTTGAATGGGTCATAATGTAACTTTTCTGGAAATACACACACACACACACACACATATATATATATATATACACACATATATATATTTTTTAAATATTTATATATTTTTTTCATATATACATATATACAAAAAATAGAATGAGTGAAATGGGTAAGAAAACTGATGTGGTTGATAATTGAGTGTTTCAGTATGTTGGAAAGAATACAGATGATAAGGTTGATGAAATTTAAATCCCATAATCATAATTCAAACTAAAAATATCAGTATGACCTCATGATATATTTGGTTGTCGGAAAAGTCATGGTGTATTTTTCTCTTTTTCTATGCAAAAATGCCTCATGACTTTTCTGGCAGCCCAGTATTTTGTCTTACATGTGCACATAATTGTTTACACTGTTCACACACAATCACTTCCTACATTTGCCCACATAGTAGGTCTGGAAACATGACCAACCTGTTGGAGCTATGAAACATGACCAGCCTGGCTAGAGAATTGAAAAATGAAGCTGTTCTCATTCCATGAAGAACTTTGCTATGGCCCTGCTGGTAGCCTTGCTATGAACAAGGGTGTGAGATCTGTGCTGCTGCCAGTGTTTGGCAACCTCACACGTAAGCTCATGCCAGCCAGCCACATGCTGCTTCCTGACAGGGTCTGTCTCCCAGAAGGAGATCGCCGTGGTTGAGTCTGAGAAAGTAGGAGGAGAACAAGTTTTGCCTTCCCCACTGTCTTGAGAACAACTTGGTTGTTCGGGATATGCAAATTTGGGGTACTGAGATGAACCACAAGCTTTCTTGTTGCAAAGAGGATCTCTGTAATACAGTGGCTAGGTGGCAGGCACTGCTCAGTCCCCCTTCATCTGGTCCCTGCTACAATGGCCCACTCCTGTTCCCGTTTTCCCCATCAGCCCCTCTTCTATCCCAGCACTCACTAGGCTTCTCAGTTTTTGGGTCACTTTAGCGCTAAGTTAGAAAATTATGGTGTGGGTCTGAGCCAGGAAGTTGATGGAGGAAGGATTTGGGCAGGGCAGGGGTAGAGGCTTCCCTGTCCTGAAGATTCTGGCATCAGGTGAGTCTCTGGTAGGCAAATTTAGAATCTTAGACTCTCTTTCTTTGGTCCCAGTCCCGTTAAAACCACACTCATTGGGATGCCGCTATCTTTAAACAGCCCACCTCAGAGGCAGGGGCTCCTGTCGCTTGTCTGGATCCTGATATCATAATAAGACCCGAGACAGGAGCAAGAGTCCAAGGCTCCAATACTGCTGTCATTAATTCATTGAGGAGCCAAGGTCACTTTGGGCCACCTCTGTCCTAAGTGGGAAAGGATTCTGGATCTCCAGGCTTTGCACACAGTGTGGCCACCCCTCTCTCTCATTGTCAATAAACAGCTGTTCCCTTACTTGGGAGAAAAAAGTATTTCCCACTGAAAAAAGCTAGGACTCCTTGAAAAAAATGTCTGAAGCCAGGTCTGGGAAGGGAATATTAAAGAACTATGGAACATGTTAAAGACAAGGGTAATATTCTAAATATATATATATATTAGTCTTTGATATAACATACAAACAAATACACATGCATGCATATCTAATTCTGTATCCATGTACACACACACACACACACACACACACACACACACACAGCACACCCCCTCCATGAGTTCATACTGATAACTCCAAATCCATTGTAACACCACAGAGCCTATTCTAATCCCTTTTAATTCAACTGGGTCATGTTGAATGAACTCAGGAGCCAACTTGAAGAGGCTCCCACAGGCCATATTTAGACAACAATAACTGCAGTGTGCAGCATAACATAGCAGATGTATTTTAATGTATAGTTTCATTGTGTTCCTTTAAAAACTAATAGTAATAAAAAATTTTATTGGTCACTCTTGGGTGATGTTATTTTGGAAATAGATAAACCAGAAAGAATCAAACATTTAGCTTGTCTTGCCTATATAAACTATACATCAGGGTAACCAAAAAATTGATGAGGGAAATTGTAGCCCCTAGTAAAGTAACACATCTTGGCAGTGATCTTCAGTTCAAAAGGAAGACAAGCAGGGGCCAGCAGGTGGCATGGTGGCTGAGGCACTGGACTTCCGATATGGCTGACTGCAGTTTGAGTCCCGGACCTGCCAGCTTACTTTCTCACTTTCTTTCTCTTTGTTTCTGTCCCTGTCTCTCTCTGGTGAGCACATGTAAATAAATAATAATAAAACTTAATAAATCTTTTTTTTTTTTTTGGAGAGGTTTTTTTGCTATAGGGCACATGCGTTCGCCAGACAGAGACAGACAGAGAGACAGAAAGTGAGAAGAAATCACCCCCCGGGGGGATGGCCATGCTGCAGTCCCTTCTCCTCCATTCTCCTCTTGGGATCTTGGGCACACACACACACGTGTCCGGCTGGAGTTTTAAGAAACCGGGTCCAGGACTCGAGCCATGGTCGACTATGTGGGAGTCCAGCGACATAGCCATTACGCTAACTGCTGATCCCAATAAATAATTCTTTAAAAAAAGAAAAGGAAGACAACCATAGACTAGTGGTCTCTTGATGGAAATTGAAATACCACCTATGAAATACTCTTGCTGAAAAAATACTTGACCCAATCAAGTTTCAAGATATATGTAACTTCTAGTTTAGAGGAAATACAGGGAACAGAGGCCCCTGTTCAGTGACACAGCAAGAATGTAGACAGCAGAGTGTAGATTATCCTATGGAAGACTGTAGAACAGATGGCTGGTCTTTTTTTACGAATAAATTGCACTTGACAAAAAAGAGATTGAAGGTGGGGAGTATCTATGCATAAAGAGACTTGAAACACCATCAACTAATGTTCCTCATTTGGCTCCTCATCCAGATAAGCAAAATTAAAAAGGATAAGCAAGGAAGTTGGAACGCTTGACTAGATAGTTGGTACTAAGAATTAATTGTTTTAACTGTGGCATTGGTGATACATTGAAATATGTAAGGATGAAACAGTGTTTGCTGTTTGCCCAGAATTTGTTTCCTAGCCATCTGAGAGGGTTAGGGGTGTGGTAGAAATAAAACAAGGATGTCCATAAGAGGTCACTGTGCTTATCTCTGTTTGAAAATGTCTATAGTAAGTAAAAATGTAAAATAAAAAAGTGATGTTACCAGCTCTAAGATATTTCCCTGGAGAACAGTCCAGCATCCTAGGAATGAGTGCACAGACTCACACTAAGGAACGTGAGAAAACCGTGTCCTGATTACTTTATTCCTAGCACACAGTAGTCACTCAGTAAACAGAGAGTAGAGAAACAAGTAACCCCAAAGGTACCAGTTGGTCTTCAGATGAACTCTGTTCCAAAACCAGTCCCACGACTCATAACTGCAAGAGCTGCCACTCATACCGCATGGTGCACTTCCTCTTTCCCAGGGCTGCTGCCATTACATTTGCTAATGTGTCTATGGCTCCTCTTATTCCCAGGCTCAGGCTCGATGTCACCGTATAGGCCAGAGCAAGGCCGTGAAGGTCTATCGCCTCATCACTCGGAACTCCTATGAGCGGGAGATGTTTGACAAGGCCAGCCTAAAGCTGGGACTGGACAAGGCCGTTCTTCAGGACATCAACCGAAAGGGCAGCACCAATGGAGTGAGTGTGACAGACCTGCTGGGGATTCTTGAGGAGCACTAGCCACACAGCCCAGGCCTCTCTGTGTACTTCGTCCTCACAGCTGTCTCAGGGTTTATTTTCACTACACTGAGTCAGCCCACATCATTGTTGGGTAATTCCCTAAAGCAGAAGATAATTTGGGGTCAGGTCTCTACATTTTCTAGATTGACAAAGGAAATCTCTAGAAGCATTTGTGTGGTAGAATAGCCAGCATACACTACCATTCCAGTAAACAGTTTTTAACCCATGCCTATGCATATAAATAGGTAAATGTTACTATGCCTATCTTATACCTCACACTTTGAGCTTCTTGAGGCTATAATGGGATCATTATCATCTGTGTCTCCTATGGCTCCTAATAGTGCTCACCATATTAAAGGTGTTCAAAGAGTGGTGGTTAGTGAATAAATGTATCACTGAACAGCTTGAAATATGAAGGGTCTTCAGAAAGTTCATGGAAAATGCATATTATGAAAAAAACTGTATGGATACTGGATTTTTTTTTTTTTCAGTTGCCAGAGGGCATGTACTATTGCCAGGGAGAGGGAAAGGGTGAAAGCACCCCCAGTGGGTATGTTCTCACCGCAGTCTCTTCAACGTTTCTCCCTTCTGTCAGGATCTTAGACATAATGGTCTTTGACATACCACCAGGGTTGAGATTTGTACCATGGTTGGCCATATGAGATCTGTGTTCCTTAACCGCTAGACTACAGGGACAGTCCTTTCCACTAACATTTTTTTTTTGAGAGGTTTTCGCTATAGGGCACGTGCGCTTGCCAGACAGAGAGAGACATAGAGACAGAAAGCGAGAAATCACCCCCCAGGGGGGATGGATGGTCACACCGCAATCCCTTCTCCTCCATTCTCCTCTCGGGATCTTGGGC
>NW_006159579.1:9032890-9052001 GCF_000334495.1 Tupaia belangeri chinensis | reverse complement strand
TCCAGCAACATAGCCATTACGCTAACTGCTGGTTCCCTCCACTAACATTTTGAAATCTCATTTGGCAGTTAAAATCTTTTTTCTCCCTCTAGAGGGGGATAAAAATCGCCGCTATGATTCTTAAATTGTTTTAAAATTTAAAAGCATACAAAGCAGAATAGAATATCTTCTTAATCTCTGGGTTTAAGCATCAAAGGTAGAGAATTAAAACCTTCTAAATCAGTTGTCTTTAGTCCAGATGTTCTGTATCTTCTTAGCTATGCGTATGTTGCTAAGTATAATACTTCAAATGAGCTATGCTGGGAGTCAAGGAATTCCCTCTTGTGGTTGATACAAAGAAAACCAGATTCTTAATTAGAACCAGGAAAGCGCGTTTTGAATCCCGTTCCCTGTTGAGTGTTTTGAATCCCGTTTCCTGTTTTCAACAAGCAATTGAGAAGATCACACTTGGCATAAGATCCCTTTTTTTGTTACAAAAATGACATCATTTCCAATACTAATATATTTATTTAATAATGAATAAATCATTATGCTTCAGCTTGTTTAGTACATCTGGAGATTTTTAAAGATACAGGCTTAAACTAAAATATAAAAAATAGATGTTAAATATACCATCTTTGATAGTGCATAGTTGTAATGGCTTGTGACATTTCTTCATAACCAACATCCTGAAAAGTATTTGGGCCTGTGGATCATGTGCTGGGCTTTATTCCAGAGCTCCCTGTAGAGGACTGTCTGCCTGCCCTCACCCAAGTACCTTTATCTGGGTTTTCTTTTTCTGAAGTTCATTGTCCATATCCTTTGTTCTTCTGGCGTGCAGTTAGTGGAGGATCTGTGTTCTGAGTCATATCGGCCAGATTTGAGGCTGCTTTTTCTCCTGTGCATGTTCTACTTTGTGAGTAGCCTTTGGTGACCTGTCCAGGTACAGCAGCTCTCAAAAATGGAGGTGGAGGACTTGCTCCGGAAAGGTGCTTATGGAGCTTTAATGGATGAGGAAGACGAAGGCTCCAAGTTCTGTGAAGAAGACATAGACCAGATTCTACAAAGAAGAACCCACACAATCACCATCCAGTCTGAAGGGAAAGGGTCCACTTTTGCCAAGGTACAGGACCTTCTCTCCAGAGTCACTGGGGATAGGAGGGAAAAGAAAATTAATGATTCTTTGACCCTCGTTATCAAGGCTTCTGTGACTCTTTGTACAAATCTTTGAAACTGTCCTACTTACTGCATGTCTAGTCTTTGTGACTCTCAGATGATGTCAGTCCCTAGAGTTCCTTAGAGGAACCAAGTAATGAGTCAGAAACTATGGAAAGAAAACACCACTCCTAACCTGGAGAACTGAGGCAGGAGAGACACTTGAGTTTGCAGTTGCTCTGTTTGCTGTTTGCCAGGACTGCTCTGAACCCTTGGAGTGGTCATTTTGATTCCCTTGTAGAGCACTCCTCGATCGTTGTCAGAGTGGAACGTCCAGTGAGCACTTCATTCCTCAAACTCAAGCAAGTATTTATTCATTTCATGGGAAAGAAATTTTATTTAAGACTCCCAGCTTCAAATATAGGTGTCTCTTTCATAGTTAACAAATATTTGGTGACTGTTGAACTGAAAGAAAAATCAAATCTAGGACAATTTTAAGTATCAACCCAGAGTTATCTTCCTGCCTCCAAGTTTAAGTTCCAAAAAATGATACTGTGAGTTGGCATTGTAATTTCTTTACCCTATCTTTAAAACAAAAGAGAAAAATAATAGCTTTGAGATTGTTACATTTACTCTGAAGCTCTGTTAGGGATTTTTGGTTTTGAATGCAAATATTAGGTTGTCAGAAAAGTCATGACACATTTTTGCATATAAAAACATAAAAAACAAAGTAGGGACCAGCAGTTGGCGTAATGGCTATGTCGTTAGACTCCTATATAGTCAACTGCGGTTCGAGTCCCAGACCAGTGGCTTAAACTCACGTCAGGCGTGTGTGCATGCATGCCCAAGATCCTGAGAGGAGAATGGAGGAGAAGGGATTGCAGTGTGGCCATCCCCCCCGGGAGGTGATTTCTCGCTTTCTGCCTCTCTGTCTCTGTCTTTCTGGTGAGCACATGCACCCTATAGCAAAAACCTCTCTAAAAAAAAAAAGGAAAAAATAGATAAAGCATGTCATGACTCTTCTGACAACCCAGTAGATAATACACTTAAAGTTTCTGGTACATTTGAAATAACACAGGTATTTTATGAGTTTGTACTGTAAGTACAGTTTTTTCACTCTTGTCTTTTTCACAGGCCAGCTTCGTAGCTTCGGGAAACAGAACAGATATTTCCTTAGATGATCCCAACTTTTGGCAGAAATGGGCTAAAATAGCTGAACTAGACACTGAAGCAAAGAATGAAAAGGTACAGCATGAGAATATTTTATTCCACTGAATGTTTCATTGGTATCTTATAGGATAATAGATTCCTAGACAGCTCTAATCATTTACTCCTGGGTCTTAGTTCTTAAATGAGATGATCTTGTTACATATTTTAGACATACCTGACCATAGATGGCACTTAATAAATGTTAACTGTTATAATTTTATTTATATTTTTAATTATTTTTATTTATTTTTATTATTATTACTATTTTTTAATTTGCTATAGGGCACCAGAGAGAGAGGAAAAGTGAGAAAGTAAGCCACCAGTTCCAGAACTCAAACCATAATCAGCCATGTGAGAATCCAGTGCCTTAACCACCCCACCACCTGCCGACCCTACGTGTTTTACTTTTTAAATGACCTAATGGGCTATAAAGTCTGCTGGCACCCAGGACCTAGATCAAGGCAGTTAGAGCTGGAACTGGCAAGACATGTCACATCCAACTCTGTCTCAAGTCACATTCCATCCATGGCATGTGACTATTTACCTCCATTTCAAAACTTTCTTCTGAGAAAAAAAGAGTAAGGGGGAAAAATCATGATGAAAAAGTTCGTTGCCTCGACTCCATTTTCCTATTTCTCAGTATGAGAAGGAGAGTGGACTTTAGGATGAAACCAGAGTAAACCTTTGGGGGAGGGACTTCACCTGACTGAGACAAGTGAAAAGGAATGTGGTGAAGCACATGCTGCATGGTTGTGCAGTGACATTCGAATATGACTGGCACAGGGCCTAGCCACTGTGAAGCACCGCTTCCTCACTCTCTGAGCCCATGGCCTCCCCGCAGGATGCTTACACATCCTTCTGCCTTCTTCTCAGGTGAGCGTGGAACTCTCGTGGACCCACAAACCCATCAGACAATCCCTGCCCACATCTTGCTAATTGAGTAACCCAGAATTCAGGCAGAACTGTTCTCTTTATGATTCCAAATAGAAATGCTGTTTTCCTCTTTCATGAAGAAGGTTCTGCAGTCCCCTTTAGTAACCTGTTTCAGGGGTTCTGGTGTCACAGTGAAGAAGTGTATAGGATAGTGGGTGGGAGAGGAGGAAGAAAGCTCTTGCCTTGTGGGCAGTAGAAGCATTGCAGAGTGGGGAAGAAGGTGGTTGAAGCAGGGCTGGCAGTGGAAACCTGTCATCTGGGCTAAGTAGCAGCACATTCAGGAGTTTAGCCTGCCTGTAGGGAGGAGAGGAGAGGAGCAGGAACTGAGAGGAGGTTAAAGGAGAAGCAGTGGGTGTGACTGGGAGAGCCACCAGGAGAGAGGTTCCTGAACTAGGAATTGTATTTTCCATGAAAGACAAAAGATAAGCAGTTAGTGCCAGTGGAAAACAGATTTGCAGGAATGTGTTTGTCTTCAGAAAGTTGCTGAGCAGACGTAATTCTGACTTACCTTGTATCCAGAGCGCAGATCTCTCTCTGCATGCTGGGCAGAACAGCTGGGACACACCAGCTGTAAGTCTTTCTTGGCAGGAGCAGACTGCCACCTTTCCACAAGGGGCCTTTCCTGCTCTGACCCCTGTCAGAAACAGCAGAAGGTGCAGACATCACAAGAGGCCATGGGACACACCAACTTGAGCCAATCCCAAGAACCTTCTGTGCTTATACTGTGGTCATGGAGACGGTGGTGTGCTGGGGGAGGATGAGGCGGGAGCATGATCCTTTCTCAAATGTGTCCTGAGACACAGCAGCAGGATGTGTTTGTGATGGGGTAGAGGAAAGAGGGGCTTCTCCCCAGTGATCCTCTCCGTTTCTAGGAAAGCTTGGTGATTGACCGACCTCGTGTGAGAAAGCAGACCAAACACTACAACTCATTTGAGGAAGATGAGCTCATGGAGTTTTCAGAGTTAGACAGTGACTCTGATGAAAGGCCCACGAGATCCAGGCGTCTCAATGATAAAGCCAGGCGCTACCTCCGAGCTGAGTGTTTTCGGGTGGAGAAGAACCTGCTCATCTTTGGGTGGGTATTGGCTCTGCTTGATTTTGTTGTTTTTGTTATTGTTTACCCCTCTGTTTTCCAGTCCCTGAGATTTTTCCACTGTGTCTCTTCAGTCACCTCTAGAATTCTGTGCTCTTGGGGACCTGCTGGCTCAAGAGAGACCTGTGTTTTCTGTTCAGAATATCCCTCGGTCAACCTAGACTGTGCAGCTACAGTGTAGACATGCCATTTTGTTCTTGTATGCAGTCACAGCATATCTCTGGTACTAATTTGCTGCCTAGTACTGATTTCCTGCCTCTCTCCCCCAAGGACATATAAGGAGTCAGTGCAGCAGATGTTACTGTCAAATCGTGATTCGTGCAGGACTATGCTGTGGTAGAGATGGAAGGCTCAGCTTCTGTGAGCTCACCATTGCTTTTGAATACTGCAGCTGGACGCTTGAATTCTGAATTTATTCCCTGCTCCCAATATTTTGGTCCCTCCCTTCCTCACATTCTAGTGGCTATATGAAGCTCTCAGTGTCCAACATCCAGGCCACCTTAGTGACGTTTGTGTGCTATAGTCCTGTGGTCCTCAAAGGCCTTTCAAGACAAAACCCTCAGGTAATGAATAGACCCAACAGCAAAGGAAAAGTACTCTGGGCTTTTGTTTGTCCTGCTCTGTGGAGACTGCATGCATGGCCCTTCCTCCCTCCAGCACCCTTCTATCTATATTTCCACTATCAGCTGGGGTCGATGGAAGGATATCCTGACTCACGGGCGATTCAAGTGGCATCTGAATGAGAAGGACATGGAGATGATTTGCCGGGCCCTACTGGTGTATTGTGTCAAGCATTATAAGGGGGATGAGAAGATCAAGAGCTTCATTTGGGAATTGATCACACCTACCAAAGATGGGCAGTCCCAGACCCTGCAGAACCACTCAGGTGAGAGGTGGCAGGGCTGGGTCTGAGAAGTACAGGCTTCAGCGCACTTTTATCCCTGCATCTTGGGCGGGCTCATGATGGTGTGTTGTAAGGCCCTCTCTCTCAAACACATTCCAGAATGTTACCTGTGGGAAAGGAAGGTGATGCTTTTAGTTCTTGAAATTTTCCAGTGTTACTTGTATTTGTTTAAGTTGAGCCCTTGAAGTTTTCTGCATGTCTTCCTGCCCACTCACCTGTGTCAGGGACACACACTTGGTACTTTGTCTTGTCTTTTGCGTTCTGTTTTACCCTACTCCACTTCTCTCTGTGCCTTTTCTAAATATGTTATATTTCTCCTTCCTTGTGCTTGGCCAAAGCTCTCCTTTAGCCTCAGATCAAGTGTCCCTTTTTCCCAGCTAGGTTTTCAGTTCCCAAAGGGTACAGGTTATGTTATACTTTTCTTGATCCTCACAGGGTACTTGGTAAACCTTACTGGCTAACTAAGTGGTCCTAGGGCTTACTATGTAGGGGAGCAGGCATATCCCCTCACCACCATCACCTGGGGACTGAGACATGAGGTCTGATATCCAGGGCCCACACGCACAGCCTGGCTGCCTCTCTACAATCCCAGCCCAGCTCTGTTCTAACACCCATGTTTAAGGTCTCTCAACTCATCCACATGCCCTGCACTGTCTATTTCAGGGTTGTCTGCCCCAGTCCCCAGAGGGAGGAAAGGGAAGAAAACAAAGAACCAGCTACTGCTCCCAGAGCTCAAGAATGCAGACTGGCTGGCCACCTGCAATCCCGAGGTTGTCTTGCATGATGATGGCTACAAGAAACACCTCAAACAGCACTGCAATAAGTGAGTATGTGCATCCTTGCTGGCAGCCTTGTTCAGACTGGACAGATTCCTGAGAACCAGAGAGACTGCCCCATGCTCCTGTACTGCTTAGTGTAAGCTCTGGACAGACAGGATATGTGATCTATGATCTAAGCATTAAGCTGGGTCAGGATCCATTCATGTTAAACTCCTCCAGCTGTTGTACAATGTTTCTTCACCCCCACAGAATCTAGCCCCTCTGCTGATACATTGTGTACTCCCAGGTTTTTCTACTCTAACTCTCAAAAGCCAGTCAGGGCATCCTCTGCCCCTGGGTCACATTGGCAAGGGCCACTTGTCTCTGAACACTACCCTGAGCCCCAAATTATTTCCTCTTTGAATTTGCTGTTTCCATTCAAGTCCCCTGGTTACTTTTCTTGTTTAGTTACTCTGAGATGTATGGTAAGTAGTTAACTATATTCTTCCTATTGTACTTTGTAACATTAAAAATTGTCCTCTTACCTATATATAAATTTATTTTCATTAATCATCATCCCCTTATCCTATTCCCCTCTCCTTTCCAGTCTCTAATAGTCATTCTTCATTTCTCTACTTCTATGAAGTCCTATATATATATACATATATATATATATAAATTTCCACATATTGGGAAGAAATGTGGTATTGGGTTGTCAGGAAAATCATGATTTTCAATCAACATAATACGTACTGATTTCTTTTCCTTTGGATAAATTCCTAGTAAGTGGGATTGCTGATCACATAGCAGTTCTATTTTGAGTTTTTGCAGATTCTCCTACTATTTCCCATAATGGCTACACTAAATTACATTCCTACCTACAGTGTAAAAGAGTTCTTCTTTCTCTACATCCTTGCCAGTATTTGGTTTTTCTTTTTTTTTTCTTTTTTTTCCCTTTTCGAGAATAGCTGTTCAGGCTGGGGTAATAGCCATTCACACTGGGGTAGTGATGGTATCTCATTGCAGTTTTGACTTGTATTTCCTTAATGATTAGTGATGTTGAGTGTTTTTTCATGGTTTTTTTTGGCCATTTGTGTGTCATCCTTTGAGAACTATTTATTCATGGTATTTGCCCATTTTTTGCTATTTATTTATTTATTTTACATTCACTCACTGTCTTTTATTACAGCATACAAAATGAGTTTTCCATCCATAATACATTGTATATTGGCTCAATCCAAGATATTACCATACATAGTATCTTCAACAGATAATTTTCCTATCTGTGATTGTTAAATGTTTTACTTCTTTCTTGTCCTCCTTGATCCCCTCCCTCTCACCTTCTACTTCCCACCCTCCTCCCGCACTGTCTGTGGATCCACAGTTGCTCTCCACGCTTTTGTACCATCCAATATTTCAGTTTCTGCCATAGAGTGTAGACATTCGGTGTATATTAAGTATATATTCGGGGACTTTTGTGATTCCATACAGATTTTTATATTTTTTTCTGTTTCTGTTTAGAATGCCATTGAAAGGCATTGCATTGAATCATCAGATCGCTTTCAGTAGTATAGACATTTTAACAGCATTGATTCTTCCAATCCATGAACATAAATGCCTTTTCCATTTTTTTGTGTCTTCTTTTATCAGTGATTTAATTTTCCATTTTATAGATCTTTCACCTCCTTAGTTAAATCTATTTCTAGGTATTCTATTTTCTTCGTAGGTATTATAAATACAATTTTAAAACTATTTTTTTCTGCTGTTCAAATTACTGGCATGTAAAAATGCCACTGAGTTTTACATGTTGTTTTTGTATGCTGAAATTTTACTGAGAATTTCTCAGTTTTAAGAATTTTTTGGTTTTTGTTTTTTAAGGGCATCTTTAGGATTTTCTGTATTTAAGGTCATATCATCTGCAGACAGGGACAGTTTGACTTCCTCCTTTCCAACTTAGAGGCTCTTGATTTAGTCCTTTTGCCTAATTGTAAAGGGTAGGACTTCTGGCTTCTAGTTATTTAAGATGTGTGGATTCTTTATATCTATAGGCTAATCGTTAGAGTGCAGATGGGACATGGCAAAAATAGTGATAGGAAATGAAACTATGCACATCCCTATGAGGCTTCCACAATTCCTTCTCTTCCATTTCTCCATCCTGTCAAGATTTTGGGCAGTCACACATGCATGCCTAGTGTGTGTTCAAGTCACAGGACCGAGACGATGCAGTTAGCTATGGGTTTCCAGCTCCCTTAACTACCAGCCCACAGGACCAGCCCAGAATTGCATTGTAAATACAAAGCAACCTCATTTCTTGTACAAGTGAGACATGTGATTTTTTAAAAAGATAATTGGGGAGAAAACTAATCTGGCTATACAGTTCGCAAGATTGAATAAGATGAACTGAGAACTAAATGATCAACTAGGAGAGTTCTGTCATAATTGTAAATTTATTGCTATCCCAATATCAGATAAAGATTAAGCAGGCTCTGGCTCAAAACTGCCTGGGTTTATTTGGCCAGCAGGTAAATCATTGGGTTGTCAGAAAAATCAAGACACAGTTTTGAATGGAAAAACAGAAAAAATATATCATAACTTTTCTGATCACTCAATATTTAACCTAACACGCCTTCTTTCTTTCTATAAAATGAAAATAATAACAATGTCTACCTCTTTGCTTTGTTATGACGATTAAGCAAGTCAGCATGTGCTGACAGAGTAAGCACTCAGAGCATTGTTTGTCATTAGTAGTAGTTTATTATTTAGAGACATGAAATTATCATTAAAAGAGCCCTTAAAAAGTTTAAAGCACTGCCTCAAATCCAAGAAGTCAGGGTAGGCCCTGCTGCAGTGTTAAGTGCTCTGCGGGCTGAGGCCACCTGGAGCCCACAGGTGCATTCCCAGCCTAACCTGAAGGCTAGGCACAATGCTGCAACCATAGTCCCAGATACGTGGGAGACTGAGACAGGATGATTAAAAGAGAAAGATCTTTTCTTTAAAAAAAGGAAAAAGTCAGGGTAGTTGTTATCCACTGGGGGTAGGGTAGTGACAGGAAAGGAATACCAGGGGAACTTTTGGGGAAACACTCTGCTTCCTCATCTGGATGCTGGATACACATATTTATAAAAATTCATCAATCTGTGCATTTATGCACTTGGTGGAAGTGTATTTCACATCAGTAAAATGCCTTTCATGAAAAGAAAAAGAAAGAAAGGATAAGGGATGCCGCCATCCAAAATATAACGGGTTGTTTTGTTTGGCTAAAGCAAGGGCACTACACACTTGCTCCAGCTGTCCTTCCCTTTCAGTTAGACGCCAATAGGATTATTGTCTCACTCTAGGAAGAGTCATCTCTGTGAGGAATTATTCCTCTGTCTTCTGAACTGACTTTCCATTTAGAGAATAAGTGAATACTATTGGCTTTCTATTCTGTTCTCTCATGCTACAGATATTGCCAAACATCAACACATATGCTTCTCTTTAGAGAAATTGAAACAACTCTCCCTGTCTTCATCTCCAGGAAAGCCTTCCTCTGCGTTGTCTCAGCAGACAAGACTCTGACGTTCTGGTTCAGTTCTTACTGAGGAGGCTGCCAGCTACTACCACCAGCTAGGGATAGGGATCAGCAATGGTTGTAAATTCTTAGAGAGTTCTGTTTTCTGTATGGTTTTGTTTTGTTTTGTTTTCAGTTATTTAATTAGGTTCTTGGCAAGAAATTTAGAACACCAATTTGGGAGCGTTTGCCATTTTAAGGGCAAACATAAATCGCAGATAACCCTAGAGTTGAGGAATAGCTTTGATTTTTGGTAAAATTTGTGAGTCCACAGCTTTCTGATCAACCTTGCACTACTCTGTAATCTTGTACTTCTCCTCTGTGTCAAAGATCTTACCTTCTTGGTGTCTGGCCTTCCACAGCTTCTTTTTCTTGAAGTAGACATTGGTGAAATGTTTGCGGATTTTTATTTTGCTAGTATCAATTTTCGTGGAGGTGACAATGACAGATTTCTGGTGTGTTCTACACAGTGGAATTTGATTAAGACCAGAGGTCCGGTCACAAGTAGCAAGCCACTACTCAGCTGCTTCAGGAAAACTACTCTCTTGCCCCTGTGGCGCCCCATGAGGATGATCAGAATGGTCTTGGGAGTGATGCTAGCTCGCAGCTTTCTCACATGCTGACTGGAGGGTTTTTTGCTGTGACTCAACAGCTTTCAAGGTACATCTTTCAATAGGATAATACCTAGGCACTTTGCAAAGTTTAACCACCCAGGTACCACCATTCTTGTCTCCAGCAACAGGTTTCATGACAGTGGCAAGTACTTTCTCCATCTTTTTCTTTTCAACCCTGGATTTAGTGGCCGAGTATTTCCTTTTATACATTGCCTTCCTGGAATACGTGACAGATGGGGAGAATCTGCCGATGCCCTGGACTAGGACCGGGTTTCGGCTGCAATGAGGCTTCCCCTTCTTGGGCTTTATAGCCTTGGGGGGGCACCCTTCCCCTTCTTGGGCTTTATAGCCTTGGGGGGTCACCCTTTTTAACCTTGCCACTGGCAACAGCTTCTTGGCTTCATGTTTCTTCTCCTTAGTATCCTGCTTCACAGCTTTTTTCCCCCTGCCATCTCGTACAGTGGAATAGAGTTCTTAGAGAGTTCTTATTCTCTGAGCTTAAAAAAAAAAAAAAAAAAAAAAGAAAACAGATCTTAAAATTATTTAAATTGGTTGACAACTGGCATAGGGAGAGGTATACCAGAGACATAGGATGTTTTTCTTGCCTGAAAGTTGTGTGTTTTCACCAATAACTTGAGGCTGCAGTGGCACTTTTTGCACAGATCTAATAGAAGTTATGCTTTATTTATGAGCATGTGATACATGATTTGGGAGGATGAGGTATGAAAATCATAACATAGTGAGACCTTGTCTTACAAAAATAAAAAGGAGAGGGGAGTAGTTATTTTTAGAGTTCTCAATCCTTCACTATTAACTTCTTGTAAGTACTACATGTGTGTTACAAATTTTTTTCAGGCCAGAGATTCAGAGTGTTAACTCCTCTATGCCTGCCAGCATAATAAACAGTTCTAAAAATAAAATAAATTAATTAAAATTTCAGGCCAGCCAGTTGCATGGTGGTTAAGGCAGCTGGATCCCACATGGCCAGTTGCATGGTTCAAGTCCTGGATCTGGCAGCTTGAAATACACACTGGGTGCCTGTACTTGCGTACCCAAAATCCAGAAGGGAGAAGTGAAGAAGAGTTTGTGGTGTGACATACCCATGGAGGGTGATTTCACGTCATCCCCCATCCTTCCACACCCCCATCTCTCTCCCTATAACCAAATTAAATTTTTTTTCCCCAAAAAAAAGTAAGCATTCCTTCTACCTCTGTTTCCCCTGTCACCCTTTCTGGAGGCAATTATGTTAACCTGACTCTTCTAGAGACCAAACATGTACCTTATACATAAAGATACAGGCTCCATTTGTCTTCCTTAAAATGATACATATTGTACATACTGTTTGTGATCTCTTTTTTTAACAGTCTGGAAATCAGTTCCTGTTTAAGTGTATATAAGCAGGCTTTTATTTTTATTGTCTAGCTTTCTTTTTTTTTTTTTTTTTGGAGAGGTTTTTGCTACAGGGCTCATGCACTCACCAGAGGGACAGAGAGAGACTGAGAGACGGAAAGTGAGAAATCACCCCCTAGAGGAGATGGCCACGCCACAATCCCTTCTCCTCCATTCTCCTCTCAGGATCTTGGGCATGCACGCACAGGTGCCTGGCGTGAGTTTAAGCCACTGAGTCCAGGACTTGAACCACAGTCGACTACATGGAATTCAGCGACATAGCCATTACACTAACTGCTGGTCCCTCTAGCTTTCATTCTTGAATTGAGGCATTGAGCATATTACAAGTACATTTTTTTTAATTTGTGCTGATTTATTTAGTTATTTAGCTTTATTTATTTATTTATTTATTTATTTTAATTTGACCAGAGGAGGACAGAGGTGAAAGAGAGAGAGAAAGCAAGCTGCCAGGTACGGGACTTGAACTGCAGTCAGCCACGTGGGAATCCAGTGTCCTTAACCACCACGCCACCTGCCAGCCCCCTCTTTTGTTTTGTTTTGTCTTGCTTTGCTTTGTTTTGTTTTGTTTAAGAAAGGTTTTTGCTATAGGGTACATCTGCTCACCAGAGAGACAGAAAGTGAGAAGTCACCCCCCGGGAAGAATAGTCATGCCACAGTCCCTTCTCCAGTCTTCTTTAGGGATTTTGGTCACATTCATACACACTCTCACCCATTGTGAGTTTTAAGCTGCTGGGTCCAGGACTCGATCCGTGGTCAACTATATGGGGGTCCAGTGACATAACCATTATGCCATCTGCTGGTCCCAGAAGTACTCTTCCAAACCTTTTTGTAGCTTAGCCTTGACTACAAAGCATCTCCTTGACAGTGGTCTGCTTTTCCATGCTTGTCCTCACTTTCCCCCTGTTTTGCACACACTAAGCCTGGACCCCCACTGTCTTCTGTACTCTCTTTCGTGATAGTTCCTGTCCTACAACTAGGCTATAGGCTCCTCAAGAACAGGGTTAAATTGCTTTGTTTTACACCTCACAGCACCCAGCATAGTTCAGGGAACATAATAGTTGCCCAATAATACTTGCTTAATTGTTTTGTCTCAAACATGTTCAATGCATTTTCATGGAACATGAGTGTGATCCATGCAGAATTACAATGAACTGGGCACCTAGGAGAGAATACATACTACCACAAAAAAATAAGTGCCTGCTTTTATATATTCTTCTAACTATGTAGAAATGAAACTGTTAGAAAGCACCACCCTTCAACATGACTCATCCTTCAGAAATAGTAAGCTAATTACTGGTCCCTTGGAAGCCAGCTCTGCCGAGGGCCATGCAGAAGAGGGTGAGTGCTCTTCACAAGATCAGAAGAGCGTTGCCTGTTTTTGCTGCCTCCTAAGGCTCCAGGGTGATCTAGCAGTTGACTGATGAGGTACTTGTTCTCTTGTGTAAAACTGGGATGGTCATAGTAACATCTGTAATTGGTACATGGTGTTTTGTTTCTCATGTGCCTTCTCCCATAATACTTTGTGTCACTAACCACATGAGAATGTCTAGAATTTCCCTGTGTTAACTTGGGGATGTGGTTCACAGTCAGTCATGGGTTCTAATTCATTTGCATTAATGTGTTTACCTTTCATAGGGTACTTTTGCGAGTGAGGATGTTATACTACCTAAAAGCTGAAATATTGGGAGAAGCAGCTGATAAAGCATTTGAAGGAACTCCTGCCAGGTAAAATAAATCAGCTTTAGATTCAGTGTTAAAGAATTGACATAAAGTACCTGTTCATGTAGCTGACTGCCTGTGCTTCACAAACCCTGGGTTCCACCATGCCTAGGACCCGCCAGCCAGAAGGTAGAGTAAGAATGATTCAGTCAGGTCATGTGAGAATAGCATGAAGTCCTGTGCTATCATGTAAGCAAGGCAGTGGGTCTCTGCCAACACTGTCCCCACAGAGAGAGCTGGGGCTGGGAAGAAGCACTCAGTCTTCTATCAGCAATAAAAAGCCTGATGGAAGAAGAAATTCTGATGCAGAGAAATCATCTCAAGCAGCAGAAGGGGAGGAGTAATCCAAGTAGATGTTCTCCACCAAACCCCCAAAGCCTTCAAAGAATAAGGGCTGTGCTCAGGTGAATGAAGACTATAAGCGCTCAGAACACGAACAGATACTCAGAGAGGAGCTTATGTAGTAGGCCTGCTAATCATAACAGGTCTGCATATTTGCACCCTAAAGTGAGTTATGCTCATCCCTTTAACCAGGAGCAGTGCAACTTGTGATCAGTTTTGACCCAGCAGACTAACACATCAGGTTGCTACCTGTTGCCATACTTTTCCCCTGAAAGGCCCTCTTCATGTCCCTGATTATACTAGGGCAGATTGTCCTGTTCTCAAAGAGTACTTAGGATCTTCACATCTCTACTATTTGAGACCTCCACTTGGCCACTTACTGAGCCAAGAGGGTTTGGGCACATTAATTTTAAGCAGTTGTGTATGAATTCAGCTTTTGGGGGAGAAAATTGCACCTTCAGTTGACCAGTAACTACATCAGTGGCTTTTACAATAGTTCGCAACAGAAGGTGCGTATCAGAGCTACCTTTCACATATAAATCCCACAACCCCACCATAGACCAACTGACAATGATCATAGTGCTTGAAGACTCAGTGTCACTCAGTCTGAGGTAGAGCCTAGAAATCAAGTACATGTGCTTAATCAAATCCCTAGGTGATTCTGATACAAAGCCGTGGTTAAGAAACATTGACCCACAGCTTTCTGAATCCTGTTTATTACTTCAGCATCTCATCACAGAGCTAGGATGGCGGCCTAATACCATGATCAGGCCAGCAGCTTTTGCACTGTTTTATGTGTGTGTTGAAGGAACTCTGAGTCCATCCTCTTCCTTCCACAGGGAGCTAGATGTGCCTCTGCCCGACATCGACTATGTGGAAATCCCTGTGGACTGGTGGGATGCCGAGGCCGATAAGTCCCTTCTCATTGGCGTGTTCAAGCATGGTGTGTATTTCAGGGAATGTTTTCCCTCCTGAATTAGCTCTTCCAAGGAAAAATGAGTTCAGGAACTCTTTGACTAAGAGTGGCATATTCCTGCAGAACACCATGGTCCTGTTATACATCCCTCTTAGAAAGTAGAGCCTCCCCTCTGGCCTCTTAAAATTTCAACTCAATGGATATGTGACTCATGATAATACCATGAATATTTATGTTACTGAGAAACTTAAGGGCAACTGTGATCACAAAGCACGTGTTTGGTGTGTGTCGTCTTCACTTGCCTGTGTGCCCTGTTGGGGCTCGGACTGCCTCTCTCCCACGTCCTGTTACAGTTCCGGTGTCCATCCTGACGCCCAGCATATAGTAGGCATTCAGTATTTCTTGAGTGAAGGAATAAATAAATAGGGAGAAATTCTAGATTTTGTATGGGTACAGAATTCTAAGATAATTTCTAGATAATCTACATATTCCTAATGTGTATTTGTCCAATTGGTGTAAAAAAACTAAGCATAGAAATGTCATGGAGAGTCTTTTTTTTTTTTTTTTAATAATGTAGTATCCGAGAGACTAAAGAAGACTCAGAGGCTTTTGAATAGCTTGGTAAAACTGGAATAAGCACATTGTCTGCTCACTTCTGGCATTGTTTTAAGCAATTGCCCTTGCTTTCAGGCCATTGACTGACTGATAAAATGAATAATGAAAGTGTCAAAAGTCACCTTTAATATGCCTGATACCAGGAGAATCAACACATTGTAAACTGGGGAACAGGATTTAAAGTGGAAAGAGTTTAAGTATATCTAGCCTCAGCTCTCAACTGCAGCTTACTAAATGTGTGATGTTGGGCAAGTCAGAAGCTTCTCTGACCTGATTCCTCACCTGTACAATAGGTGAGAGTATCAAAATATCCTGCCTGGAAATGATTTGAAGAAGAAGACTCAGAGGCTTTTGAATAGCTTGGTAAAACTGGAATAAGCACATTGTCTGCTCACTTCTGGCATTGTTTTAAGCAATTGCCCTTGCTTTCAGGCCATTGACTGACTGATAAAATGAATAATGAAAGTGTCAAAAGTCACCTTTAATATGCCTGATACCAGGAGAATCAACACATTGTAAACTGGGGAACAGGATTTAAAGTGGAAAGAGTTTAAGTATATCTAGCCTCAGCTCTCAACTGTGCAGCTTACTAAATGTGTGATGTTGGGCAAGTCAGAAGCTTCTCTGACCTGATTCCTCACCTGTACAATAGGTGAGAGTATCAAAATATCCTGCCTGGAAATGATTTGAAGATTGAATAGGAATATGTATGCAGACTACCGAGAACAGTGTGTAGTACAGAGTAGATGCTCAGTGCTATCCACTCACCCTATGCTGCACTGGCCACCGTGGAAGCCTCGAGCTGCAGGTGGCTTTTGAGCCCTTGAAATGGGACTAGCGTAACTGAACAACTGCATTTTTAATTTTCTGTGCTTTCAATTCATTTCAATTGAAATAGCTACATGTGATTAGTAGCCCCTCTGTTGGACAGTACAGGACTAGAGCTTAACTCTGAAGTAGGAAGAAGCATGTGACCACCCTGATAATCTCAAGGTACCACAGTACAACCAAGAATTGGTTTATCCTAATCTTGGAAAGAACCCAGAAGGCAAGCTGATGAAGGCAGCCAGATTCTAGAGCATCTGAATTTGTGTATATGGGAAAGACCAGTGACCCTGGGGCTCATGTCAGCAGTAGTTTTAGTCACATTGACAAATCTCCTTGCCTGGAGACAACCTAACATGGGAAGAGAGCACACCTGAAGTTCCAGCAAAATGGCAGATAAGAGTTTACGTGCTTCCTCTCCCTCCTTTTCCACCCAACCTACCTACTAAACACATGCAAAACACCAAAGTGAATTAAGACTTGGGAGAAATAAAGGAAACTCCCCAAATGCAGAAGACACTTAAAGCAAGAGCTGAAAACTTAGGAGCTAATAAGACAGCAGATCAGATGGACTGTTTTTCATACCCCCACAAAATTGGGAAATATTCCTTTAGAAGAGTTGCCTTTCCAGGAAAGAGGGCAAAAAAAAAGCTCCTTTATCTAGGAAAGCAGAGCTGGAAAAACACAGTCCTAAGAGAAGAAGAGATGAGACAAGAAAGAGAAGGTAAGAGATAGAGATTAACTTCGAGGTAGTAAAATAAAGCATACCAGGCAAATACTAACAATAGCAACCTGGCATGGCAAGATCAGTATCACGCAAAAAGTCTTCAGTGAGAAGAACATGATTTGGGAGAAAGAGGACAATCACACGATGATGAATGCCGTTCAGCTGGAAGTTATAACTAACAATCCTCAGACAAATGGCATAGCCTCAGAATATATAAGAGAACAAGAATCTTAGGAGACCCAAGACTTTTGTTCTCTTAGAAAAGGCAGATTAATATTTATACTTTACCTGTTGGTTTCATAATCCCAAATTAAGGTTTAGAGTACAGAGATTGATTAGTTGATCTCTTAGTCTCATATCTGAAATAGCACGGGTCAACATAGATGATGGAATCTAAAACTCTTCTGCTCTGTGAAGCAATTTTTTGGGGAGCAATAAGTTCATTTATGCTTCCTGAAGACTTTGGCGACCTTGCGATTCTGCTCAGATTCTCCAATTGCCAGTGGAGGTGAACTCTATTGAAAACTAGGGCTGAGGGGCAGGTGCCAGGAAGGTGATGTGTGCAGTGCCTACGTGCCTTGTTATGGTGCAGAAAGATGGGGAGAAAAGAGCCTCTGTACTCAGTGCTAGTGGATTGGTCCTGAGCCATTACATGTAGACTCTGCATGGGGCCAGACCTGTTTAGTCAGATGGTAACACTGGTATCAGCCTAGACTAGATTAGACAGGTGCCACATTGGTCCATTCTTCTTGGCACTTTCCAGAATCCAGATCAGAACCTGCCTTTTGCTGGAGTCTGCCCTTCAACTTTCCATGAGCATAGGCTTAGAACTGTTCTCATCAGGGTAGCATACCTGACCACCATGATATAGCCCAGCCCACACATGTTTTAGCAGATCAGAGTCCCAGATGCCCAGCTGCTGATAGAGATGTGATATGCAGCCATTTGCAGCCAGGGAAGCTGCCTAGTGTTTATTTTTCAGGGATCTTGGGTCAGGGAGCCTTCTCTTCCTTCCCTCCATGTCTTGGTTATGTTGATCTGTAGTGCTGCAGCCATTTCCTTTGTTCAGAAACATGCATTATTTGGGGGTTTGTGACTCTTTTAGTCCACCCAAGACATGGCCTGCTCCACCCTGCTTAATGAGAAAAGTATATCCACGGTTCCATCTCCATACTGACACCAGCATGAAGGCTTCGTGGTAAACCCATTCTGAACGATGCTCTTGATAGCTCTCAATTGCATTAGGTGACTACTGCTCTGATAGGGCAGCCTGGATTTATGAAATTTTCATCAAAGTATGGATTTTAGTATTTCTGTTGATATCCTTAGAGGAGAGCTTATAGACTAACTAAAAAGAGGCAGGCAGCCTATGCCCCCTCAGAGACCTCTCTTTTTGCTGTTTATGTCTTTGTATTGCTATTAACAACAACTATGAGTCTCTTTTTCAGGACAGTTAGGATTTTCTTGGGAGCCAAATCAATTACTCTTCTTTGCCTCCAGCTTTGTAGCTAAATTAAGAAATAGAAATGCAGGATCTGTCTCTAGACATCCGACCATACATGATAAGAAAAAGCCTGCATGAGAGAAACTTGCCTGTGTGGGCACATGGAGGGTACAGCCTGCTTCATGCCCTGTCAAGCATGGAGAGTGTGAAGGCAGGCCACCCACGGGCAGTGAGCCCCTTCTGTAGTAAAGGGACAGTGGAGGAAGGCTTTCACCATCTCACCTGTTAGATAAGTCACCCCTCTTTTCTTAAAGAGAAAGTAGAAACAATGTCAGAAATCTCTTTAAGACAGTGAGAGAATTGGAGAAATTTCTGTTTTGATGTGAGTTAAGACAGAAATGTGGGGAGAGGCTGAGAACAGTTCTTCCTGCAACAATGATCAGCAGAGCCTGGGCGAAACTGAGTCATCCAGCCATTGTTTGTTGAGTGTCTTCCAGCGTCAATTCCTGTGCAAATATTGAAAACAAGGCAATGAGCAAATACAGAGGCAGGTTCCAGAACATTCCTAGGGAGCCACAATGTCATGAAAGAGATTAGTGATCAAATGATCAACCTAATGAATAAGAGGATAAAGAACATAGACACTGTGGTTTCTCCTGTCATGTGCTCATATGGGCAACACCTGTAGTTTGAAAGATCGAGTACAGCAGCTCCTCGGAGAAAGTACCATAGGCTGCCATAAGGTGACAGATAGAGCCGCATTGGGAACCAGCAGTTAGCGTAATGGCTATGTCGCTGGGCTCCCACGTAGTCGACCGTGGTTCATGTCCCGGACCCGGTGGCTTAAAACTCACGCCGGGCGCATGTGCGTGCGTGCCCAAGATCCCGAGAGGAGAATGGAGGAGAAGGGATTGCGGC
>NW_006159579.1:9018579-9032714 GCF_000334495.1 Tupaia belangeri chinensis | reverse complement strand
CCCCCCCTTTTTCAAAAAAAACCCCCAAAAAAAAAAAAAAAAAAAAAAAAAAAAAAAAAAAAAAACAGATAGAGCCGCATTAGTAGTGATGGGAGAGCACAAACCCAGGTAGGAAGAAAACGCCCAGCAATTACAGTCAGGTAAATCTTCACAGCCAGACTGATTCTCATTTACATTCAGCTCTTCCATCACCTGCAGTGGGCATACTACCAAGCTAGAGACTGACTTTGTTAGGGTCACCATCAAAAGGGTTTTTATGATCATGAAGGAGTTTCCCCCAAGATAGTTTGGTACAGCAATAAATTTGGATCCTTTACATTGTCAAATAATATCTCATACTACAAGATTCCATTAGGTTGAAGGGCCAGGTGACTATGTAGCAGTAATGCCACACTCTGCTTTCCTGGACCTACCTGGGAAGGGCCCAGTTCACACCTTAAGGCTCCTTACACACAGTAGGCATGTGCCCACAATCCAGGCTGGCTGAGCCGGTAGGGGAGTGGGGGGATGGGTAGCTGTTTGCAGCTGAAGCCCCTATTGGGGTTGCCTGCCTCTCTTCCTGTCTTTCTCGGGAGAAAAACATTTTTTAAAAGTGAGCATACATTTAAAAATAGATTCCAGAGGCTGGCGGCAGGTGACATGGTGGTTAAAGGTACTAGATTACCACATGGTCCACCGTGGTTTGAGTCCTGGACCTCATGGCTTTTTCTCTCATTTTCTCTTTCTCTCTCTCTCTGTCTTTGGTGGGCCAAATTAAAAAATAACAATAATAACAAATGAAATTAAGTAAGTAATTCTTTTAAATTTAAAAAAAATAGATTCCATTAGGTAGATTGGATAAAATAATAGAGTCTCAGACATAGACTTTTATCAAATTAAGAGAACTTTTTTTTCATTCCTTTACCTCCCTTTTGATACCCCTCTTATGGGTCAGAATGTCCCATCTGTTGTCAATTTTGGGGATGGAGTGAGCAGCAATTTGAAAGCCCCAGCCAGCGTGAATTAGAATTTCACCCCGAATTTGTGAATACAGAGGCAACAGGTCTCTTCTAGTTCCATAGACAACTGTAGTAATCCTCTTCATGGTCAGCTTTCCTAGCTGTAGAAAACAAGGCCCATTCAGCGCCTAAGGAGCTGTCGGAGCTGTGGGAGGAGGGGTGTGAGTGGAAGAAGTTGCAAACCAACTCTCTAATTCCCCTTGCTGCCCACATCAGCAGGCAGGTGAGAATTGTATCGTATCTTGTGTCTCTTTGTGGACAATGAGTGTTTACGTTAAACTTTTGGTTAAACTTTTGGTTTTGGTCAAGCTCGCTGAGAGGTGCCTGAGAGATTCAGCTCCAGAATCTTTCCCTGACCAGAAGTCTTTAGGATCTGATTAATCCTAAGTAAATATTGTTGTTCGTTTGTTATGTTTTTTTTACTTAATAAGGAAAACAAAATGACTGTGCCTGCAGTAGATTTTGTGCATTCCGATAGGAGTCATGACAACTCTCATTACTCTTTTTTTTTTAAGAGGTTTTTGCTAGAGGGTACGTGCGCTCGCCAGACAGACAGAGAGACAGAAAGTGAGAAATCACCCCCCCAGGGGGGATGGCCATGCCGCAATCCCTTCTCCTCCATTCTCCTCTCGGGATCTTGGGTACGCACACACACGCGCCCGGCATGAATTTAAGCCACCGGGTCTGGGACTCGAACCACGGTCGACTACGTGGGAGTCCAGCGACATAGCCATTACACTAACTGCTGGTCCTAACTCTCGTTACTCTTGATCAGGTTATGAGAGGTACAATGCCATGCGAGCAGACCCAGCACTCTGCTTCTTGGAGAAGGTCGGGATGCCAGACGAAAAGTCTCTTTCTGCAGAACAGGGTGTTACAGATGGGACCTCGGACATTCCTGAAAGGTAAGAAGTCTCATGGGCCAACTCCGATGGGACATGCCCTGCCACTAATCTGTGACCACATGCATCCAACACTCTTCATGTCTCACTCTCAGGGTCTGGCCACCCCCCTTAAGCCTCGTCACACTGCCACCATCTTTTTTTTTTTTGGAGAGGTTTCCCTATAGGGTGCGTGAGCTTGCCACACTGCCACCATCTTTCAGAATTGCCACTTTGGTTATACCTGCTGGGCTTCAGACTTGTGCTTTGACTTCCAAGCACTTTGAACATAATACCAGGTTCCCAGGCTGTCCACCCTCTTGCCCAGCTTTTTAATCAGGTTTGATTCTTGTTGAGTTGAATTTTTCAGGAAGAATTTAGACCTCTCTTACTTGGCAGAAAGCTAAAGTAAATATCAGGTATAGGTTTTCTGACCTTGAAGTTTCTCAGATGAAATTCCAATATCAGGGGCCGGCAGGTTGCATGGTGGTTAAGGCATTAGACTCTCACTTGGTTGACTGCAGTTCAAGTCCTGCACCTGGCAGCTTGCTTTCTCTCTGTCTCTCTGGTCAAATTTTTTAAAAATAATAATAAAATTAATTAAATAATTCTTAATAAAAAAAAAAAATTCTAGTATTAGTTAAGGATTGCCTGGTCCATAAGTAAAATGGATTTAGGAGCTGCCGCTTGACAGCCTTGGTATTTCAGCCTGTCCATGGGTTGTGTGCAAAAGTATAGAAGCATCCCCCACTTGGATGAGTTTAATGAGTTTAATTTACTGTTGGCTTAGCCCTCAAATGTGTACATTCACAGGAAAGCTAAATTAACAGCTAAAAACTATAGCTCTCTAAGCCATACATACGTATTTAGAGAACACAACATTTATCTCAGCTTGTGTTTGATAAGCTCTTGGCTTGAACCCCTCATATTTTTAGCAGGCATCCTCAAAAGAGGAAAATTTGTTGGCATTGCCTAGGGCTGTGGACAGACCTGGACATGAAAGTATAACACTGCCAGGATCCCGTAACCATCTGCTCAGGCTAAGAAAGTATGAAATGCATTTTCCATCTGTCCTTAACCCTTGGTGAACACTTAGCTGCCATAATACTCTCTGCCTTAAAGGTGTTTCCCATGGACAAATAATAAAGATGCATTCAAGGCCAGTCCCATAGCCTAGTGACTTAGGGGAGTCATATGTCTCATGACTGACTGCAGTTCAAGTCCCAGCCCTGGCAGCTTAAGAAACACACTAGCCGTGTGTGCCTATGTGCCCAAAATCCCAACAAAATGGAGAAATTGAGGACAAAGGATTTTGACGTGATCATGCCCCATTGGGGGAGCATTTTTCTCCCCCCCACCCCCCTGGGGGAACGCACTCACCTGCTGGCAATTTTATTTTGAGAGATTTTTGCTATAGGGTACATGCACTCTCCAGAGAGACAGAGATGGAGAGACAGAAAGTGAGAAATCACCTCACCTGGGGTGATGGCCCAGAGGGGATGGCCATGCTGATCCCTTTTCCTCCTTTCTCCTCTCAGGATCTTCAGCTTGCACACATGTACACCCAGTATGAGTTGTAAACCACTGAGTCTGGGACTCGATCCATGGTCGACTACTTGAGAGTCCAGCAATGTAACCAATACACCATCTGCTGGTCTCCCTTCTGGCAATTTTTTTAAAATTGTATTCTAGAGACCAGCAGTTAGCATAATGGCTGTGTCACTGGACTCCCATGTAGTCAACCGTGGTTCAAGTCCCAGACCCAGTGGCTTAAACTAACACCAGGCGTGTGTGCATGCATGCCCAAGATCCCGAGAGGAGAATGGAGGAGAAGGGATTGCGGCATGGCCTCTCATCAAAAAAAAAAAAAGCCTTTCCCAAAACTAGGAGGGTCAGGTTCATCCTACTAAGGCCAGGGATTGGCACATCAGCTTGAGCTTGGTTTGTACGGTCTTCAGTCTCTGGAGTCTAAGCCACATATTCAAATCACTCTTTTATTTGTTTTTAATTTGCTGTAGGATATGTGTACTTGTTGGAGAGAGACAGAGAAGAGAGAAAGAGAGAGCGGGAAAGGAGAAAGCACCCCCTAGTGAGAATGACTGTACCACAGTCCGTCTACATTCTACTCTTGGGATTTTGTGCATCTAAGCACACTTGTCCCTGTGGTTTCCAAGCCATGGGGTCCAGGATTTCAGCTGCACAGTCGGCCTTGTAAGATCCAGCCTCCTTACCCACCATGCCACTGGCTGGCTCCCAAATCACTCTTGATAGGCAGTAGTATTGTTGTTGAACTTGCCCGATTAGATCATGAGGCTAGAACCTAGTGCTGCAGTCTGTGTTGAGTGAATTTTCTTGTGCAGGGTCATGATGGCTGGCGATGATTTCTCCCCTTCTCAGTGTCTCTTGAGTTCTCTCTAAAGAGAGGGAGAAAACTAAGTTTTGAGTACCTGTGGAGGAAAGGATCTACTAATACTCTTTTGTTCATCAGTGATTTGGTATTTTTTTAGAAAGTATCCTGATTATAACATAACTCTCAGGTGATATGTCTTTTTTTTTTCTTTTTCTTTTATTTAGAGGCAACACAGATAAAGAGGACAATGCTGAGGACAAAACAGATGGCCTCCAGAAGCAAACGGTGAGTTAAATATGCTGTATTGGTAATCTACAGTGTTTCTTGTATTGAGAGAAATCCCATCTTAGTAGTGATCTTGGGGAACTTGAACTTGATTGCATTGCTACAGTTGCATTCCTTTTTCCCCAGCATTTTACTGTGAAATTTTCAAGCATACAGGCTACATTGCATTCTTATTCTAATGAAAGTTTTTATTTTAAGATAACTAGTTTGTAGAGACAGTTGTAAAATACAATACAGAGCAATCCCTTTTATCTAAATATTTTCTCCCCTAGTAACATTTTGCACAATTATAGTAAGCTATCCCAACCAGAGTATTGACATTGGTAGTCAAGATAGGGGACATCTCCATGATCACGAAGCTGCATTATGTTGTTATCTTAGATCCACTTCCATTCAGTCTTCGCCCCCTGTGGGGAATTAACATGTAGTAGAGTTACTGTTAGTTACTGGCAGTGGTTTTGATTCAACCCAGTGTTTCTTCTGCCTGTCAAAGGCATAGTGGTTGAGTTCAAATCCTTTACCTTTGCATTCCATCTTCACCACTGAATAACTTTGTATAATCTTGAACAAAATCATCAACCTCCCCATTCTGCAATTTCCTCCTGTCTGCTACAAGTTGTTACACTCAGTTAATGGGGGTGGGGGAATGTGCATTAAGTCCCCAGCCTAATACCTATGGGCTCAGTAGACCTTTGTTACTGCTAGTATTTTATTGTATTTATGAAGCCTTCCTTGGAGTACACACCTTGGAAAATAGAAATCTTGGGACCAGCAGGTGGCATAATGGTTACATTGCTGGACTCCCACCTAGTTGACTGCAGTTCAGGTCCTAGACCTGGCAGCTTCAAACTTATGCCAGGCACATGTGCGTGTGTGCACAAAATCTTGAGAGGAGGGACCAGCAGTTAGTGTAATGGCTATGTCACTGGACTCCCATGTAGTCAACGGGGTTCGAGTCCCAGACCCGGTGGCTTAAATTCATGCCAGGAGTGTGTGCATGTGTGCCCAAGATCCTGAGAGGAGAAAGGAGGAGAAGGGATTGTGGCGTGGCCATCCCCCCTGGGGGTGATTTCTCACTTTCTGTCTCTCTGTCTCTCTCTGTATTTCTGGCAAGCACACGCGCCCTATAGCAAAAACCTCTCCAAAAAAAAGAAAATTCCTGAGAGGAGAATGGAGAAGGGATTACAACATAGCCATCCCCCTTTGGGGGGTGATTTCCCAACATTTTATTGTGAAATTTTCAAGGATGTAGACCATATTGCATTAATTCTAGTGGAAGTTTTTATTTTGAGGTATTTTTAGTTTGCAGAGACAGTTGTTACGTACACTACAGAGAGATCCCCTTTATCTAAATAGCTTGCACCATATAGCAAAACTCTCTCCAAAAAAAGGAATCTTGAAAAAAGAAGTCCCAGACCCAGGATCTTAAAACTCACACCAAGCACATATGTGTGCATGTTCAAAATCTTGAGGGGAGAAAAGAGAAGGGATTGCAGAGTGGGCATCCCCTCTGGAAGGTGATTTCTTGCCTTCTGTCTCTCCGGCGAGTGCATACGTCTGCCCTATCGCCCAAAAAAAAAAAATCTCTCTAAAAAAATAACTCAAGGGAACCAGCAGTTAGCGTAATGGCTATTTCACTGAACTCTCATGTAGTCGACCGCCGTTCACGTCCCGGACCCGGTGACTTAAAACTCACGCCGGGCACGTGTGCATGCGTGCCCAAGATCCCGAGAGGAGAATGGAGGAGAAGGGATTGTGGCTTTACCATCCCCCCCTGGGGGAGTGATTTCTCGCTTTCTGTCTCTCTGTCTCTCTCTGTCTGGCGAGCGCACACACCCTATAGCAAAAACCTCTCCCCCCCCAAAAAAAAAAAACTCAATAAAGGAAAGAAATCTTAAGTGATTATCTAATAGTTGGGACTGTTTGTCAGATTTCCCCAGTCTTAGCTACTATTTGATGGGTGTTTGCTTTGTGCCAGCCTTTGATTGAATGCTACATACATCTACTCATTGTTTTCCACAATCACCTTGTAAAGTAGGGTAGGTATTATCATTTCTATTTTGAAAAGAACAAAATGAGCTTGAGAGAGATCAAAACAATACCCAAGGCCAGAGAGTAGTGGACTCTCAGACTCCACATGTGTCCTCAAGATGGAAAAATGGCATGTTGTAACCAAGTGATGTCCTTTGTTGTTGGCATTCTTGTCATCAGCAGCACTATCTGGGGACCTTCACTCTGACGTGACTGATTTATAGCCCCCCCCAGGTTTTTGCCACAGGGCGAGTATACTCCTCAGAGAGACAGAGAGGAAGAATGAGAAATCACCCCCATAGGGATGACCATGCCACAATCTCTCCTCCACTCTCCTCCCCGTTTCCAAGCACACATTCATACGTGCACAGACACACCTGGCGTGGTTTTCAAGCTGCAAGGTCTGGAACTTGAACCATGGAATGCTACATACATCTACTCATTGTTTTCCACAATCACCTTGTAAAGTAGGGTAGGTATTATCATTTCTATTTTGAAAAGAACAAAATGAGCTTGAGAGAGATCAAAACAATACCCAAGGCCAGAGAGTAGTGGACTCTCAGACTCCACATGTGTCCTCAAGATGGAAAAATGGCATGTTGTAACCAAGTGATGTCCTTTGTTGTTGGCATTCTTGTCATCAGCAGCACTATCTGGGGACCTTCACTCTGACGTGACTGATTTATAGCCCCCCCCAGGTTTTTGCCACAGGGCGAGTATACTCCTCAGAGAGACAGAGAGGAAGAATGAGAAATCACCCCCATAGGGATGACCATGCCACAATCTCTCCTCCACTCTCCTCCCCGTTTCCAAGCACACATTCATACGTGCACAGACACACCTGGCGTGGTTTTCAAGCTGCAAGGTCTGGAACTTGAACCATGGTCAACCATGTGGGAGTCCAGTGCCTAAACCGTCATGCCACTTACTGACCTCGATTTATACCTCTTCTAATGAATGTTTCTTTCAGTTTGATTCCTGAAAGCAGAAACGTGACACTAAGTGTTAAACTGCACAGTTCAGATGCAAGACCCTCTTTGTGCCCACAACTGTCCAGCTCCCCGGGAATCTCACTGCTGCAGCACATCACACACGTTTATCTAGTTAACCTGAGTGACCAACAAGCTAGGTCTTCTTCAATCTATCATTTCTAGAGAGAGAAGTACCTCCAAGAAAAGTTAGGATACAGAAGAGGGCACTTGCAAATAGTAAAACTTGCATTACTTGAGTTTTACCTAAAACTCTTGTGATTGCTAGCTGTGCCCCAACAGATTAGAAGGGAGCCCTGCATGGGCCATGTGCCTATGTTGCACCAGGCTGGGACCTGCACCTGCAGATTTGGGTAGGATGATGCCCATACCAGCCAGCAGTACATCATAAGGAGCATGGTGGCTCCAGGGCCTGCCACCCATATTTCATAAGCTATCAGACATTTCTCACCTAGTGAATTTCATCATTTGTGAATACAATGGAGATATCCGAAAGGTTCTCTCTGGCAGAAAAGTGTCTAAGGCATAGTAGGTTGTTTATTGTTTGTTCTTTATCTAAATGCTAATATAGGTTGAGATGGCATATGTAAGTGCCACTTCCAAATGGTACAAATGGTCAACCTACATGGCAGGATAATTCTGACTCAGAGAAAGGCTATTAGCTAGTATTTTCTGATTCCAAATATGTTTCACTCTCCAGAACAAATTTTTATCTGGGACTGTCTTGTTGCCCCTTTTTAGGTAGCTTGGGTAGTTGAAAGAGTTGACTCTGAAATGAGACTGCCTGTGTTAGAATCCCAGGTCCGCTATTGCAAGCTCACATTACTGAGCTTTTCTGAGGGCAGTTTTCTGCACCTGTAAAGTGAGAATCATGGTCACTTCTATCTTATAAGCAGTCTAATAACTAAATAAGATAAGCTATGGAAAGGGTTTTAAAAGGACAGTAGACTAGATAAGGTAGATCCCTTGTAGCTTACACTTTGCACTGTAAGGGCAGCCCCTACCTGCCCTCTTGTGTTCCAGTGTCTGGTATGGAGCCAGGCACACATTTATAAAAAATATCTGCAGAATTAATGCAGGGAAAAAAATGCACAGTGCTTAGCAGAGTTCTCAGTAATGTTAGGTATTATCACTATTCAACATAAGAGAGAAATACATTCAGAAAAAGGGCCATTCCTCTTTACTGTCTCTGAGTTTTCTTCCATGTCCGTCAGTGGTATCAGAGGCCTGTGAGAGTGTTTTGAATTCTGACTATTGGCAGTCATAGGTGTCTGTGTCTTCCTGCTGTATTGGGTTACTGGTCACCTTTGCTGCGTGTTCCAGTAGAGGGACAGCAAGCATTTTCTGTTGAGGACCAGATAGTAAATATCTTTGGCTTGGGGGCCACATATAAGTCTTGGTCTCGCATTCTTCCTCCTTTTTTAAAACTCTTTAAAGATAGAAGAACCATTCTTTGCTTGAGGGCTACATAGCAATAACCTACAGCCACAGTTTGCCAAATCTTATTTTCTTTGATCTTGTTCTCTGGCATGGCAAAATCTTAAATCCTGAGATGGTTCTATGCCATCATTCAGGTCAAAAGAATCAGGAAGTTTTAATGCTGTTTAAAATGGAGTTCAGTTGAAAACTGAGTTGAGCTCCTAAACTCTCCCACAAGCTTTTAGTCCTGTTCCTGAGGCCAAGACAGGGTTCATAAAGGAGTCCAGGAGACCCATCTGACAAATACTCCTCCTTGGACAAGCTCTGTGCCTGTGAGATTACTCCAGATTTACTTGGAGCCTCAAATCATGATTTTAATTTTAAATTCCTGGGGTTTTGCACTGTCAGGCCTCATGTCTGGAGCAGTCATGTTTTATGAAAATAGTGTCTGTTGCTGGGAAGTAAAGCTAACCATAGTGAGCATGAGCATGACACTTTTTCACAGCAGAAAACAAAAACTCAGGCACAGACCTCATGAAATGACAACATTAAATTGCAAGTGATGATGGTGTAGTAACAAATATTTAAATTCACAGCTAAAACAGTATTTGTAAAATGTAATTTCCAGTACAACATGCCAGTTCATTCCTTAAGCTGATTCTCTACAGACAGAATCATTCCACGTGGCTCCAGGCAGGGGAAATGCTTATTTTAAATAAATTGCCTTCTGACTCTTTTAAGACTGGGCATAAATACACTTTGTTTATCAGGTACCATCCTGGTATTTGAGACTTTGGGCAGAAAGGTCTCTCGTGCATGCTTATTCCTTCTGTGAAGGGCCTGACTGGGCTGGTTTCTCTGAGCTGCGTTTTTATTATTGGCATGGCTTCATTTATCCCTAGGAAAGTTCTGGCGATGGCGGTGATGGCATCTTCGGTGAAAAGAAGGATGACAGCCGGGCAGGTGAGACTGTGTCCTTCTGAAGGCAAAGAAAAGTAAGGTCCCAGCTTGTAGTTATCCTGGAGTTAATATGTAATAAAAACTCTATTTTTTAAGGAGGTTCTTTTTAAAAGCCAAGTAAGTTGATCTTCATTGAACTCTTCTGGAGTCGAATCTGGGGCTTTAGTATGAGTCTGGTTTCTTTCTTCCACATGGCATTAAAATTCAACTGAAATAAATGATGATATCTTAAGTTAGGATGGGGTTTGAGAAGTAAAAAGGAATTACAATTGCATTGTGTTTTGTTGGTGGGTTTTTTGTTTGTTTTTTAAGTTAAGAGTTTTGGATTTTTTTCCTTCTCATGTTTTCTGAATTCAGGCTTAACAGAGGCTTTGGCAAGTGAAAGGGCCAGCCTGTAGTTTTATATGATGAGAACAGCAAAAAGGGTCTGTTATTCCTGTACTTAGAGCAAGATCCTGAAGTCAGGTCCGCACTCTGTATTTGAGAGATAACAAAGCCAACCACAGCTTTACAAACCCCAGGCTGTTTGTAAAGCCAAATTGCAGCCCTCCCAGCTGTGCCAGCTCCTAGGCCATTATTACAGCAGTAACGACTTCAAGTTATTGAGTCATCTTTGTTTATTTAAACAAAACCCAAAACAGTCCCCCTTGTTTTAATTCTGTTTGTGAATACTAATATCCTCACTGATGTTTGAAGCCCAGGATGGCTCTGACCCAGACAAATCACCCTGGCCAGTTTCGTCCGCTCTCACAGCTCGTCTCAGACGTCTGGTCACTGTTTACCAGCGCTGCAACCGCAAGGAGCTCTGCCGACCTGAAGTTCTGGGACCAGGTAACCAAGGATACTGGGTTCAGGAAGAGATGTTCAGGAGAGCCTCAGAAATGGACCTCATCAACAAGGAAGCCCAAAAGAGGTAAAAGCCAGTGGCCAAAAGGGCATGCTGAGCTGGGTAAAGGTGACCAAAGGTAAAGCTGGTGGCTGGAGGGCAAGTGTATTTGTGTTCTCTCATGATGTTAGGTTGTCAATAAAGTTTAGTAACCCCAACCTCCAATGTGATGGCATTGTCCTGGTGACCGGGGAGTCTGATGAGGTCTAGGACTGTTCACGGTTCTGACTTTTAACAATTTTCAAACTTTATGTTCTTCTCTAGGTCAGTCCACAGGTTCTGAGGGTATGGATTTAAAACACCACACTGGCCTATATTGGGCCATTTCTAACCCCTTTAATCACAAAGAAAATAGTGAGCATTGAAGCTGTCTTAGGATAGCTACGAGTCCTTATCAAGCCTTTGAGAGCAATAATACCATAAAATGCAAGTCCAGAAGGGAGGTACAAGTTGTCAAGTTTGTTACTTGCCTATTTGGGAATTAAACTTTTAAAAACTACAAAAGGCTGGCACATGGAGGCTAGGAATGATGCCACTGGAAAATACCAACAAAGCTGCAATACTTAGAATTTTCTTCTCTCTTAACACCCAGTGATTTAATATCACATAACAAATTCAGTTACTTCTCTGTGCTCCTTTTCAACTTCAAGAAATTTGGTAATTCAGGAAAATATTTACCCATCTTGCACAGTTCCAAAGAAAAGAACCAGAGCCCCTTCTTCACTACCTCGTGCTTTTCCACTGACTCAACCCTGCTCCATTCCTGGCCAGTTCCCCCAGGGATAGAGAGTACCATGCCCAAGGACCCCTCATAAAGATCATAGTGGTATATAAGTATCCAGCTCCCTTAAGTCTTACCTTAATCCTATAAGATGTAAGGACTAGAAGACCTTTGTGTCCTAGAGAAGACTTCTGTTGGGGGAACTCACCTACATAAAGCCAGGAAGAAAGTGAGATGTAGGGTTGGGGGTGGGCTGTGCAGGCTAAGCAGGTGCTCCCTTCCAGGTATTAGTTTCCTTAGCTATAAGATGAAGGGGTAAAATTTCATGGAAAGTCTTTCCTGAAGTCTGTGACTTTATGTTGTTAGATGGGGGAAATAAGGAAAAATATAACTGTACATAAGTATTTTAAGAGTCTTTATCTCCTACAAGCAGAAGTTAACTAGGTAATTCCTCAAATTGATTAATCAAGAGCTAGCAAAGTATGCACACATGAATTAGAAGTAGGGCAGTAAATAGTAGAAGAATGAGCTGAAAGATTTGAAGGTATTTACCTTTTCAGGAGGAAGATGATATTGACTGTTTTTGTTCTAAGCCTCTTAGCCCAAATTAACTTTTAAAAAATTAACAATAAAATAGACAAATCAGCCCTTTGGGCTTAGTTTAAAGGGCTCTCATAGTATGTGTTTAATAATAGTTGTCAACTTTTTAAAAAAGAAAAGAAATAAACAATTCTCCTTTCTGATTAAATCTCAAGGTGGACTCGGAGAGAGCAGGCAGACTTCTATAGAACAGTTTCTTCCTTTGGTGTTGTTTATGATCAAGAAAAGAAAATCTTTGACTGGACACAGTTCCGCATCATTTCCCGTTTGGACAAGAAATCGGATGAGAGCCTAGAACACTATTTTTACAGTTTCGTGGCCATGTGCCGGAACGTCTGTCGTCTGCCTGCACGGAAAGATGGCGGTGAGACAACTCTGTCAGTATTGTCAGATGAAAACAGGAGAAACCATGATGGTGCTCAAATCAGAGTTACTTTAGGTATAATTATAATGGTAAAGTCTAGCTGAGGAATTTGGGTAAAGACAAATAGGTCTTTAAAAATTCACTTATGGGCTAACAGTGGTATAGTGTTACCGGACTGGACTTCTACGTGGCTGACAGCAGTTCGAGTCCTGGACCTGGCGGCTTGAAACTCACGCTGGGCACATGTGCATGCATGCCTAGAAAATCCCAGGAGGAGAGTAGAGGAGAAGGAATTGTATTGTGGCCATCCCCCCAGGGGTGTGATTTCTCACTTTCTGCCTCTGTCTCTCCAGTGAGTGCACATGCCCTATAGTAAAAATCTCTCCCTACCCTCAAAAAAAAAAAAAATCTAATTGTGCCTGCCCTCATAAAATAAAATCTCTCTCCCAAAATGATATAACTCCAGCAAATGTCAAAATTCAGATTAAAATATCACCGAAATACTAACTTTTTCCAAAGGAGAGTTTTATTTTTTGTTTAAGTCACATCAAAATTTTTTGGACTCTGATTTTTACACCTTCCTTAGATTAAGCTCAGTAACATTAGTAACATTAAATTTTTTTCTCATATGCTGACCTATAACTGTAGAAGGTAAATGTCACTTAAAATCCCACAATCCAATGGCAGGCTTATCTAAGAAATTTCCTCCTGGTTAGAATGTGGAGCAACTTCCTCCAGGTTCCACTTGAGCTTCATATTTGCAGACACACTTGCTCTGGACCATGTGACCATATTTTAAGAAAGCTAAAACAAACTTTGAGGTTACCAAGCATGGATTCCAGGCTGATGGCAGCATGCACAGACATTTAACCTTTGTCCTCTGCCCCATGTGGCATGGTTAAAGTGTTTCATTCAGGCCAGGGAGCTGGATATATTGGAAAGATTTCTAGAACCAATGTTTTAATGCCCTTCTTTTACCTCATTGGGTCTGCCCTTTTTTCATAAAAATCTTTCATTCCCAGACCAGCTCTGTGCCCTGGTGGTTAAGGCAGTCAGCACTCATGACCAACTATGCAGTTCAAATCCTAGGCCTGGCAGCTTGAAAGCATTCCAGGCACATGTGCGTGTGTGTGTATGTACCCAATATCCCTAAAGGAGAGAGAAATGAAAGAGAAGGGATTGTTGCATGAGCATTCATTTTGAGAGATGCTTTTTCTTCTCCTTCTCTGTCTGGGGATCACACTTACTCTCTAACAGAAAACAAAAACAAAAACTTTCCATTCCTCTTGGTTTCCTATTTTAGCATTACACCTAAACCCGCTATGCTGAAGAGCCAGGGAATTAAACTCTTAAGAATCAGGATGCTGGGAATATCAAGGACCATCTTAAGTGGTAGGCTCTGTGTCTCCCTTTCTCTCTAGGTCCTGCAGATGCCACCATTTATGTGGAGCCCATCACCGAGGAGCGAGCCGCACGAACTCTGTACCGCATCGAGCTGTTGAGGAAGGTCCGCGAGCAGGTGCTCAGGTGTCCTCAGTTACACGAGCGCCTCCAGCTGTGCAGGCCCAGCCTCTACCTCCCAGTCTGGTGGGAGTGTGGGAAGCATGACCGAGACCTGCTCATTGGCACTGCCAAGCACGGGCTTACCCGC
>NW_006159579.1:8965514-9018244 GCF_000334495.1 Tupaia belangeri chinensis | reverse complement strand
ACTGACTATTACATCATGAACGACCCCCAGCTGTCATTTCTGGATGCCTATAGAAATTATGCCCAGCATAAAAGAACTGATGCCCCAGTACCAGGAAGTCTCTGCTGCCTTTACCAGACCAACTCTAAACTATATGAATCTCTTACATACACTCAAATGAGTAGGACTGTTGAGTCCCTTGAAAGTGAACCTGAGAATCTAGTGAAAATAGAAAGTAGAGATGATCATTTAAGCCTGCCAGGGGGTAACCTACCCGACATGACTTGTGAAAGCTTCATTTCTAAAGTTCAGGATGTCATTTCCATCGACCATGATGAAAGTCAGCTGTCTGAGACCTTGGAAAGCATGATGTGTGGAAAGAAGGTGCTTAGCCAAGAGCCAGGCTCTTTTCAGGAGAGCTCAGGTCCCAGTACAGAGTCCAGGAAAGACACTGTTGCCATCTCAGCAAACAAAGATGGAAATGGCCATAAGGCAGAAATAGCTGCAGACTCCTCTTTTATGGATAGTTTAGAAGCAGGGGTAGCTCAAATGAACATTAAAAATGGGAATCATTTGTCAGTATCTGCTTCAAAGGAAGGGGAGCCCTGTTGCAGTGAGATGGGGCAGAGACCTGAATGCATTGGGCAGCTGGAAGCCAAATGCTTAGCTTCCCCTTCCTTGGATCCAGGAAACGAAAGTGGGTTTGTAGATATGTGCAATCTTCATGTCTGTGACTCCAAAAGAAACTTATCCTCAGATCAGCAATTAATTGATTTGTTAGAAAGCAAGAGTTTAGAAAGTAAATTAATTTTGAGTCAGAACCGTAGTGATGAGGAAGAAGAAGAGGAGGAAAATGAGGAGGAAAACTTAGCCATGGCGGTAGGCATGAGGGACAGGCCAGAGGTTTTGCATCTCACCGAGCACACTACTAATACACCAAGGGAAAAGAGCCTTAGCTTCCATGTAGATGAAGCCAGGAAAGGAAACCCAGAGGCAGTAGGCCAGCCTCTTGGACTGCAGAAGGCATTTCCTTCAGCCACCTGTCAGTGTCACTGCAGACACATGGAGAGGTGGGTGCGTGGTCTTGAGAACAATGAATTTGAAGTGGAGAAACCCAAGGCTTATAGCCCAGATCTGTACAAAAACAAAACCAATGTCACAATGGAGGAGGAACCTACTGCTGTTCCATCAGAATCATTTCAAGTGAAGCATGAGCCTTTAAAAGAACCTTGGAAAGAAAGTATAGAGAGAAAAAAGGGATTCCCCATGTATCTTCCCAAAGGAACTGAGCTCAAGTCAGAAGACGTGGATTTTGAGAATAAAGATGAATATGACAGAGATGGAAACTGCCATCAAGGTATGTACCGAGGTTCTTGTGTTTGGGGTAAGTCAGTTCTCACATGACAGGGAGGTGGGTGGGGTAGGGGGCTGGGAGAAATGGTCAATAGTTCCACAGCTTCTTACACAGACCTTCCAACCCTCAGCACATGTTCAAAACCAAAGGTCCCAGGTCTTGGTCTGAAAATTAAAGTAGCTTAACTGTGACCATTCCAGAAAATTAAGGAGGATGATTAGATAGCCATAGAGCCTTTACTGTGAGATGCTACGTATGGCGTCAGGGGCAGTGGTTTGTTCTTCTAGTAGATAATAAACTCCAAAGTACAAATGAATTTCAGCTTTGTTAAGGTGGGCGAAGAAAGCACCATTACGACTGGTTTAAGGTCAGTACCTTTGGTTTAGATTCCTTTCAGTAACTCAACACACACACACAAAATAGTTACAAGTAACTCAACAGCAACAACAAAAAGTAGATTTGATCTACTTAAATGAGGAAATCTTAGTGAAGGGTTCAGATTAGAAGAAATTTCAAAATGTAAAGAAAAACATCTGAGGCTAGCCTTGTAGCACAGTAGCTAAGCCCTATGCAGAGGGAGCCAGATCCCACATGGCTGATCGCAGTTTGAATCCTGACTTGAGTGGCTTGAAAAACACACTGAGCACATGTGCATGCATTTGCAAAATCCAACGGGATAGAGAAATGGAGGAAAGAGGATTGCAATGTGACTACACCGCATTGGTTGGCATTTTCACTTTCACTCTCCCTCTGGCAAGTGCCTTCTGGCAGTTAAAAAAAAAAAAAAATCAGGACAGCAGATGGTGTAATGGTTATGTCACTGGACTCCCACATTGTCAACCATGGTTCACATGTCAGACCCGCCAGCTTAAAAGTCACAACAGGTGCGTGTGCATGCGAGGGGAGAACGAAGGAGAAGAGATTATGGCATGGGCATCCCCCTGGTTGTGGGGGGGAGGGGGAGGTGATTTCTCACTTTCTGTCTCTCTAGTGAGCACATGCACCCTATAGCAAAAATCTCTCTCTTAAAAAATAATAATAATCTAGATAACCCTGAAATTCTTTGTGCTTTGCAAGAATATAAATACAGTGATGAGGGAACCTCAGGAGCAACAATAGCAAACAATGTCTACCTGTCGTTTATGTTTCAGATGCAAGAGGGCATATTAGGGAGAACAAAAATACTGCCAGTTTTCCTTGTCATTGTTAAAGACAAAAACAGCCCTGTTCATGCCTGGCCCAACATGGTGTAGGGCTCAGGGCTATACACATCAGCCTGTCCTCACACAGCTCCTTTTCATTCATAGCACCATCACAGTGAGTTTATGTGTGTAAGAGAGAAACAGCTAAATTTCCCTGAGCTCTCTAGCTTCTTTTTATTTTTTAACTCCCTCACCTTTGTTTTTGGTTATAAAACAAAGTGACTGTCTTGGGAAGAATAGTTCTGAACCCAAATTAAAATTTACACACTAGCTAGGACAAACACCTGCTGAATGTTGACAGTAGCTTGATCCCACTGTAGCCCCAGCTGGCCCAGAAAGAGCCGGTCTGCAGCTATGCCTGGTCCTCCTTGCCCAGGCCATGAAGGATCACTGCCGTGTGTTAAATTACATGTAAACCCATATTGCTTTTTAAACCCTGTTGTGGGGAAAATCACAAAATAATCAGTCTTTAAAAACTCAAGCAGTCAAACAGGTACAGGGTAGAAATCAGTATGACTTAGGGATGAAATGTTCCTGAACTGAATTTCTTAGGTGGCAGCATCCACCTTGCTGAGTCAGGGTGTATGAGCATTGGTGAGCATCACAGATAATGCATGGGTGGGGGTGCATTTTTTTAAACCCTTTTTAAACAACAGGGTTGAAAAGGCAATATGGGTTTACATGTAATTTAACACACGGCAGTGATCCTTCATGGCCTGGGCAAGGAGGACCAGGCATAGCTGCAGACCGGCTCCTTCTGGGCCAGATGGGGCTACAGTGGGACCAAGCTACTGTCAACATTCAGCAGGTCTTTGTCCTAGCTAGTGTGTAAATTTTAATTTGGGTTCAGAACTATTCTTCCCAAGACAGTCAGTAAAAATACAAGCTTTCAAAAGCACTATTGCTTTTTAAATGCTTTTACAGACCTAGAAGGGACCCTTCATACACACAAAGTGTGGAATGATGGGATAGGGAAGATAAGCCCTGCTTTTCATACTAGGAGACTATAGTCCTGAAGGGGCAGAAATTAGTACAGTTGTCGGGGCCAGCCCCCAGGTCTCTGGTACCTCTGCTTGAAACCTCTCAAGGGTACTTCCCATTGAATCTAAAATAAAATTCTAAGTTTCTATCATGTACTAGTGTCTCACCACAGTTTAGATTGTTTCCACCCCTGTAGCCTCATCTTTATACTTTCCTCCTAGCGGCCTTTTAACTTCCTCATTATATTCAAGCTACTCTTTCTCCATTGCCACCTCCTCCTCTTGGGCGTTCCCTCCTTCAGGAGATCCTTTCTACCACCCTACATGAGGAGGTCTTCCCCTCTTATTTCCTATCACAGTATTTTATTTCTCTTCTTTCATAGCATTTATCATAGCTTATCATTTTAGTTACTCCTTTTTTGTTACTGCTTTCTGCCTGTCTTCCTCCCTGAGACTTCAGAACCTTGAAGGCCAGGAGCATGTCTGTCTCATTTATCCTTGAGTTGACCAGGCCCAGCAAGGTCCTCTGCATGGCAGAGGGTCTCTGCAGCTCCCTGGGAAACTTGCCACACAATCAGAAGTGAAATCTGATGTGAAGACATCTCAGAAGGTAGGCATTCCTTGTCATCTCATCCAGAAAAGAGGTCTACAGCTTTTCCTGCCTTGGGTATTATGCTACCATCTGTTCCTTTCCTGTCATGAGTAGTAAGAGGATCTTTCATATTGATAATAAACTTTCATCATTACTAAAACATGAAATGAGTTGCATTTCTATTTATTTCCATCAGTCACATAATCAAAATATTCTGGGAACCAGCAGGTGGCATGGTGGTTAAGGCACTGGACATTCCCATGTGACTAACCACGGTTGAGTCCCAGACCTAGTGGCTTACTTTCTCACTTTCCTTCTCTCCCTCCCTCTCTCTCTCTCTCTCTCTCTCTTTGTCTGTCTCTGGTCAAATTAAAATAAATGAATGAATACATAAAATTAAATAAATAATTCTTTTAAAAAATATTCTAGGGAAGATTTTTTGTATCACTTTTTACATAATTCAGGTCTGTTTTTATATTTCATAGGTAGTTCCTTCAAATATATCAAAGTATTATCATGTCTAATTCCCTTATGCCTGCTATAACAAATGAGAAGTGTGACCATCCAGTTTACTTACACAGAAGAAGTTTCTTTCTTTCTTTCTTTCTTTCTTTTTCTTTTTTTCTTTTGCTGTTTGGGTATGGGTGCAAACTCTTAATAGATGGCTTATATTGATAACCCTAGAGCAAGATTTTTCTTTATTATTTAACTGGTAATAGTTCTCCTGAAAATAAAAGATTTGCTAATTAGTATTTTTCTAAAATAAATGAGTTCAAAATAGGCTGGTTTAAAAACCAGAAGCAAGGGGCCAATAGGTGGCTTGGAATTTGTCTGGATCCCACATGGCCAACTCCACAAGTCCCAGACCTAGAGGCTTGAAAATCATGCCATACACATGTCCAAAATCCTGAGAAGAGAGTAGAGAACGGATTGTATTTGGCCATCCCCACAGGGGGGGTGATTTTTTACTTTTCCTCTCTCTCTCTCAAGTGTGTGTGCCCTTGGGACCAGCAGTTAGCATAATGGCTATGTTGCTGAACTCTCACGGAGCTGACCACAGTTTAAGTCCCGGACCTGGTGGCTTAAACTCATGCCGGGCACATGTGCATGTATGCCCAGGATCCCAAGAGAATGGAGGAGAAGGGATTGTGGTGTGGCCATGCCCCCTGGGGGGGGGTGATTTCTCACTTTCTAGCTATCTGTCTCTCTCTGTCTTTTTGGCAAGTGCACAAAACACCCCACAAGAAAAAAAAACAAAAAAAAAAAAAAAAAAAAAAAAAAAAGTATGTGTGCCCTGTAACAAAACTGGAAGAAAAAAAAAAGACTGGATATCCTGATCTCTCAGACCACCAGTACCTCTCTGGTGCCTAAATGTTTTTTGTTTTGTTTTGTTTTTAACTTTTACCCAGATTATCCAGGGAAATACTCGGAGGAGGAAAGCAAGAGCTCGACATCAGGCATCACAGGGGACGTTGGGGATGACCTGCAGGAGGCTCGGGCTCCCACCATTGCTCAACTGCTACAGGAGAAAACTCTGTATTCCTTCTCAGAGTGGCCAAAGGTACCTCCCAGAGTTTGCATTTTCTACCTAAAGCATTCTCAACTGTGAATCCTTTATTTTAAACCTTTCATAGTATTTCTGAGTAACATACTCAGAAAAAGTTGTAATGTCTTCAGAAGGTACTAGTTATGTAACATTTGAACATTAAAGATGAGTATACTTGACAAAACCATAAGAAACTGTTAAATCGTCCTCATATTTATAGCACTACAGCTTTAATTTTCATCACCCAGACTATTTAATTTGTTTTAAGGCTTATAAAGCAGGTGTGTTTGGATGATCTTTTCTCATCAGCTCCTTCTGGTAAGAAAGCTTGACCTTCCATCTGAAGAATTTATGAATTTGGGTAACTTGGTACTTCCTTTTTTTCTAGGATCGTGTGATAATTAACCGCCTCGATAATATCTGCCATGTGGTGTTGAAAGGGAAGTGGCCCTCCAGCCAGCAGTACGAGCCCTCAGGTACACTGTCCACCCCTGTGTTAGCCAGCAGTGCTGGTTCTCGAAACAGCCTTTCGGAGCCAGAAGCATCAGAACACAGCTTCAGCAATGGTGCAGCCTTGGCAGCACAGATCCAGAAGGTAAGGCCTGAAGAGCAGTGCTGACCACCGCTTCTCCATTAAGTCATTCGTTCAAGTATTTACCAGATGGATAATGTTTTGTTGTTACTTTTTTGCCAAGCCTTTGGTGTTAATTGAGGGATTTGGACTTTATCCTGCAGGCAGTGGAAAGCTATTAGGTTTTGGAGCAGGTGCCTACTTGAGAAAAGCAGGGTTCTGCAGGTCAGCCTGGAGTAGTGTTTAGTGGGAGGTGAGGACCAAGAGAGTGGAGTGCCTCAGGTTGCAGGCCAAGTGCAATGGAGAGAGAAAGTTCTAGACTAGAGGTTAATGACTGAGTGTATACAAAGAAAGGGGCGAAATTGGCCAAAATGACTACTATATACATAAGATGACTACTATATACATAAGGAAAGGGAGGCATGAATAAATAGATCAGTGTGTTCAACCCTTGGGCAACTGGGAGAATAATGAGCTGATAGAAATTAGGCAATCAAGGCAGGAGTGAGCATTTCTGGGGGAGATGGTGATTTATATTTGAGATACTATAGTCCCTATGGTTTCAGTTTCCTACAGTCAACCACGGTCTGAAATTATTAAGTGGAAAATTCCAGAAATACACAATTCATAAGTTTAAAATTTTAAATTGCATGTCACTCTGAGGAGTGTGATGAAATCTTACCCCATCCCACCTGCAACATGAGTCATCCCTTTGTCTGGCATATCCACATTGTGTATGCTACCAGGTGCCTGTTAGTCACTCGGTAACTGTCTGAGGTATAGACTGAGAAAACATAGTGCATGTAGCGTTTAGTATTGTCAGGGTTTCAGGCATCCACTTGGGATCTTGGAACATATCCCCTGTGGGTAAGGAGACTACTTAGGCTATTAGCACACTGTTTATGCTATTATGTTAATAGCACACTGGTTCTCATTGTCAGCTGTACATTGGAATTAGCAGGGGACCTTGGAAAAGCTACTGATTCTGATTTAATGGGTTTCGTGTGATCTAGGAATTGAGGTTTTTGTTTTGTTGTTTTTTTTTTTTTCCTAACTTCCCAAGTGATTCTGACTTATAGCTGAGGTTGAGAATCCCTGAGTTACACTCTTGCAATTCCATGTGTAGTTCATGGACTGACAGCTGTAGCAGCATCTGGAAACCTGTTAAAAATGCACTCTAGGGCCTACTGAAGTGGAATCTGCGTTTTAACAAGCTATCCAGATGATTCAGCACGACGGTTGGAGAAGGCTTGAGTTAGAAGAACTTCTAAGAAGATGTCTAGAAATAGTACAGGCTTAGGGAAATCAGGCCTGGAGACAGAGCTGGTGCTCAAACCTCTTTTGCCATGTATGTTTACAGGAGAGCTTCTTGACTCCAATATTCACGAAGGATGAACAAAAGCACAGACGTCCCTATGAGTTTGAGGTGGAGAGGGACGCAAAGGCTCGGAGCCTGGAGCAATTCTCGGCCACCCATGGACACCCGCCCATCGTCCTCAATGGCTGGCATGGGGAATCAGCAATAGACCTCTCCTGCTCCTCAGAGGGGTCCCCGGGAGCCACACCCCCTTTCCCAGTGAGCACCAGCACCCCTAAGATTGGGGCTATCGGTTCCCTTCAAGGAGCCCTTGGCATGGACTTGTCTGGGATTCTGCAAGCTGGCTTGATCCATCCAGTGACCGGACAGATCGTCAACGGAAACCTCAGAAGAGATGATGCTGCCACGAGGAGGCGGAGAGGGAGGCGGAAACATGTTGAAGGAGGGATGGACCTTATCTTTCTAAAAGAGCAAACACTTCAGGCAGGAATCTTGGTGGGTATATAAGTCCATGAAGTAAAAACACTGACCTTTCTGCACTGATAAACAAGATATTTTGATTTATGGATCATTTATCCCTATTTCAGTTGTCCTGCTTATTTTCTCTCATACATGACACCTTCCATATTTTTTTTAGAAGTAGGTAAATATTAACCCATTGCTGGCCCTCAACCTGCATGCAGAAATGAGCCAGGAGACTTGCTATTTTCAAAAAGAAGTGACCCAAGTCTTCCAGTGATTCAGAAGAGCCACTGGTGACTGAGCAAGCAAAGCAAGATGGCAGGGTTGAGTTTGCGGCAGCCTTCCTCAGAGTGGTGAGGCTTTCAAGCTGGGCGTGGGAGAAGGGGCCTGAGCCAGGGCTACCTGAACGTTGGTCCCAACCCTACAGCTTGACATACAGGCTGACACTGGGCATACCACTGAGCCTCACTTTGCTCCTCTGTAATGTGAGACAGCAGCAGCTGGCACAGGGTTACTGCGAGGATTTACAGAGATTGGTACTACGACAGTGCATTCTAAACTGGAGACCACATAACAACATGGCCAGTCAGAAGCCAGTCAGAAGCTTAGAGAGTCCCCTCTAGACTTTGTTGCTTAATGTCATATTTTGTTTTTTCCCTGTTTATTGAATTTTGGGCTCTAAAACAAGAATCACATTTTATGTTTCCTTGTCTTAAAAGAAGTGATGATGGCTGGTGTTAATATATACTTACTGTGTGCTGGGCACTGTTCAGCGTTTTACATGATGCTACTGCTTGATCCTCGTCATAACCCTGTGAGACAGGTGTTGTTATTACTCCCATTTATAGATGAGGAAATTGGACCAGCTCTGTGTCCTAATGATTAAGGGAGCCAGATCCCACATAGCCAACTATGGTTCAAATCCTTGTCCTGGCAGCTTGAGAAACACACCACATGTGCTCATATGTGTCCAAAATCCCAACACGATGGAGAAACAGAGGCAGAGGGATTGCAGTGTGACCCCACCCCAATGAGGGGTGCTTTCTCCCTCTCCCTCACTCTCTGTCTCTGGCAAGCACAAATGCCCTCTGGCAATTAAAAAAAAAGTAAAGAAAGGAAGAGGAAAGGAAGGAAGGCAAAAAAGAAAAATAGTTAATATAGATGAGGAAACTACAGTTTAAAAGCATTAAATAACTGACCCACAATTATCTAGCTACTGTTTTCTAGATGGTGAGAGATTTGCTGAGCTATATTGAATAAGATAGAGCTTCCTCTTAGCTTTTCTATGTAACGTGGGAAGCTGAAGTAGCAAGTTCTTTCCTTGCTTAATTCTGCAAGCTTTTAAGAAAGTTGTTAGGGTTTTTTTTAGAAATGCAATGCCATGAATTTTCTGTAATGATCATAGAATTCCAATGGAACGAATGATAAGAATTTTTTTTCCTGTGGCCTGAGGATATTTTTGAAATGTATTAATGAAACTGCTTATTTAGCACTAATATCAGTAGACTCCAGTACAGGTGTTGATAATGCCAAGATGAGTAAGACTTCAGAGAGGGAGTAGGTGAGTCAGTCACAATGTGGCATTTTCTGTTGGTGAGAAAGCTGTCAGCAAAGTGTCGTGTTATAGAGACAGGAGCCAGAAAGGCCATGTTGACTGGGACTGTCATTCAGGGTGACAAAGGAACAACACTGAATCAGAACAGTCAGGACAGAATTCAAGCTTTCCAAGTAGACAAGAGAAGGAGTGGAGTGTTCTGGTGGAGGGACACTGGGCACATGGGCAGAAGCCTTTGTGAAGTCAGTAGTGTGTGCAGAATTCCAGTTCAAGCACCCCACTAGACAAGTCTGAGGGGAAAAAGGAGTCAAAGAACACCTTAGGTGTTTTCCTTTAGAAGCTAGTTTTCATTCTGTCCAGATTAACTACACTGATTTTCCTTCGTCCAGGAAGTCCACGAAGACCCAGGGCAGGCCACCCTGAGCACCACACACTCCGAAGGGCCAGGACCTGCTACCTCCACCCCTGAACCGGCCGGAGCCACCAGCAGCCAGGCCGAGAAGGCCGTTCCCAGCAAGAGTCTGCTTGACTGGCTGCGACAGCAGGCGGACTACTCCCTGGACGTTCCCAGCTTCGGGGCAGTAAGTGTTCGATGCTGCTGCCCAAGGCCACTGCTTACTTCCTGCTCACTTGGCGCCATTTTCCATGAGCACATGCTGAAGGGAACCAGGAAGTTGGGAGCTCTCTGAGAGCTAATCTGTCAATTGGAACGTTAATTTTAAGTTTTTTTCTTTTTAAGTTTAAATTTTGGTTAAATTCTTCAGTAACAGAAATTACAGCCATGTTAGATTTCTGTGCGGAGAAGTAGACCCACAAAATCTTTTTTTAAGAATTATTTTATTGGGGGAACCAGCAGTTAGCGTAATGGCTATGTCGCTGGACTCCCACGTAGTCGACCGCGGTTCGAGTCCCGGACCCGGTGGCTTAAAACTCACGCTGGGCACATGTGCGTATGTGCCCAAGATCCCGAGAGGAGAATGAAGGAAAAGGGATTGCGGTGTGACCATCCCCCCAGGGGGTGATTTCTCGCTTTCTGTCTCTATGTTTCTCTCTGTCTGTCTGGCGAGCGCACGTGCCCTATAGCAAAAACATCTCCAAAAAAAAAAAAGAATTATTTTATTGGGACCAGCAGTTATCGTAATGGCTATGTCACTGGATTCCCATGTAGGCGACTTCAGTTCATGTCCCAGACCCGGTGGCTTAAAACTCATGCCGGGTGCATGTGCATGTGTGCCCAGGATCTTGAGAGAATGGAGAAAGAGGGATTGCAGCATGGCCATCCCCCCTGGGGGGTGATTTCTTGCTTTCTGTCTCTCTGTCTCTGTCTATCTGGCGAGTGCACGTGCCCTCTGGCAAAAACCTCTCCAAAAAAAGTTAAAAAAAAAAAAAAAAGAATTATTTTATTTAACTTTATTTATTTACTTATTTATTTTTTAATTTGACCAGAGAAGGACAGTGAGAGAGAGAGAGAGCAAGAGAAAAAGTGAGAAAGCAAGCCACCAGGTCCAGGACTTGAACCGTGGTTGGTCCTATGGGAGTCCAGCACTCTTAACCACCACATCACCTGCTGGCCCCAGACCCACAAAATCTTAAGAGGACAGAACTTGCCTAAGCTCATCTCCCTATCCCACCCCCAAAATTAGCACATAAATATAAGCTCACAGAGGAATCTAAAGGTTGTATAAACTGCCACTTGGTGAGCAGAGCAGCGAGAGAATGGGGTGTGTCTGTTCTGAGTTTGACCCTTGCTGATGTGGGACTTCCACCCCCCCACCCCCAAGCCATCCTGATGCTTTTGCCCTGGCTCCTTCAGACTGGAAATCTTTGGAGTGAGCTCTTGGGCCCTGATGTCTGTTCTCGGTTTTCTCATCTCATTTACTCATCTACTTCACCACCACCTTTGTACCTCTAACTAGGAGATAGGTAGGTAGAGCATGTACAGGGGATGGAGGTGTATTCCCTCCCAGATGCACACCCTTCAGGGGCAGGCAGACCAGACCACCAGTGGAGGGAGAATCTGCAGGAATGATGAGAAGGAAGCTAGGGCTAAGCAGTACCCTGGGAATGGGAGAGTTGGCTTGGCTGTTCTCACCTACAGTACCTGGGGCTTGTGTAGCGTTTTTCTAACTTGTACAGGGATATTGTCACTTCAAGGAGAGGAAATCTGAGCGAGGGCCAGGTGGCTAGGTCCGGTACAGAGGACTGTTAATGAGAAAATATTGATAGCAAAACTAGCTGATAAGCACCACCCCAGTCAGAAGAATCTATAACAGAATTTTTTTGGGGGGGAGAGATTTTTGCTATCGGGTGTGTGCGCTCCCCAGAAAGAGAGAGACAAAAGAGACAGAGAGATAGAAAGCGAGAAATCACCCCCCAGGGGAGATGGCCATGCCACAATCCCTTCTCCTCCATTCTCTTCTAGGGATCTTGGGCAAGCATGCACACGCGCTCAGTGTGAGTTTAAGCCATTCGGTCCAGAACTCAAACCACAGCGGACTACATGGGAGCCCAGCGACATAGCCATTATGCCAACTGCTAGTCCCCAGAATGTTTTTAATATTGGTCTCCATTTGCCTCCTAGAATTTTTCAGACAAACCAAAGCAGAGGAGGCCACGCTGTAAAGAACCTGGAAAATTAGATGTCAGCTCTCTGAGTGGGGAAGAGAGAGTTCCTGCCGTCCCCAAGGAGCCAGGACTGAGGGTAAGGAAGAGGGATATGAGTGTGGGGCCAAGGGCGATATCCCTGTTGAGCCATACCCTGCACACCTGAACGCAAGCGCTTCTGGGAAATGGGAATTAGGTGATGTTTCAGGAGAACAGGAGGCCAGCGCAGGAAGTTGGTAAGCAGCCATAAGTGTATTGTGGCATTCTGAGCAGCACTGTGACTTCCACAGTCATTTGTTTTCAACATTTACCCTAGACCATTCCCAAAACTTGCTCCTTTTTCCTATATGTAGAGTTACAAGGGTAAAAGACCTTAACTCCTGTCAGAAATCTGTCTGCAATGTTTAATAAACTTTATTACTGAAAGTTTTCATTGTTTAATTATATTTATCTGGCTGCCATTTAGGACTTCTTTGTCCTTCCTCACTGGCAATGAGAAACAGCTCACGCCAAGCACCACCCTTTTCCTATTTTAGAATCATGAGACTGGAAGGAACTTCAAAAAGACATCTGTAGAAGACTTCTAGTATAAAGAGTCTGAGTTAATTATGGTTTACAGATGGGTACAGATTTAGAATATAAAAGTTATAACCTCTAGGGGGCGGTAATAACATTTCGACTAGAAAATTTGAGTTTGGGGAAATTACATGCAAATGAACTTTTAACTTCCTAAAATGTGTTCAGCCCAGATAGGGGGCTTCCGAAGATCCTGTGGGGACGTTTGTTCTTCCCAAGTCATTCCATAGACTCGAGCTTCTACTAAGTGCTCTGCCAGCCACAGCCTTGAGTACAGATTCCATTCTTGGTGAGATTGCCAGAATGTGATTTCTTTTTTTAGCTTCAAAAGACCACCCACCAGCCGTTTCCTCCTCCTTGTGCAGAAAGAAGTTATTTAATGTTTTCAAGGAACTTGTTACTGGTTTTATCACCTGCATCATTATTTTTCCAGCAGCTCTGCAAACAGCTGCTCTTATTCATGTCCCTCTGCTACCACGGCCACTCAGAGGGGTGTCTGGGCCCAAATGCTCACCCTTCCCCCTCCCTTGCTTTATTCTCAGTGTCCCTACCACCCTGACCTTAGATCCCCTTGTACTGTCGACGCTGGTTCAGCTCAGCTTCTGCTTTCATCCTGTTTGTCTTCAGCCCCGTCATGCCACCTTCCACCTTCTCAGTTCGTCTTAGCACTCATTGAGTATTTCAGTTAAGTTGTCAAGGAAAGACCTCCCGTTCTACTCTCTGAGAGTTCTTGGTTTAGAGACCTGTCAGAAAAACCATATGGTTCCCTCTTGGCTTCCTCATTTTGTTCCACATGTCTAACAATTTCCCTCATGTTCCCTGGAAATTAGCATCCATCCCACCCCTGGAGATGCTGACCAGTTGCCAGAAAGCCCATTTCTAAGCTGTTCTCACAAGGCAGCCTCTTCCCAGAGGTGCATTTTCCTCGTTTGTTAAATAAACATACTCTGTGCTTTGGAGGCCCTTTTCCAGCAGTAGGCAAGGACAGGAAGCACTTGTCCCCCTGGCCCTCAGTGTTGCTCAGCTATCCGGCAGGGCAGAGCCATTCACTCTGCCTGGCTCTAGGTGGCCCAAATGTCTCCCACAGCTCCTCCCTTAGTTACAGCCCCCTTGTGATAGGCTCTACTCTTCCTTTCCTGTAGAAACTTTTATTTATTCTGGCTGCTATAACAAAGATCCCATAGAGTAGGTGACTTATAAACAGCAGAAGTTTATTTCTCAGGGGCAGCATGGTGGTTAAGGTGCTGAACTCCCACAGGGTAGGCCACAGTTTGAGTCCTGGCCCTGACGGCTTAAAAATCACCCTGGGGGAACCAGCAGTTAGCATAATGGCTATGTTGCTGAACTCCCATGTAGTCAACCACGGTTCAAGTCCCAGACCTGGTGACTTAAACTCACACCGGGCACATGTGCTTGCATGCCCAAGATCCCAAGAGGAGAATGGAGGAGAAGGGGTTGTGGCGTGGCCATCCCCCTGGGGGGGTGATTTCTCGCTTTCTCTCTCTCTGTCTCTCTCTGTCTGTCTGGCGAGCACACGCGCCCTATAGCAAAAACCTCTCCAAAAAAAAAAAATCACACTGGGAGAGCCAGCAAGTGTCATAGTGGTTAAGATAGTGAATTCCCACATGGCCAGCTGCGGTTTGAGTCCCAGACCCCTGGCATCTTGAAAATCATGCCCAATGTGTGTGTGTGTGTGTGTGTGTGTGTGTGTGTGTGTGTGTGTGTGTGCATACCCAAAATCTGGAGAGACAAATGGAAAAAAATGGATTGTAGCATGGCCATTCCCCTTGGGGGGTTATTTCTTACTTTCCCTCTTTCTAACTCTCTCTGCTAAGGGTGTGCAATAGTAAACACCTAATAAAAAAAGAAAGAAAGAGGAGAAAAAAAAATAATATATATATATATCACAGTTCTGGAGCCTGGAAAGTACAAGATCAAGGCATCTGCAGATTTAGTGTTTGGTGAGAGCCTGTTCCCACTGTGTCCTCACATGCAGGAGAAAACAGACACGCTCTCTGGTCAGTAGCCTCTTAAAAGGGCACTAACCCCAGGCATGAAGACCCTATGACCTAAGGTTCCCACCTTCTAATACCATCACATTGGGGGTGGAGTTCAACATGTTAATTTGAGGAGACACAAACAGTCTACAACTGAAGCCCTACCCCTTCTTCTAAAATACTAACAGTTTAAGATCTCACAGGGAACTGCTTCCTTATGCTTGCCCAGTCCTTATGCTGTATGTGCTGTGATTTGACTGGGTGAGGTCCACAAAGGCTGTGGAATTAACCCTTAGGATGCCTGTTATATAGTGATTGCTCATTAAACGTGTATGTGCACACATATACTTAACATGGCTAGTATAATTTACATATATGAGCATAATTTGGTGTTTGTTTTTTGTTGAGCCACTTCAGATCATAAATTGCAGACATGACACATACCCCTAAATACTTCAGCATGCATCTCATAAGCATATTCTCCTACATAGTTATTGTCAATATGACACATGCGCATGTTAATACCTAATATCTAATCCATATTCACCAGTTGTCCCAAAAATGTCTTTTAGGGCTGATTTTTGTTGTTTTATTTTCAAGTTTTGTTTTGTTTTGTTTTGTTTTAACATTTTTGCTCTAGGGCACGTGTGCTTGCCAGGGAGAGAAAGTGAGAAGACACTGGCAACACCACAACCCCTTCTCCTCCATTCTTTTAGGATTTTGAGGATGCACTCACATACACCTGGCATATTTTTCAAGCTGCCAGGCCCAGGACTCAAGCCATGCAGTCAGCCATATGGGATCCAGCTATCTTAACCACCATGCCACTGGCTAGCACAATGTTTTAGGATTTTTGTATGAGGAGTCACATGTTTCATTTGGTTGTGAGGTCTCTTTTCACTCAAGGAATGTTTTTTGGATGGATTTACTAACCTTTCCTGGGAGGAGTAAGGAAGCTCTGGCTACTACCCTCTAACCTGCACCCAAGAGTTAAACTTTCAAGTTGAGATAAGTGCCAGCCTGTATGACAAGAATGTTTTGGGGTTGGCATGCCCACGAAACCATCTAGAAATGCAGCTTGGCCTTCAGTGTGGCTTGAGCACAGGAGCCTCCTTTTCCTTGTTCTCTTTGTGCCCTCTCCTAGGCGTTCCCTGGAAGAGCAAGCAGGTCTGTTCCTAGAGTATAATTACAGGAGGGCAAGCTGCCAAAGCCCAATCTGGCCACTGTGTGTGGTCGCCAAACTGCTGGGAGGGGCACCTGACTTGGGGGCACAACAGCTGGATGGCTAGAGTGACTCCCTCTCCACAGGAAGTGGTTAAAGCCCACTTCCTCTGCCAGCCTGCTTCTTGCTTTACCATAGATAGAGAAGCGTTTTCCTCCCCCGGAGCCTTTCCGCTATTGCAATTTTGAGATCTGAAAGGGAAAAGAAGACTAGCTTGTGCCTCTGAGCAGGCTCTCCTTGCTCAAAGGGCCCAGCATTCTCTCCAGATCCATGGTTCTCAGCAAGAGACAGGAAAGAATGTATTGAGATGTCCAGATGCCTGAGGAGTGCTGCTTGTGCTTAGTGGGCAGGGCCAGGGAGACCAGAGGTCCTGCAGGGAGTGAGCTGGTCTTAATGAGCTGCCTGTGCCTAACTGCCCTGACAAGGAAGTTAAACTAGTGAGTGTGTTAAAGAAGATCTGATTTGTAGCAAATTGTTTGAAAATACCAAGCCCCGGGATTATTTACTTCCCAACAGGAAGACTTCTGAGATTGATCATGCTTCTCCCACTTAGTAGTAAAGGGGGGAACACTTGTGGTGATAAAGGAAAAAGACACTCTCAGACCCTCTCTCTGGTTCTGGCTTGTGGGCATGCTATGGAGAAGAGGTTTGGAAAAGCCTCAGGGTTGAGTTGTGCCAGCCAGGGCCAAGACTCCTCCGTGCAGACAGAGCAGCTGGCCCAGAGTGAAGTGATTTGCATTGCTGAGTTCAGGACAGACTGTCGAGAAGTCTGGTCTTGAGCCATGAAATCCTACTGTCTCTCTTTAGAAACAGGAACCAGCCAAGAATTGCTCCCTCAGTGGTCGTCCCCATAGCCCAAATAGGCATTTGCCCAACACACTTAAGCACAAGCCAGCCTAGCGGGCTGTGGTGGGAGAAAGAGGGTCACAGTGTGGTGGAAGAACCTTGGGCTGGGAGCTGCAGGGCCTGAGTTCTCACCTGCTCTGGCCCTGACCAATCAGCCCAGGGGCAAATTGCTACCCCTCTCTGCTGATGAAAAGGGGACCAAACGATGGTTTCAGTGGTTCCTTCCAGTTCTATTTCGCTAGGCCAAGGCTTTTTGAGAACCCTTTTCTCTTCATACAGCATTGTCATCTTAAAACTTATTGTCCATAATGAACTGGTTTTTCTTAAATAGTCCTCGTTGAAATCAAACAGGTATAAGATTTCAGAGACAACTGTTTCAGAAGACATGTGTTCTCACATACCTATGAATCTGTAAGTTCTCTGTGAAGCAAGTGTGATTGTAGTACAAACTCCATCGGGTTGGTAGGACATCTAGTTGTCACAGCATAGACAGAGCTTCTAGTATGGTGCCTGACAGTGGTAACTGCTTTTCTTTTTTTTTTTTAAGAGAGATTTCTGCTATAGTGTCCATGCACTTGCCAGAGAGACCGAGAGAAAGTGAGAAATTAGCCTCCTCCCAGGGGGGATGGCCATGCTGCATTTCCTTCTCCTCCGTTCTCAGGATTTGGGGCATGCATGCACACACACCTAGTGTGAGTTTCAAACCTCCGGGTCTGGGATCTGAACTACAGTCAGCCATGTGGGAGGCCAGGGCCTTAACTACTATGCCGCCTGCTGGCTCTGGTAACTTCGTGATGGTGGTTGGGGTTTCTCTTATGCTCCTTCCTGTCACCACCTCTAATAACAAGTCCCCCTGGCTGTTGCCCACCCCCACCACCAAGCTCACTGAGAACCAAAACCAGAGTCACCAGCTAAGGGTTTTCTAAGGGCTTTACTTCTTTAATAGATTTGAGAGAAGTGAGGCAGTGAAATAGACTGGAAGTTCAAAAGAAAGGATTGGGCTGGCCCCATGGCCTGGTGGTAAAGGGATCTAGATGCCCAGCCCGGCAGCTTGGGAAAAAAAAAACAAACACTAGATTGCCTGTATGTGTGTGCCCAAAATCCCAACAGGATGGAGAAATGGAGATGGGATTGCAGTATGACTGTGCTTCATCAAGAGATATTTTCTCCCTGCCCCCACTCTGACAGGTGCATGTGCCCTCTACCAATTTTTTTTTTAATTGTCCTTTCATGGCTTATAAATGGATTTATGAGCTGCTCTTGGGCCTGGGCTCCAGTCTCAGCCCATAGATACCCTTAGCTTCCCTGATTTCCCTGTCCACATTCTCTCAGGCTCCAGACCCTAATCATAGGGTTTTCGTGTCCCTTCTGGTATCTCTTGGTAAGACCTGTACCTCCTGTCTTTCCCTGGGAGGAGTCCACCAAGAAGCGCAGTAAGTCCCTGCCTCTGATCCTCTGTGAGCTGGTGGAGCCTTGGCAGCTTCTTGCCTGATTCTTCCTCTGACCTCGTTCCAGACTCTTACAGGAATGGACAGCAATTACCCAAGGAGAATCTGAGAAGGTAGCAGATGCAGGTCCTAGAGCCACGCAGGCTCCTCAGTGTTGGCGGCCACATAGCGTCACTGTCGAGCTCCCCACCTGGTACCACTCAGCAGGCCCCACATCCCAGCCTTGATGGTAACCTGTGTCCTCAGTGGAGTCCAGTGTGACCAGACCCATCAAGGGCACTCTGAGCATCTCAGCTTAATCATCATTGTAATCACAAGGAAGGTGACGCCACTATCTCTGTAACAGAAGCTATAAGGAGACACCTGGGCTGTTAGGAACACTTCACTCAGAGTGGCCGCTGACTTCCCAGGCACCAACTGGGAACGCCTTTTTTTTTTTTTTTTTTTTTTTGAGAGGTTTTCGCTATAGGACGCGGGCACTCCCCCGACAAAGAGACATAGAGACAGAAAGCAAGAAATCACCCCCCAGGGGGGGTGGTCACGCCGCAATCCCTTCTCCTCCATTCTCCTCTCGGGATCTTGGGCACGCACGCACACGCGCCCAGCGTGAGTTTTAAGCCACCAGGTCCGGGACGCAAACCGTGGTCGACTACGTGGGAGTCCAGCGACATAGCCATTACGCTAACTGCTGGTTCCCACGCCTTTTTCTTAATACTCTGTGTGAGAAAAGCCTGAGACTACTCAACAGCACAAGTGTAATTCACTTTTTAAAGTACTGTGCCATGTGTATTATTCAATAAGTCACTGATTGCAGGGAGAGTGAATGGCAATAGAGAGAAAGATGTACATAGTCACCCAGGGTTCCGGGCTCCAAGTCCTGAAAAAACTGCTCCCCTCCTGTGGGGAAAATATTTCTCTTTCTATGGGAATTATTCACATCATCTTTGAAACAAATTCAGAGGTAGACACTAGGTTCTCGGGAAAGTAATGATGTATTTTTCTATGTTTTTCTATGCAAAAATGCATCGTGACTTCCCCAACAATCCAATACATTCTAAATGAAATGGTTTGTTCAGTTACCTCTACACAACCAGGCCATAAGCCCTGTCCTCACTGGCCTGCAGAGTCCCAAGCCCTGTTCTCTTTAGAAGACGGAAGGTGCATGGCTGGAGCCTGTGCCTCCCTGTCCATTGTGCTGTGTCCTGCTCTTTGCTGATATGAGGACAGTGTATTCTCTGTGTGTCTGTGTAGCTTGACAGTCCTGGTGCATGACGGGAAAGTAGCCAAGCACATAATGCCAGATGACTGGGTACGACCATAGCTGTGAGTCCCAGGCACATCTCACTGTAATCCCGTGTGGAGCGGAAGTGCTTAGCTGTGGAGTTCTGCTGATTAAGGAAATTGGAGAGTAAACCTTTAAATAGAGGAAAAGTGGATTGTCTGCCTGTGGACAGCCAGAACATCACTTGTTCTGGAGATATCTCCCCAAAAGTGTTCAAGAAATTTCTTCAATGGAGCCTCCCATAGGGCTTAGAATAGTGGCAGAAGGAATGGAGTGTGCACACCTTTAATAAATAGCATTCCCTTAGTGGGTGCTGCTTCCTGTGGTTCAGGTAGCGTCCTAAAGTCCTCACTTTCAGTGATGCTAAAAGATACTGTCCCTTCCTTTCTTTCTTTCTTTCTTTCTTTCTTTTAATTTGCTAGAAGGCACATATGCCTGCTGGAGAGAGAGGGATGGTCACACCGCAGACCCTTTGTCTCCATTTTGCATTCCTTTTGGGATTTAGGCAAGTACGCACATGTACCTGGTGTACTTTTCAAGCTGCCAGATCCGAACCTGGCATCAGCCATGTCCCATCCAGCCACCTTAACCATTATGTCACTGGCTGGCCGGATATTGTTCTTTTCTACCAAAACTGAGAGTTTAACAGACTTATCCTGAGTCCCATAGGTGGAGGGTTGCAGAGTCAGAATTTAAACTCAGGTCTTGGGACCAGCAGTTAGTGTAATGGCTGTGTCACTGGACTCCCACGTAGTCAACCGTGGTTCGAGACCCGGACCCAGTGGCTTAAAACTCACGCCGGGCGCATGTGCATGCGTGCCCAAGATCCCAAGAGGAGAACGGAGGAGAAGGGATTGCAACGTGACCATCTCCCCTGGGGGGTGATTCCTCACTTTCTGTCTCTCTGTCTCTCTCTGTCTGTCTGGCGAGCACATGTGCCCTATAGCAAAAACCTCTCCAAAAAAAAAAAAAAAAAGAAAACTCAGGTCTTTCTGGCTCCAGATTTCTGTCTGACATATTCAACTTTGTTGCTTCAGTGAAAATTTGTCTGGGCCAGACCTATAGTGCAGGAAGTAAGCCCTGTGCATGAGGAGGAGCTGCATCCCACCACAGTTTGGATCCTGGCTTGGGGAAAAAAAAAAAAAAAACAGGTACATGTGTGTGCATGCCCAGAATCCTGACAGGGTAAAGGGAAAAAGGATGGCGGCATGACCACACTCTGTTGGGGGATACTTTCTCTGTGTGTGTGTCTGTGTGTCCCCCTCTATGGGAGTGCACCTGCCCTCTATCAATTATAAACAAACAAGCCTTCGTTTCATGAGGAAAACAAATGCTGGGACCTGAAGGGGCCACAGCCATAAGAGTGAGACATCTTCAGTACTGGTTTCCAGTGAGCATTTTGGAAGGATTATTGGGTGGTGACAAGGCCTTTGCTGTGCCTTTGCCACCAAATGTTCTCAGCCTCTGAGGGAGAAACCCTCCAAGAATAGTAAGGCCAGAGACGTACACCTTGCTTGACCAGCAGGCAAGAGGCACTTTCCCACCAGGGCCCTTGGTGGAACCATGGACAAGCTAGGCCAGCCCAGAGCCCAGTCATCACCACCAGTTGACTATCCACCCTCCAGTAACCTTCAGCCTCTTATGTTTCTTTGTCTTCCTCAGGGATTTCTCCCAGAAAACAAGTTCAATCACAGCCTGGTGGAGCCTGTTCTTCGAGACGCTGGCCCCCGTAGGAGGGGGAGGCGGCCTCGAAACGAGCTCCTGAAAGCCCCCACCATCGTGGCAGACTCCGGCTCCGGAATGGGGCCACTGTTCATGAATGGCCTAATCGCTGGGATGGACCTGGTAGGGCTGCAGAACATGAGGAACATGCCAGGCATCCCCCTCACTGGGCTGGTGGGGTTCCCGGCCGGCTTCGCCGCAATGCCTGCGGGCGAGGAAGTAAAGAGCACCCTGAGCATGCTGCCCATGATGCTGCCAGGCGTGGCCGCGGTGCCCCAGATGTTCGGTGTCGGGGGGCTCCTCAACACACCCATGGCGACCACCTGCACTCCCACTGCCCCAACGTCTCTACCAAGCACAACAAAAAGTGGCACGGCAGTGACCGAAAAGACTGAGGAAGATAAGCCGAGCAGCCACGATGTAAAAACAGACCCTTTGGCTGAAGACAAGCCTGGTCCTAGTCCATTTTCTGATCAGTCCGAACCTGCAATAACTACTAGTAGTCCCGTGGCTTTCAACCCGTTTCTCATCCCGGGAGTATCTCCTGGACTCATTTACCCATCCATGTTTCTCTCCCCTGGCATGGGCATGGCTCTGCCAGCCATGCAGCAGGCCAGACACTCGGAAATGGTAGGCCTGGAGAGCCAGAAGCGTAAGAAGAAGAAAACAAAAGGGGACAACCCCAACCCCAACCCCAACCCAGAGCCTGTTCCTGGGTGTGAAAGGGAGCCAGGCAGCGATCAGAACTGCACCGAATCCAGCGCCCCTTTGCCCCCAGAGAGAGAACATGTGGCACAGGCTGGGGAAGGGACCCTCAAAGACTGCAGCAGTGACACCAATTAGAACTCGTTTCGTTCAAGAAATTATTGTGACTTGTAAGTTTCTTATCCCATAAAGGTTTGTTACTTCCCTCACTTCACCTTCATAAGAACCTGTGTTTCCATAAGTAATATTACCTACCTGATTTCCTGTCTGAGAATTACGGTAACGGATGTTAATAGTTGCAGGGTCTTGCCACTTCATTAGATTAAGTGTCGTCTACCTAGTTGAGGAGGCACAGAATTCTCATTCTGTTACCCAGTTGTTCATTCCAGCAGTTATAGTTAATACAGTACTTGGTGACACTCCCTACCCCCAGCTCTTCCAAGTCTCCCACTTATTTGAGGAGGAAGAGGCAAAGAAAGCTGTCCAGGGATTTAGCGATGAAGGGTCGAAGAACAGACAATGGGCTCTCTTTCCCGAGAGCTAGGTCCAGTATGAAGAATGTAAGGAGGGAAGCAAAAAGCACAGACAGAGGAAGTGCTCGTACATATTTTTGAGTTCAAATATTTCCCTATTTTATCATGATTACTAAGTAGTATAGGCAGAAGTATATAACTAATGGTTAAAAATGCGTATATTCATTTCTTTATTAAAAAGAAAAACCTTACCAGTAGGAAAATAATTCCCCCCCTCATGGTTTTTTGGACACCTACAGCAAGAATACTGGCCAGGCATTGTTTTACAGGGACGTATTATCCCTTCCCCAGTTAAAAGACAACTCTCTGTTGAGAGCACTTTATACACGTGAGCTGTGCGGGTCCCAGGGTGGGGCAGGGGCTCCCCCACACACACACTGAGCTGCACACTTCACAAGCACACACGTTCACAATGCTCCCCTCATTCTCTGGAGAATTCCTCTAGCCACTAATTTGCTTCTCCGTTTAAAGAACACCAAGATCTAATGGATTTTCATTTTGTACTCTCCTTCACCAAGAATAAGGCTCCTTCTGGAGCCTGCAAGAATAGTCCCTCACACTTGCACGTTTGCGAGGTCCTTTCATCTAGGTTATTTGAGGTTATCAACACGTGTGTACCACCTTTTAGAATACAACTGTGAAAAGTTTTTCCTTCTCTATTATTCCTCTATTCCGTTTATATCTTACTGTTGGACCCAAATTCCAAATTACCAGTGGAGACTGTGTTGCAGGTGAACATGGTTTGCTCTTCTTCTTCTCCGTATCCAGGAATTGAGCTAGGAGGGCCTCACCTTAGCAGCACTTCCCCCACTTCCTTTTGCCTTCCCGCTCCCGTTTCCTCCCTCCTGACGGTCTTATTCTTTGTGGGCAGTTCACAGTCTGAGACTTGAAATAAGCTCATGGTTCAGTACTCTGGGGGCACAGGGCCGCGCAGGACCATTGGGAATGCCGCAAGTGTTACTAGTGCCAGTTTCACCTTTCGTTGTCACAATTTACTGTGTTTTTTACTTTTTCTGTTACAGTTTTGCTAATTTATCAGAAGGTCCAAAAGTTTGACATAACTATTTCAGTTTGCATTATTTATTTATGATGCTTTTGTCATTGTCTTTTATACATTCGGGATTATAAATTATGTAAATGTTAAAATGAGCATCTCAAAAGAAGTCTGTTGAAGCGTGATTTAAAAAAAAAAAAAGTCAATCAGATGTATTTTCAAAGAGTGGAGTCCCGTTTTATGAATCAGAGGTGTAAACCAGAAATTCAGTAACTGATCATATAAGAAGGTCAATAATTGAACAAATCCTATTTAATGACATTCTTGTAGCATAGGTGGCCTGTGGTGCCGACAACAGATTTCTTAGAAATGCTGCTCTCTCTATTTAACTAACATTTTGTTCAGTTTTGCCTCCAGTGGAAGCAGAAAGGGTTTTTTCAGCTGTTAAATCCTAAAAATCAATATAATTTATTTATGTAAAAAAAAAATCACTCAATTGATATATTTTTGAACCTTTTAAGTACTAATTTTCTTTTTATCAAGTAGAAAAAAAATGTATTTGCCCTAAATCCTTAAAAATACAAATGCTATAAAAATTCCTGTATCTTGAAAGCCTTACTGCAAATGAGTATTATAGACATCCAGCGGAGTCTGGTTTTCTTTGTTGTCCTGTGTTGTTGTTGTTTTGTATGGAAAAGCTGCTTTCCCCGGTTCCACCTATAACCTCCGGTAGGTCACAGGGTTCAATATGGATCTGATTTTAAAACCCACCAGCATGCTCAATCCCTTGTTATATCTTATCAAACCTGTATGTTAACTCTCTGGGTGTTCAGGCTTCTATTTGACTGCTGTTGTGACCCTGTTTGCAAAATGAAAATGACACTCTGTGGATTATTTGCTCTGTAAGGCATACGTACTGCTTATGATTATTTTGGCGTTTCCAAGAGCAAAAGCCAAATTTAAACTCTCTTCAGCAAACTTGAGCCTTTTCATCTAATTCCATGTCACTCGCAGTCATAACTTTCCTTGATCATTCTTCACCCCATGTCTTACATAATAAATTGTCTGTGGTCTTGATCCTGGATTTAAAAAAAAAAAAAAAAAGTTTAAAAGTCAAATTTGTATTTGAGGACTTCAGTGACACTTGGATGTCTCTTGCCTGAGCACTTACTTTACGGACGCAGTGTATACACACCAGGAATCCACTGTCTTTTCTAGGTGTCTGATTCATGCTGGACGCCTACTGAAGACTTGTCCAGTATTCATTCTGAGTGTTGGCTTGACCTGACCCCGACGCACCAGACCACTTGGCTAAAATGCACCATGCCATAGCAGGGGGGTGGCAGCAGCCATCCTCCTCTCCTGACGTGGGGCTTGAGCACCCTCAGCTGATGCCAGCGGCCATGTCACTTTCTTAGGCCACATACCAGAAGTCCCACCTCAGATCACACTCTGGGACTTTGGAGGGAACTAAATTTCTGTGGGTTAGAGCAGATCCACAACACACAGGACCACCCTAGTAGCCCAAGTTCTCAAGGCTTTGTAAGAACTGCACAGTCTCAGTATTGGGAAGCATGGCTTCTCAGCCCTGGATGGGCTTCACCAGAAGTTACCAATGAGGCTGGCAGGAAATCACTAAAACCTCATTTAAGACTGAGTAGGGGGACCAGCAGTGGGTGTAATGGCTGTATCGCTGGACTCCCATGTAGTAGACCACGGTTCAAGTTCCAGACCCTGTGACTTAAACTCCCGCCAGGTGCACGTTCATGCATGCCCAAGATCCCGAGAGGAGAATGGAGGAGAAGGGCTTGCTGTGTGGCCATTCCCCCGGGGGGGGGGGGGGTGTGATTTCTCGCTTTCTGTCTGTCTCTCCCTGTCTTTCTGGCGAGCACACACGCCCTATAGGAAAAAAAAAAAAAGAAGAAGAAGAATGAGTAGGGCCCAGCCACAGTGGCCCAGCACTCTACAATGCTGGAAACCACATAGAAGATGCAAGTTTAGTTTCCAGGTCAGCTTGTATACCCTGGGCATGCATGTGCCCAAGATCCTGATTGGATGAAGGAGGCAGGCAAGAATCACAATGTGAAACCCTGTTGATGGTGCTTCTCTCCCTTTCTCCCTTTCTGTCCACATTCCCTCTTCCCTCCAAGAAATAAAGAAACAACACTGAGCAGGAGAATGACCCAGCCTTCCTGGTTGGATCCTATGAGGAAGCAAGAGATGGTTACATGAATAGCCTTAAGGATGGATGGGGCATTGGAGGAAGGCCCCAGAGTCCTCTCCTACCGTTTATCAAGTAAGGATGTATTATTACAGGCTTTGTAGAGCTCTGGTGGAGACTCAGGGTGCCCTTCAGGATAGACCAATAATTTACGCAGAATAAATAGGTGAGTCTTGGTTTCATTAGTTACCTCAAATCCAGGCCAAGTATCTACTGCTTCCTTGTACAAGGACAAAATAGCACTGACTGTCAGTCTAGTACACCAGGCTAGAGGTTGTGTGTTTGCCATATGTGACCTCATTTATCCTTGCAGCTTCTTGGGAGCTGGGTGGAGAGATACTGGCATCTGATCTGCCTAATGAAAGACATCAGAGAGCCGGCCAAGGCTCACGAAGACCAGAGCTGGGGCTAGACCCCATGGTAACACCAGTCAGAGGAGGCAGCACCCGAATCCTGGCTTTTGTGATACCAGTCTTAGACCTCTCTACCTCAGAGACAGAAATGAGTGAAAATTACATGGAAAAAACATAACCCTGGGGAAAACAGAGCACTCAAAGCATCACATCCTTTGGAAAACTTTATGCTTGATTGTAAACCACGTTACTTAAAATGGCTTCTTGCAGGAATTATTGTTCATTTGCCTGGCAACCACAGAAGGTTTTCTCTCTCAGGTCAGATATGGGGTTTACCCAGCTTAGTAACTAGGACGTGGGCCCAAGACTGGCTTTCCTCAGCTTCTCCAAACCCAGCTCTGAGGTTCAGCGAGGGCAGGGCCTCTGCACACACAGCTGATGCTGCCTAATGGCTAGCTAACATCGTGGCCAAACTGGGCGAGGTGTCTGGAGTAGGATGGGCAAAATGGAGAGGGGTGAGTAGGGCCAGAAAGGGAGGAAGGGAGAGGTGAACTAGATACTAGGCATGGACTAACACATGAGATCAGTTTGTCTGTGGCATGTTGATGCTGCCTAGATGCCCCTGAGAGCTTCTGAAATCAGACGCCACTGTAGCCCACCCCCGGAAGACAGGGAGAGGCATGAGAATGGGGAGAAGGGAAGGGAAGTGGAAGCCCCCAGGGATAAGGCTTCCCTGGGAAGGGTGAAACAACATCTCTACCTCCTCTAACCCTGTTTCTCCACCTCTAAAATGAAAATTCTAATTCGCACCTACTGAGTTATTGATGGGTCGATTGACATGGCCAACGTCAAGTGCTTATCTCTGCTTGTTCTTTTGGGTGTCCTTTATCTGCTCCTTTCCTTTCAAACCCAGTGAGCAAGGGTTACCAGTCCCGTTGGAGAGATGGAGAAATCAAGGATAAGAAAGGGCAAGGAAGAGCTTGTATAGAGTGGGTCCGGGATTGAACTTAAAGCAGGAAACTGTAAGAAAAAACAGGCTTTGGGATCTGACTCCATTCCCAAGGCCCTGCTCCCAGGAAAGAAGGTTGCTTTCCTTATGAGCTTAGTCTTGAGTAATTGAGGGGAGGAGGGATTTGTGAAGCCTCCCCCTTAATGTAGAGTTGTCAGATTTAGAGTAAGAACGGCAGAAAGACACCCAGTTAAATATGAATTTTAAATATGTAGGAAGGAGATCCCATTTATTGCAATATTTGATACATGGTTATACTAAAACACTTATACTATACTTTTTCTTGTTTATCTAGAATTTAACTAGGCATCTGTATTTTATCTGGAGACCTTACCCAGTGGTGACAACACACATTATTAGGGCACTTCCTGTAAGTGGGGTTTGTTTTGAGTGCTTCATGTCCATATTCTCAATCCCCCCCAATAACTCTGAGGTTACCCCACCCAAAAAGGCTACCCAAAAAGGCTACTTGCCCAAACAGCCAGATGAGAGATGACAGTCCTGGACTTTGGGGACTCAGAAGGACTGACTCCAGAGCCATCCAATAACTAGAAGGGGAGCCAGAATGGGCATTGGGCCGAGACTTAGAGCGGCTGCCCTCTTTAGGGCAGCTTCATAAAATAGCTTTAAACACAGAGGGGAAAAGGGCTGTTCTGGCCCATCCAGCCCCTGGGGTACAGCTACTGGCTCTGAGGAAGAAAGCATTTCCTTCCCAGCCCCACTGTGCTGGTATTGGCAGTCCTCAGCTAGGGCTTAGCCCAGGGACAGCTGTGGTGTCTAGGTGCTTGGACTCACCAGCCAGGAACAAAGACCTATGTGAGAAGCAGTGTCCAAGAGGGATGGTGGGGGTTGTAGCTGCTTAGCTAGAAGGGCCTGGAGGGCAGGGGAGGTCTCAGCCACCATCCCCTGGCCATGACCTTCCTCCCCGCAGGGAGCTTGGCCATACACACCTCTAAAGGCTGCCATAGTTGCTTCATGACACCTGCTCTGGACCACTGCGCCAAGCTCACCCCAGAACATGTTCTGCAGATGCCGATCAGGCCCAGGTAGGTTGTCACCTGCCTTCAGAAGCACAATGAGCAGAAAGACAAGAATGTATGGGTCTGATTCCCAAATCTATTGTTCTTGCTCAGTCAAACCCAAAGGATTGTCTTCCTCAAGTAGAGTCAGCAATTTATGGCTCACCAGGTAAGAACAGACTTTACATTTATGATTAATGAAAAAAATCAGAAGACTATTTCATGGGGCAAGCCCCATGGCCTAGTTAGGTTAGGGGAGCCAGATCCCACATGGCCAACTACAGTTCGAATCCCAGCACCAGCAGCTTGAAAAACACACTGAATCTATATGCATGCCCAAATCCCAACAGAATAGAGAAGGGTTTGCAGTGTGACCATGTCAAATTTGGGGGTGCTTTCTCCCTCTTCCTCTTTTCAGCAAGTGTATATAAGTGTCCTCTAGCAAATATTTTTAATTAAAATATTTTATGAATACGAAAATTACACCAAATTCAGATTTCAGTGCTAATAAGTTGACCAGCATGCCCCTCCTCTCGTGCATTGTCTATAGCTGCTTTTGTGCTAATAGCAGCAGTTGACGTGGAGGCCGCATGTCCTGCCAAGCCTAAAATACCTACTCCCTACCCTTAACAGAAAATGTTTGCTGATCCCTGTCCGTTATATTCACAGATTCAGTGCAAAAACTAAGTTACTTAAAATATTTTCATATTAAACATGATTTAATAGAAATACAGTGTAAATACAAGTTATACAGTATAAGGTAAGATTCACATCTACTGTTAAGATATAACAGACTTTGGGTCAGCTTAGTGTTTGAGGGAGCTGGGTCCCACATGGCTATGGTTCAAATTCTAGCCCTGGCATTTTGAGAAAAACCAGGCACATGTGTGTCCAAAATTCTACTAGAATGGAGGATGGAGAAGTGATTACAGCATGTCCATGTCCCATTGGGAGGTTTCTCTCTCTCTCTCTCTCTCTCTCTCTCTCTCTCTCTCTCTCTCTCTCTTCCTCCTTTTTTTTTAAAGAATTATTTTATTTAACTTTATTTATTTTTAATTTGACCAGAGAGAGAGAAAGCAAGCTGCCAGGTCCAGGACTCAAACCACTGTTGGCCATGTGAGAGTCCAGTGCCCTTAACCACCAAGTCACCTGCTGGCCTTTCTCTCTCTCTCTCTCTCATTTATACACCCTCTGGCAAGTTTAAAAAATAAAAAAGACTTTAAAGAAGCACTGGACTTTGGGCATGCCTCTGAGGGCCACCTCCATGTCCCCAGGGCACACTTTTACTTTGGAGGTAAAATCAGCCGTGTGCTCTGCTCTCTCCTCTCCATGCTGAGTCTTGTTTGTGAACACAAGAAGATAGCCAGAGGAGGCAGGTTTGAAAGAGAACACACACACACACACACACACACAAAAGGAGAATTGGGAGGATTCAGGAGGCAAAACTGCCGGTGACTTAGGAAGGGACCTGTGGACTGGCCCAACTACAGCATGGGTCGGAAGGAAATTCCCCAGAAAGACAGGCTGAGGGTAAGCCCAGCCTTGGTCGCACTCCCACATGGAGCTCAGGCAACAGGAAGGTCAGATATTGGAGATGAGTCTGAGGGGGCCAGGATCAGAGCCCACGTCTGTTGTCCGGGCTGATGAAGCCACAGCTCAGCAAGCAGAGCTCAGAGGAAGACAGGATGGAGCAAGCAGGGCATGGTGTGCATAGCCTGCAGGGATTAGGTGAGATCCTACCTCACCCCTGCAACAACCTGGCACTAAGGGCAGCGGGCGCACCTCGTTGAGCCCCTTTCATGGCCAACGCAACCCTCTTTTGACAGAGCTGGCAAAGTGGCCTCCCAGAGGCACTGGGCCCCATGAAACTGCTTGGGGACTTCCAGGCTCTGCCTGTCAGCCAGGCTAGGCTGTGCTTGCAGGGGACTGATCCCACACCACCCTGCTCTTGGGGACAGTTTAGACCCATGGAAGTACTAGATCCTGGCATCGTGGTCCTCTCCTGACTCAGCACTTGATACAGCACTTGAAACACTGCATGGACTGTTCTGCGTTCCAGCCTCCTGTTGGCCCATGAGGTGCAGCACAGTGGTAGCTGCTGCCGTTTCTGAGTAGCCATCAGCAATGGTAGAGGTGTGGGAGACAATAGGGAAGAAGTGCCACTGCTTTCAGGAAAGATGGAGATTCTGCTAACTGTCGCCTAGAAAATTTGACATCAACTCTAGTGGGAAAAATTGTAGAAAGAATTTTTAAAGAATTTTTAGTAGTCTGCTTGGTGTGCTGTAACAATGTCATAGACTGGGTGACTTAAACAAGACATTTATTCTCCACCATTCCAGAAGCCAAAAAGTCAAGGTTCCAAAAGCCCATTCTTTTCTTTCTTTTTATTTATTTTTTTAATTTTACCATAGGGCACGTATACTCGCCACAGAGAGACAGAGAATCCCAGGGAGTATGGCCATGCCACAATCCCTTCTCTTCCATTCTCCCTAAGGATTTTGGGCACATATGCACACACACTTGGATTGTTTTTCAAGATTCCAGGTCGGGGACTTGAACCTCGCAGTCAGCCATCTGGGATCCAGCTGACTTAGCCACCATACCACTAGCTGGCCCCCCAAAGGCCAGTTCTGTTTCAAGTTAAAGCTCCCTGGTTGGCTTGTGGACAACCTCCTTCTGTTGGGTTGTTGGAAGAGTCACGTATTTTTCTATGTTTCTGTGCAAGAATGAATCGTGACTTTTCTGATAGCCCAATAGGTATTCCTCACATGGCCTTTCCTCAGCGTGTGAATGTGGCAAGAGAAACGACGAGCTCTCTGGTGTTTCTTCTTATGAGGACACTAATCCTGTGGGATCAGGGCCCCATCCTTATGAGCTCATTTAACTTTATTTCGTTAGGGACCCTCTCTCCAAATACAGCCACATTGGGTCAGGGCTTCGATATATGGATTTGAGGAGAGGAGAAACACAAACATTTAGTCCATAGCAGTGTGCTCAGGATTTACTAAGAGCCAGGAAGAGCCATGTCAGTCCCTCATGGTGATGGACAGAATGAGTGCTATGTATCTGTCCCTGTCGGAATGGCTGAACCCACAGGGAGCTAAGAAACAGGTCGGTGTTAAGTTGGGGAAACAACAGGGGCTTGTTCAATATACCGCAGAGTTTGTGCACTCACAGGCAAGACAGCTGACATACATCGGTGACATGGGCCAGACTGAAGGCACTAGGAGTGGTGAGGATTATGGAAACCAGAAACCTCTTGCCCCCATGAAAAGGGACAGCTACCACCAGATGCAGACAATGGATGTCATGCAGACATGGGCTCTGTGTTGTCTGTTTCTTTGTTTTGTTTTAAGAGATATTTTTGCTATAGGACGTGTGTGCTCACTGGAGAGACAGAAGACAGAGAGAAATAGAAAGCAAGAAATCACCCCCCAGGGGGGATGGCCACGCCGCAATCCTCACACCGGGCGTGTGTGTGTGTGCACACACCCAAATCCCAAGAGAAATATGGAGGAGAAGGGAACGTGGTTTGGCCATCCCTACTGGGAGGAGTGATGTTTCACTCTGTCTGTCTCTCCAGCAAGCACACGTGCCCTATAGCAAAATTCTCTTAAAAAAAAAAAAAAACTTTTTAATAAAATAAAATAAATAAATACAGTGGGCAGGTAATATCTATCTGAAGGCTGGATCCAGTGCAGACAAAACACGAGTTTGCCACTAGAGCAACTGCAGAGTTGGGGCCATCAACAGGCTCCTGCTGCCGCCAGCAGGTGACATGGGAATCCAGGACCAGGATGCATTTGAAGGGAGGTGACTGTCTATTCCGCACTGGGATGTCCAGCTGGCTCTCAGCAGCAGGGTGCTAGGATAGGTTCAGGAGTCCAAGTCAATGTAATGCTGAGGCCCCTCGACTCTCTGGCCCCTGCAGGGGATGTGAGCTGTTGTACCAGCCCCCCGGGGTGACAACGAGGCTTTGCCCTGCTCCTCCCCAGCACATTTGGTTTCCCTGGGAACCCTCAGGCACTTCTAAAGAGAAGACCTCACTACAGCCACTCTCAAGTATGAGTGAGGGGTGGAAGCAGGTTCCAGGGAGGGGTCCAGGCAGGGGCAGGCAGTGACTCGGCCCTGCTGAGGTGTTAAGCCTCTTTCCTGGCTCTGACCAAGAAAGGACTGGACCCAGAAAACTCCAGATGCAGTAGACACCACTCCCACTCAGCCCCCTCTCCCGTCCCCATCCAGCTCTAACCCAGGCTTTTCCATTCACAGATCCCAGACTTTCCAGGCCAGCGAAAAGCCAGAGGGCCAAGGCCCAGTGACTGCCTTCAGGAGGAGGGGAAAGGAAGGAAGTGCAGGCCTCTGGGGTGGGTTATGAGGGCCTGAGGAAAGCCCCCAACCCTAGCCACTGGGGCCCAAGAGTTAGAGGACACTCCTACTCTTACTCCACTCCTGTATCAAACATCCCCATCAAGAAGCAGTACACAAGGAACGAGATACTGCTAGTGTCGTAGAGGAAGGAGGGAGGGAGGGAGGGAGAGTTGGAGGAAGGTGGGGCAGGAGGAGCTTTTGCTAGCTAGGCCTGGCCAGCTGTTTCCTTTCTTTTCCCAAACAAGCTGGGGTTGACTAGCACCCTGTGGGGTGAGGGGACAGAAAAGAAGCCTCCTCTCCTGGACTGGGAATGTGTTCCTGTACACAGAGCTCAAGTTTGCTATTTGAGTAACTGCAGAGCCATGGGCATTAACAGGCCCCTCAACCTCACTCAGTGCTCAGCCCAGCACCCCCAAAACAGGCCCAGGGAGGAGGGGCTACATTCACAGCTTCACCCCTATGGGTCCAAACACCCTCGGTTCTACAGGGAGCAAGAGTCAAAGGACATACACCACTCAAAGTGGTACTTCCTCTCCATGGTCAACTGCAATGGCACAATGTTCTTGAAATGCTTGGAAATTCATTTTCACGTCACTGGTTATCCCCTGTACTGGCTCCACTCTCCCTTTGGAGCTAGCCAGTCCATGTGTATTTCCCAGGGATGCGCTATGACAACGGGAGGTAGGAAAAAAACATTTTTCTGCCTTTTGAGTTTCAGAAGCAGCCGCTGACTTGGGCACCTTTATGATAGGTGAGAGCAAAGCTTCTGGCTTAGCACCTCCCCATCTGCAGAGAGGAGGAGAGGGGATATTAGTGGGGGTCGGTGGTATTGGACCAGAGGACTCAGCCTCTTGGAGGGTGTCCATCCATTTCTAGCATCTAAAAGCTTCCTAGAGCTGAGTTGGCCCACAGATTTCCCGGCTTCTCTTTGTGAGTCTGGCCTGCCCTCAAGTCCACCATTGACAGACCAGAGAGGCACTTCGTGTGTCCTGAGCTTCTGCTGGGGCTCAGTGCTTCTGTCCCCACTGGGCAGTCTTCCTAGACACCCTAGAACACTGGTAAGACCCCCACGGCAGTAGACAGTGGAGCCTCGATATCAGTGGGGAGATAGCCCCTCCCCTGTACCTCAGTAGAACTGGAGGAAACCAGCCTGAGGCCTTCGCACCCCATTCAGAAAAGTGCTAGATACATCCCACCCGTTGGTCAAAAACCTTTAGGTTTGGAGTCAGGAGGCCTCGGGCTCCCTGCAGACCACTAGCAAGAGGCTGCCACAGGCAGCCATTCCCACAGGTAAGGCCGTCTCAGGGTTTTCCCTGGAAGGGCAACCAGGCCAGGGGCTGCGGAATGCCCAGGAGAGGGTCATCTCTCCTCTGAATGCTCTGCCTGAGATTGAGCTGCCTGAGTCCTGCTAGCTCCACCACCCTCGGCATGATCCCCTGAGACACTGTGTACTCCTCTTTAAGGATGAAGGGTCCTCAAACCCAACTCAGCCTCAAGCCACAGGACCCCCTCTGACAGCAGGTTAGCTGACGGTTGCTCCCATTTAATCTCAGGGCTTGGAGCTCAATTGCTGAGCAGGGTCCTCACCTTCCTGTGATCTTTTTTTGAAAGAGTTCAACTGGAAGTCAGGGGTCTTTCGGAAAGCGTATGGGCCAAGCCAAGCTGTGCAAACCTGTCTTCCTCCCAGAGCTGAAAGAGGCCAGGTTGTTCCCAGACAAATGCAGAGGCGAGGTGGGGATGGGAGGAAGGAAAGGGGCTATTTTAGGAAACCTTGCACGTTGCAGAGCCCTGAGCTGCAGCCAGGGGAGGCCCAGCCAGAGGCAGCAGAGGAGGGGGCCCAGCTCCAGGTGTCTCATGTAGACACACACATCAAACATGCGCACGCACACCCAAAGCATTTAGTACAGCTGTGGTTACACACACATCAGCATGCATGTATGTGTAAACATGCCGATGTGAACAGAAATGCACACAGGCACAGAGACCTAGGCAGTCACACTGCAGAGACATGCTCAGACGTGCTCACACACAGACATACATAAACACAAACCCACACTCACAGACACTGAAGATGAACACAGAGATGCACATTGAGCAATGCCAGGCCAAACCCACGAGGTGGAAGAGAGCTTGAATTTCCTAATCCAGCTGCCTAGGACCCTGTGCAAATGTGCATGTGCACTATGTGTGCACACACATGCACACACACACACACACACACACACACTCTGGGAGGAAACCACTTCCTTCATAGGAGCTTTTGCATCCAGAGCAATGTGCAATGGAGACTTTGTGCTGAGAAAGAAAGTGCCTTTGTCTGCCGGGACCAGGGCCAGGCCAAACCCACGAGGTGGAAGAGAGCTTGAATTTCCTAATCCAGCTGCCTAGGACCCTGTGCAAATGTACATGTGCACTATGTGTGCACACACATGCACACACACACACACACACACACACTCTGGGAGGAAACCACTTCCTTCATAGGAGCTTTTGCATCCAGAGCAATGTGCAATGGAGACTTTGTGCTGAGAAAGAAAGTGCCTTTGTCTGCCGGGACCAGGGCTGCGGGAGCAGCTGCAGCCTCCTTTAGGACAAGGGCCAGGCCAGTTCCTTACCCGCCTGGGAAGGAAGGAAGGTCAGGCCAGGTTTCAGACTAGGGAGGCAGGGAACTGGGGCTCTAGCAGATTCTGCCACCAGCCCAGGGACACTGCATCTGGCTGCTGGTACAAAGCCCAGAAAGCCAGTTGTCCTCAGCTCTGGTCGTTCTGACCTTTGTCCCTGGTCTGGCTTTGTCCCCAGAACAAGCATGGTTCTGACCCCTAGTCCGGGTATTACACTGATCCAGACAGAGACCTGACCTGCCTCCACCTCTGCCATGAGCCTGTGGCTGAAGGCACACTTTGGGACCAGCAGATGGTATAATGGTTACGTCACTGAACTCCCTCATGGCCGACCGTGGTTCAAGTTCCGGGCCCAGTGGCTTCAAACTCACTCCAGGCACGTGTGTGTGCATGCCCAGAATACAAACAGGAAAATAGAAGAAAAGGAACTGTGGCGTGGTCTTCCTCCCAGGGAGTGATTTTTTCACTTTCCGTCTCTCTCTCTTTTTCTCTCTGGCAAGCACACATGCCCTACAGCGAAAATTTCTCTTAAAAATAAAAAAGATATAAAATCGAGCGCTAGTTCTGTCACTAGTTGTCTAGTTGGGTGACTTTGCGGATGTTCTTAACCTTTTCAATGTTCTGAGCTCCTGTTACCTTGCCTGATCCATGGTTCGGTGGGCTCAGAACACACAGGCAGGTCTCCTGCAGGAGACACAATGGCCTGCCCTCCGTGTGCAGGTTGTCGTTGGAACCTGAGGGTAGGGGGCCTCACAGCCCCCAGCACCTTACACCTCTCGCTGCTCTGGCCCCTGTTTTTGAACTGCTAGCTTTAGAGTTCCCTTCTCTTTTTAGTCCTTTTCCTAGCTGCTGGGGCCCCTGCCATGGCCCACAGGCACCCCGTGGCCCTGCACCTCTCCATCACCTTTTAAAGGCACCCAGGCATCCCTTTCTCCCCAACCTCCCCCTTCCCCAGGCTCCCTTAGAGCTGGTTACTCTGAAAGCTGAAACTTCAGCGAAACTCAAAGAAGAATTTAGCCTTGGGAGACCCTCCAGAGGTGACTGAAGCCCCATCTCCAGAAACAGATCCAGAATTAAATTCCAGTCCTTCATTCAACAAATACTTGTTGAAGGCCACCTCTCTAGTCTAGATGTCGGAGATGCAGTGGAGCACAAGTAGGCCATACCCTGCCCGGTGAGCTTGCACCTGTGCCTGTAACAGAGCAGGTCCCCATGTCTGCCTATGAGATGCAACCACCTGCCAGCTCAGTCACACTTCCTTCTTGTGTCACCACAAAATTTTGGGATGTTGCTCCTGTTGCTCTTTCTCCCCACAAGCAGCTCCCTGGTAGACTGAGAATCTCAAGGAAAGGGACGTGCCTGGCGCAGAGCCTGGTAGGAGGCTGTTGGACTCAGTAATGACTCTCAATAGTTTAAGTGCATTCGTGTGCCAGTAGCTTTTAGTGTATTTTTTTTCTTTCTTCTTTCTTCCTTTTTATTTTCCAGAGAGCATGTACACTCACTGGAGAGAGACAGAGAGACAGAAAAAGTACCCTCTCTGGGGGATGGTCTCACTGTAGTCCCTTTTTCTTCATTTCTCCTTTTTAGGATTTTGGGCATGCAGGCACACAAGCCCACTGGAGTTGGGACTCAAACCACAGTCGGCCATGTGAGATCCAGTCACCTTAACCACCACACCAGTGGCTAGTCCTGTTTCTTTCAGTCCTACCATGACTTGGCACCTCTGTTAACTGTGATGCAATTATGAGAAATGACATAGTTAAATAACACACATCCTTGTTTTAAATAAAATCATACTGTTTTAGGGAAGAAACGGACTGGACCTGAAACTAAGCTAGCCACACAAGAGGAATGTCAGTTCCCTCACTCTGCTCCAGTACCCATGGTACACTTCACTTGCTCACAAAATATTAGTTGAACACATGTCTCCTGCCAGGCCTGGAAGGGGCAGAGGTTCATGGAGACCCTAATCTAGAGAGGCCCTTAGCCTAGCAGGAGGACCAGAGAGTTGAGCAGAAAATGATGTGCAGAGTAGCAAGTGCTGGCTGGAGTGATAGACAGGTGCCGTAGAAGCCTAAGGAAGTTCCTCTGGATCAAAAATGTTTTTGCAGAACGGGATCTATGAGTTGATCCTTGAAGGAGCAATTGGATTTGTTTCAGGCAGAGATGAGAGAGGGTGAGCCAGGCAGAGGAAGCAGCATTTGCAGACGTCCCGGAAGTGCCTGCTGTGTGAGAGGAGATGGCAGAGTGTTAGATGTCCAGGGAGGGGCAGGTCAGGACAGGCTGGAGAAGCAACTGGCACCAGTGAGGATTGTGAATGCCAAGGAGCCTGGGGAAGCCCTGCCACATGGAGGGCACCCAATCCTGGCCCTGGCTGTGCCTTGAGCTATCCACCCTTCACTCTGAACACTGTGGCCCAGCCCCACCCCTCTCCACTTCACCCTACCCTAGGAAACTCGTTTCACTGTGGTCAAGTTCTATTCTTGGCTTAGAAAAAAAATACATGAGGCAGGAATTCTTGTAAGAGCTTTTTCTGTCTCTCTCTCTCTCTCTCTTTTTATTTTCAGTATAGAAACCTTTTATGAATCTTATACCCCCAAACACGAAAAGCCTGTTTTGGAATAATGTGGAGATTAGTTGTTGTTTGTTTGTTTTAACACAGAGGCGATATCAGACAGCATTCCTCATTTTCTTGGTTGACTAATAGTGTTGTAATTTTAATAGAACAATGTCCCTATCTTTAGGAGATGCCCTCCCAAGCACTTAAATGCCAATTAGCATGTCTACATGCTAATTATTTTCAACTTATTTACTCTCAAATAATTCACCATAAAAGTGTTCATCTAGGGGCAAGCAGGTGGCATAGTGGCTAAGGCACTAGACTCCCACATGGACTTCCAAATGACCATGGTTCATGTCCCAGACCCAGCAGCTTGAAACTCACGTGTGTGTCTGTGCCCAAAATCCTGAGAGGAGAATGAAGAAGAAGGGATTGGGACCAGCAGTTAGCATAGTGGCTATGTCGCTGAACTCCCATGTAGTCGACCATGGTTTGAGTCCCAGACCCGGTGGCTTAAAACTCACGCCGGGCGCGTGTGCATGCGTGCCCAAGATCCCAAGAGGAGAATGGAGGAAAAGGGATTGCGGCATGGCCATCCCTCCTGGGGGGTGATTTCTCGCTTTCTGTCCCTCTGTCTCTGTCTGTCTGGCGAGCGCACGCGTCCTGTAGCAAAAACCTCTCCAAAAAAAAAAAAAAGAAGAAGAAGAAGAGATTGTGCCATGGCCATCCTCCCTGGAGGAGTGATTTCTCATTTTGTATCTCTCTGTCTCTCTGGCAAGCACATGCACCCTATAGCAAAAGATTTCTCAAAATAAATAAATAAATAAATAAATAAATAAATAAATAAATAAATAAATAAATAAATAAATAAATAAATAAATAAATAAATAAATAAATAAATATCAAAATAAATAAATAAATAAATAAATAAATAAATAAATAAATCGTTTATCTATCTGGGAGACAGCAACCAGGCAAAATGCTAAAAATAAGTGAATCTAATACAATGGGAATTTATTGGCCTAGATGTTTATATTACTAATAACTACCTTCAAGATTTTTCAAAAGTGTGGACTGGGCCAGCAGTTAGTGTAATGGCTATGTCGCTGGACTCCCACATAGTCGACCACGGTTCGCGTCCCAGACCCGGTGGCTTGAGACTCACGCCAGGCGCGTGTGCGTGTGTGCCCAAGATCCCAAGAGGAGAATGGAGGAGAAGGGATTTCGGCATGACCATCCCCCCTGGGGGGTGATTTCTCGCTTTCTATCTCTCTGTCTCTGGCTGGCTGGCGAGCACACGTGCCCTATAGCAAAATAAAACTCTCCAAAAAAAGAAAAAGAAAGTGTGGGGAAAAAAATGCAGTTGGTTCAACAATTCTGTTTTTGGTAAATGCAATTGTTTCAAGCCTATTATAGTAAAGATTCTGTTTCTTCCTGGAAGCCTAGACTGTGAAGCTCTGTGGGTGATGTACAGCTCCAGGAAGCTTGGATGAACCGAATAGCTGAGTATCGTCATTTAGCAGGAAAAAAAAAAAAAGGCCTTAAGATCTAGAAACATTTACACTCACCTACAGAAGAAATATGCACTCCCTGAGACACTAAGGGAAATGTCTTTTTTTTTTTTCTGTCATTAGAGGGCGCATGAGCTCATCAGAAAGAAACAGAGCCTGAGAAAGGGGGAGAGGAGGAAGCACTCCCCACCCCCATTCGGAATGGTCACGCTACAGTCCCTCCTCCTCCAATTCTCCCTCCTCCTGGGATTTTGGGCATGCACATACACGTGCCCTGGGCATTTCTCAAGCTACAAGGTCCAGGATTTGAACTGCACAGTCACCATATGGGATTCAGCTACCTTAACCACCAAGACATAGCTCTGGTCCCAAAGAAAATACTTTTATATTTTGTGAAAGAAAATAAAAGTAGTAAGGCATTTTAAATTAACCAGCCCCTGAGAGTTATCTGGACTGAGACTCAAGCCATTGCTGTTGCGACAGGAAGTTAAACGATCCCGTATCCTAGACTGTATCAGAAGAGATTAGAGTAGGGGGAATTCAACCTTGAAACCGTGCATAGACAATAAAGCTTTGTGCTAAAATTATTAACTAACACAAATGAAAATCCTTGAGAAACAATTTTGTAACTTTCCTCTCTCCTCTTCTGTTTCCTTCTCCTGTAAAGGAAAACCCCAAACTCTGCCAATTCAGAGCACTGGCTACAGCCTGCAGAAGTCTTCTCCCGGGTAGCAATGCTTATGTTTTGGCCTGAATAAACTCAGCTTACTTGCCAAGCTTTGGTCAGACCCCTTTGTTTCAGGTTGACACTTTCTACCTGAACAAGGCAGAAATATCAGGTCCTTGAGACAACAGATGAGGGGGCAATTGCAAGGTCAGAGGTGTTTCTCCACTTCACTGAAGTTTTTCTTTTCATGTTTGGACATGGCCCCACAGCAAGGAATGCAGAAATGATCACAATTTTGTCTATCTTAATATTCTTTTTATATATATAATTATTTTTACATTTTTTAATTTATTCATTCGCTTATTTTAATTTGACCAGAGAGAGAGAAAGAGAGAGAAAGTAAGAAAGCAAGCCACCACATCCAGGATTTGAACTGTGGTCAGCCATGTGGGAGTGTCCAGCGCCTTAACTACTTTGCCACCTGCTGATCCCCATATCTTAATATTCTTGATCATTTGTTAAATCTTATTTGTCTTTGGGGGCCAGCAGGTGGCATGGGGGTTAAGGTGCTGGACTCCCATATGGCCAACTGTGGTTAGAGTCCTGGACCTGGTGGTTCGCTTTCTCACTCTCCCACCACACCCCTCTCTGTCCATCTCTGGTGAATTAATAATAATAATAATAATTAATTAATTTAATAAATACTTATTTTTCTAAATCTCATTAGTCTTTTTTTCTTTTGCAGTTTGATTTTTTTATTGTTATTATTATTATCTTGTTTCGATGGAAAGAAGTCTTGCATTGTATGTTGTAAACTCTGTCAACCTGTCCTCAGAAGGCTACCTTCTGAGAACGTTGTTCCCTGTCCTTAGATTCTGTACGTATTCAGGCTCTTTCATGGTTTAACTTCTAACACGTAAATCTTTCAGCCATCTGCGGTTTATTTTGGTGTACTTTAGGAATCTCACTTTATTTTTTTCCAAATTGTTAGCCAGTTTCCAGTGCCATTTCTTGAGCGATCCATCCTTTCTACACTGGTTTATTTTTTTTCAAGTTTTCATTCTCCTTCTCCTCGAATTTTAGTTATATTTGCTATCTAGAAAGAAAGAAAAAGGTGGACGAATAAGGGGGGAATGGGAAAATTATAGAACTTCCTGGCTTAGAAAGTGAAAACCTTCCACTTTCATCTTCCTGAGATAGTAACTGTTAAGAGTTTGTTATGTCTTTCTATTATTAGTGTTATAATGTTTATTAGGTTTCTCTTAAATACAGAGTGACACAAAGGAGAAACTCCATAGGGATAGAAATCTCTTGATAACATCTACTGACATAAAATATGTTTACATTTTTTACAAAAGTAATTCATACAGGAGATTGGAAAAGTCAAACAATCCGGAAAGACAAAAATAAAAAATGAACACCTCTCTCTTACCATCCCACGCCAAGTCCCTCTCCCCAAGGGTAACTGCAAAACTTTCCCATTTGCTTTGATTAGAAGTACATTCCTTTGCTACATTCCACCTTGCCATCTGTAGACATGTCTATTTCTGGACTTTCCATTTTCAGTGCTATTCCTCTCTGTGCTGTTCTGGTTCTAGTGCCATGCTGTTTAAAGTGTTTTAGGTCTACCATATGTTTTAACAGCTGGGAGGGTCAGTCCTGCCTCACTGCTTCTCACTTGCAGAAATATTGTAACTATTCTACACTTATTTTCTACATCAACTTTATATTAGGCATTCTACCACTCCCTAGTTTAAATGGAATTGTGTTGGAGTTACATTGTTTTTGTAAATTCGTTTCATTTGAAGATGATTATTTTCTTTATAGTAGTGAGTTTTGCCTTAGTGGATGTCTCACTCCTGTGACTGCATTCAGATGTTCTGACTTTTCTTGTTTGGGCTCTTGAACATCTCTCCTTACAGCATATTTTTGTTTTGTTCTTGAAGTTTATGTATGCCTTTCTTCCATGACCAAGAGAAACAGAAAGGTAGACAGAGAAAGGAGAGTGCACGCCCCCAGCAGGGTCTTGATGCCTTGATTCACCCCCAGTTCCAGCTGGCCCCAGATCTTGGGCCTGTGCCTTGTATACTCAAGGAGGTCTCTGAATGCAAACCCAGAACCTTCCCATGTGAGGTGCCTTGAGGAGCCTCACGCTGTGCCACAATCTGACCCCTCTCCTCAGAGCATCCTCATCTCAGTCCATCTGATGATGTAGCTGTAGCCACCCAAGAGGAGAGGGGCTGGAAATTTTGGTCTCCATCTTCCCACACCCAAGGGCCACCAGGTAGAAGAGGATGTGGGCTCCTCACCCAAGCCCTAGAGTGAACTCAGACCAGTTGGGGGTCAAGGCCACCTTTGGCTCGGAAAATGGAAGAATGTTCTGTACCCATTGGTGCCGCAGGGCTTTGGAACAAGCCTCCAGGGAAAGTGGTGCTCTCTGCATGGGCTCTTTTTCAGTGTTCCAGGGAAAATGCAAGTGCTGCTGGGGGGGCTTTCAGATTGGGGAGAAGTGTACGGGGTGATGCTGAGATGTAGGGGCCCTGGTCTTTCTACTCTGCCCACAGGGAAAGGCTCAAGGCTTTCTGGTCCCCTCTCTGCAGCACTCCCCGGTTGTTCAGTGACCCCTGTAGGTGGAATGGTGCAGTTTTATGTTACAAAGACAGCGAGTCTCAGCAAGCCAAGTGACTCACCCAAGATCACCCAGCTGTGGCTGGTGCAACTGGGATTCTAAAGCGTACCCTCCCCAAGCCGCCTTTCCATGGCTATCCCCAGAGAGCCTGCTCAGAGCCAGGACCAACAACCAGGAGACTGGAACAAATACTGTTCTTGCCTTTTGGTCCAAGGACAGCTGCCGGGCAGGGGCAGGTGAGGGGCCCAGTGGGCAACGAGAAGGCACCTCTAGCTCCTCTCCCATCCCTGGTTCTGCACGTAGGTCTGTCTCTCTCCCCTGGGCAGCTCTCAGCTTGGCTCACAGTGCTCTCTGGGGACCAGTGGGCTTCTTGATTCCAGGCTGCACATCTGGAAGTTGACGCTATTAAAACAAACCCATTATATAACAAACGGACATCTGGAACCCGTTAGCACTGAGTTTTTAGAAAAAGAAATTGTTTTGGATGTGCTCTCTCCTAAGAATGTGGCAAAGAGCCCTCACCCTGGCTGTCCAGGAATCCAGGGACTAAGCGGCATCTCCTGGGCCCATTTCTCTAGGCATTTCAGGCCAGGCCAGAGGTGGGCTAGGGCAAGGATGGGAACAGACTCCTCCCACCAGATGAGCACTTCCCAGTCTCCTGCTGGTGCAGTCTTTGGAAGCCTCCTTCCCAGTTTCTTCCAGTGTTTGTTCAGCAAACGCTCCTGTGCCTGCTATACGTTGTCAATTTCGTATCATTCACATGCCCACCACAACACCCCCTCTGAACCAGACTACTCCATCATGGCTTGAGAAAAAAGATCAGGTCAGCCCTGTAGCCCAGGGACCAAGGGAACCAGATCCCACATGACTGACCACGGTTCAAATCCTGGCTCCAGCAGCTTGAAATATACACTAAGCACATGTGCTCGTGTGCCCCAAATCCTGACCAAATAGAGAAATGGAGGAGAAGAGATTACAGTGTGACCATGCCCCGTGTGGAGGGACTTTCTCCTTTCTTCTCTGTCTCTCCCTGGCAAGTGCATGTGACCTCTGGCAGCTAATGAGTGAAAGAAAGATGGGAAGAAGGAAGAAAGGAAGGGAGGGATGGAGGAGGAAAGGGAGGAAGGAAGGAGGGAGGGAGGGAGGGAGGGAGGAAGACAGATGATGGACTGCCCTGGATTCTAACACAAGGCTTACCTCTGGACCACACCTTCCTCAGACAACACACTTGAATACCTTAGCTAGTCCCCACGATGCCCTAGCATCCTCAGGCCTCTCCCTGAGTGGCCTCCCTGCCCTACACCCATATACCGGTATTCTTTAATCTTTAAATAATTTTTTATTTTTTATTATTATTTTTAAATTTGTTACAGGACACATGTGCTCTGTGCTCACCACAGAGAGAGAGAGAGAAAATGAGAAAGCAAGCCACCAGGTCTGGGACTCAAAGTGCAGTAGGCCCATGTGGGAGTCCAGTGCCTCAACCACTATGCCACCTGCTGGCCCCTGTACACAGGTATTCTGGAGCTAAAATATTGTTGGGGGACACTGAAGCACAAATGACCTAGACTCGGGGTCTTGGTGATTCTCTTTCTGGCTGAACTTTGATCAAGCAATGAAGAGGCTTTATGAGAAATGGCTAACATTTTCAAATGGAAACTTCCTTTTTTTATTCCCCCCAACATTTAATGATAAAATTTTCACACATACAGAACAGGTGAGGAATGGTACAATACACCCATCCCCTAGATTCCACAATTGTTGACACGGTGCAATATTTGGATTTTCACCTAGCTGCCCCTCTCTTCACCCACTCACCAATTCACAAGCCTTTTATAGACATCACTTTACCCCTAACATTACGCAGGCGTATTATTAACTAGAGTTCAGTATTTGTCTCTGGTTTTGAGACAACAAAATGTGAAAGTCTTAAGTGCATTATTCCAGTGAGTTTAACAAATATAGTTGCATAACTCAAACCCCTATCACCACACACAACGTACCATCAACCCCAGAAAGTTCCCCTTACCCCTTCTCCCAGAGGCAACCACCACTCCCATTATTTTCACCACAGACAAGGTGTTGTGGGCTGCATTGTATTCTTCCAAAGATCATAAGTTAAGGTCCTAACCCTTGGGGGACCAGCAGATGGCATAATGGTTATGCTGCTGGACTCCCATGTAGTCGACCACAGTTCGAATCCCAGATCTGTTGGCTTGAAACTGATGGCAGGTGTGTGTGTGCATGGCCAAAATCATGAAAGGAGAATAGAGGAGGAAGGATTGTGGCATGGCCATCACCTCTGGGAGGAAATTTCTTGCTTCCTATCTCTTTGGTCTCTCTGGTGAGTGCACATGCCCTTTAGTAAAATTTTCTCAAAAAAAAAAAAAAATCCTAATCCTCAGACCTCAAATATGACATATTTGGACATCAGGTCTTTAAAGAGATAATTAAGTTAAAACTAGGTCATTACATTCTCAGCTGAGCTTCATTGGTGGAGAATCAAATGGAAACACAGAGGGAAGGACATAGACCCTCCCTCTACCATTTATGCAGCCCGGCATTAAGTGTCTCCCCGATGTGCACTCGCTGCCCAAGGTCCTGGGCTCTCTGTCTGTGATGGAGGCTGGGAATGAGCACCATGAGGATGGACGGAAGCGTCTCACAGCACACTTGAGGAGTACTCTGACAGACCATCGGTTGACTAACTTAGCTTTGCCTAACATCAGTTTCGACATAAAGCACGATCTGGATTTAATGGTGGACACATGTATCAAACCCTATACAACTAAGTCTGAGCTTCCTGTAGATCATTCGGAAAGCACTGGAAATGCCTAAAATGTTTAAAACTGACTTCATCTCACTTTGACATTTGGAAGAAAACTATGTTAGGTAGGCCACTTAATCACCAATGTCTGCTCATAGACCTCCATTGGAATACATTAACCATGGACAATCTACCTATTTAAATGGCTCCTGTTGGAACTCTCATGCTTTAAGGACCTGTCTGTTCTTCCAGAAGGTAGCATTGAAGGGCCACATCTCACTTTGGAGTGATATCTGCCAGCGGCACTCCGGAATTATTTAAGTCATTTTAAACCTAAAATTTACTATCACTGTGGTTTCTGTTGAGTGCTGAGTTATCAATTCTTTGAAGAAATAAATGTTGAAGAAATGTAGGAGGAAGAAATACATTTCATTAAGTGTTATAATGAAGCCGAAACGAAAAACAACAACAAAAAATGAGGTCATTTGGTGGGACCTGATTGTATATGCCTGGTGTCTGCATAAGAGGACATTATGGATCTGGCAGATAGCAGGGTGATTAAGAGCGTTGGACTCCCACTTGGCCAACCATGGCTCGAGTCCTGGAGCTGACAGCTTGCTCTCTCACTTTCTCTCTCTCTTTCTCTCTCACTCTCTCCCTCTCTGGACAAATTTAAATAAATAAAGTTTTTTTTTAAAAAAAGAGGACATTACAACAGAGATACACACAGAGGCACAGACACATACATACATGCCAAGGAGAGAGACCTCGGAAGAAACCAGCCTGCCAACACATGGATCACAGGATTGTGAGAAAATAAGCTTGTCGTTTAAGCCACTGAGGACATTATTAGGGCAGCCCTAGCAACCTCATACACTAGATTCGCCCTTTCTAGGATGTTGTATAAATTAAATCATATGCTCTGGGCTCCTTCGTGTCTGGCTTACTTTGCCCCGCAGAAGGCTGTCGAGATTCATCCGTGTTGCTCTGAGACCAGTACTTTGATGCTTTTGATTGCTGAGTAGTATTCCATTATAGGAACAGTCCACAGTTTGGGGCTGGCAGGTGGTGTAGTGGAATAGTCCACAGTTTATTTAATCAGGGCAATTGATTTTTTTTTTTTATAACAGAGGAAACATTTGGTAACATTTCACTTTAAAGTCTGCTCATGATGTCATTCGAGGACCAGAGCAGGTGTTCCACAGCCAGGCCTACTTGGCAGGGAACTTCAGAACTACATGGAAATGGGGCCAGCAGGTGGCATGGTGGTTAAGGCTGCTGGACTCCCACATGGTCAACCACAGTTTGAGACCCGGCTGCTTGCTTTCTCATTTCCCCTCTCTCTCCTTCCCTCTCTTTCACTCTGTCTCTCACTCTGTCCCTCTCTGGTCAAATTAAAATAAATAAGTAAAGTTCAATAAAAATAATTCTAAAAAAATTTTTTTTTTTTAAAAAGAACTACATGGAAATGTCTCATTATTCTGGGAAAATACATTGCACCTCCTGGAACGAAAAGTTCTTAGAGAGGAGATTAAATTCCTAGTGTATCATTTTTATTTCAGCAAATGCAGACGAGTCCATGATGTCACAGGGGCCTCAAACCTTCATCTCTTTGGTTCCAAATAATACAGTGATTACACTAGCTTTGGAATCAGGCAGTTCTGGTTCCGAGTCTCGCTTGCTGTGTGACCTTGGACAAGTCACTTAGTCACTCTTGACTCTCTCTTTCCTTAAGAAATGAAGCTAATGACTTTTTTTTTTCTCAGAGTGGCATGAAGACTAAATGAACTAATGAGTTCAGAGGGGCAAAGTACTGGTTCAGAAAGCCGAGGGTGCTTGTGATCTGTCCCCTTTGGCTGCTGTCAGGGCCAGGCACTCTCACTGGATAGCAGAGCAGAAGTGGACCCCTGGGCCAAGACGAGTAGAAAATGAGCCTTCTGCACTGCCGTATGTGACAGCTAAGACCAAGGAGCAGTGGTGAAGACAGTGTCACATCACCAAGCTGCTGAAATCAATTACATTGATGCAACCACAGCAGAAGTGGTACTTGTGGAGCTTCATAAAACACTCTCAGTTGTGGGATCAAAAGCATTTCCAGGGCCAGCTCCACGGTGCAGAGATAATGTGCTGCTGAAGAGAAGCCAGGGGGACCAGTAGATGGTGTAGCGATTACATTGCTGAACTTCTACATGGCAGACCACAGTTTGAATCCCAGACCCAGTGGCTGAAAAATCATGCCCGGCATGTGGGCATGCATGCCCAAGATCCTGGAAAAAGAATGGAGGAGAAGGAATTGCAGTGTGATCATCCCCCCTGGGAGGTGATTTCTCACTTTCCCTCTCACTGTGTCTGTCTCTCTGGCAAGCACATGCATCCTAAGCTGGGGAGGGAGGGAATGAGGGAGGCCAGAACATGGCGACCATGGTTCAAATACTCAGCCTGGTCAACCTGAACCATGCCAGTCACCAGCTTGAGAGCCTAGGATCCAACAGACTGGAGGACTGGAGGAAGGGGATCCCTATGTGACCAGATCCCGTGGAGAATGCTCCTTTCTCTCTCTTAATTTCACACATGTGCACACAAACCCTATCATGAACGAAGAAAAGATAATTTTAAAAAAATGTTAAGTGATTCCAGTCTGTACAAGTTTTGCACACACTTGACCATTTCTCTGTATCGTTTACTCCAACAAGTGGGGCAGTCCTGAAACTTGTTTTCTTTCGTTATGATCATTTCCAGGGAAGTGTAAACTTAAATTTGATAATCTAGAAATTCCTCCTTTATAATGGATATTAATACAATGTTTCTCTTCTGACAAAACAGGAGAAATGTGCCATCTCAACTGCCATCATATATTTTAGTTCAGAAGTTGTTTTCTTCTAAAAGAAGTATTTTTCAACTTTGAAGTCCTTCGGAATTGTTTTTTGGCATAATTTATCCACTCTGTCCCAAGAGGCCTTGAAAGGTTCATGATTTCTCTCAGATGATGATCTCTTTTGGCTTTTAAAGACAAAGGAAATGCCTATAGTTTCACTTTGAAGCTCTTTAGGAAAAAAAAAAACCCTGTGATACATACCATGCGGTAGAGAAATTTCAAACACAAGATAAAATCAAATTTGGAAATGGTGACAGCAATTGGATACTCTGATCACCTGCAGGGTTTGGAGAGTCACTCGCTACAACTTCCTGTGGTCTAATGGTTCCTGAACGGTGTTAGTTGCAGCTCAAGATGCACCAGGAAGCCCAGTCAATGTGTTTTCAAGAAATCACCCTGCCTCCGCCATGTCTTCTTCACCCGTTTCCAAAGGTTTGGAAAACTCTTTTGGTAGGTATCTTGTGTTATGCCAAGAACAGAATCAAAAGCATTGGAGGACCTCTCGTGTCTTCATAAAAAGCCATTGGTGCCAGCTCCATAGTAGTAATGTGCTGTGTGAGGGAGGCTGGATCCCACTTGGTGACTACGGTTCAAATCCCCAGTCTCTTCAGTCTGAAATACACAGGGCACACGCTCGTACCCAAGATCCGCTTGGATGGAGGATGGGAGGAAAGGAATCGTGGCCTGACCAGTCCCTGTGGAGGATGCTCTTATCTTATCCTTCTCTCTCCCTCTTGCATGTACACGTATGTACTCTATTGTTGATAAAGGGAGAAAAAAAAAAGACAAAACATAAAATACCCCAAAACATCATTAGTAGTGCTGACACATGTGCACAAGTCCTCGAACTTTTAATATCACTCCATTTTTTCTGCACACTGGATACATTGTCATAGACCTAGTGGTGGCTTTTATTTAAATCAATTCCATTTGCTGCTTTTTTTTCCTGATATATTTTTATAACCCTGCACAACATGATTGATCCCAGTCATGTCTTCAACATCCATGAAACCTGAGAACTTCTCTTTAATTAAACCCCAGCCTGAAGTCCTGCTGCCCGCCTTTCCCAACTCCAAACGTGCTACTGTGGCAAGCTGGGGTCAGCCAGCAGACAGCCCCGGCGGGTCAGGCAGGGCCTCCACGCAGAGAGAGCTGGCTTCTGACTTAGTTGCTCTGTGGGACAGACAGGAGGGACAGACAGCAGATAGGGTCTTGTGGGAGAATCTCATCTCCACGGTTCCAAAAGAGAGCCTGGCGCAGGGACCCATCAGAGAAGAGGCAGAGCCAGCAGCCTTGGGTGGCCCCGAGAGAACATGCAGAACGCCTCCCTCCTGGAGGCTGGAAGAGGGTGCTGCAGAGCAAGCGCCCCCTCCTGGGGCACGGCAAGGCAGTGCAGTTTGTCAGCACTGCCTTGAGGAGTGATTAGAGCCCTTGAAGGCAACAGTAAGTACCTAAAAGAATTCAGCAACGGGGAAGGAAAAGGAGAGCCTGCAATTCCCTGGGAACTGCAGGGGGAGACCAACCACAGCCTACACAACTCCAGGAAGGAGAAGACAAACAGAGCAATTAGAGCTCTTTTAAAAAAATCAAACCCAACATACTTTCCTGAACTAGGAAACATGGTTTTAAATTTAAAACCAAGAGGACAGAGAACTGGGGAGCCAAGCGGAAGAGAGAATGCAAAACTCAAAGTAAAAATACAAGGGAACCTTTAAAAGGTCATGGAAAATGAAATTCAGGTATGAGTTCATTTTGATGCAAAAAAAATTGAAATCCAAGCATAATTTTTCATAATAGGCATTTTTCAGGGACCCTTTGAAGACCCTCCCATTGTATAAGATTGAGACCATTCAGAGAAAAACAAGTTACCTAGGAGAGAGAGATCCAGGAGTCATAATATGTGAGTAATAAAATAGGAATAGAAATTGTAGAAGGAAAAAAGAACAAATAGAGGAAAAGCAATCATTTTTAAATGAGAAAGGAAATTTTCCGTGGTTTGAAAAATGCCTTGGGTTTATAGATTGAAAGGCTCGTTGAGTTCTAGGCAGGAAGGATGGAAAAAGACACACATCTAGGCATAGGCTGGGAAGATTCCAGAATTCCATGATTAAAAGGAAACTCATACAAGCTTCTCGGATGAGAGAACAAATTGCATAGAAAAAAGAGAATCAGGCTGAAATCATGCATCCTTTGCAATGCTAGAAATCAATGTCAGTTACCTCCATAGACCTCCGAGACAAAAGAATCCCATGCCAGCAGTGGGCCACTCACCTACCCAGGCTGGAAAAAGGGCAAAAGCCCAGAGAATTTTCCTATATGGGGAAACACTTGAGCAAGGAATCTGATTAGACAGTGAATGAACCAGATTGGAGATGAGGGAGGTGAAGAAAAGCAGAAGCCATGGTGAACCAAGACCCTTCCAATGTAAGTAGTGAGCTCCAAGTGGATAATTAAAGGTGAAGTGGAATTTGCAATACAAGTACTAAATACGTATTTACTTTTAAACAGAAGAGAGATGCAAAAGAACGGATTGCAAGTCTGCAACTAAAGGTGCCAAAGGTTCTTGGCAAAAAATGCAAGGGGTTGAGGAGGGGAACAAGGGTCAGCCAAAGCCCTGAAAATAGCTCTTCTTGGCTGGGGCGGGAGAGATGAGGGGAGGGAGAGCCCCTTGGTGCTAGTGTCTAGTTGCCACGAAAGATTTTTGTTATGAAAATCAGAAAAGGCAAGGTCATCTATAGTGGAAGACAGCTTCCAAAATAAGGAAAAGAAAAATGACAGACATCATTGTCACTCGTTTCATCCTTTTATTGATTGTTTGTTAATTTTTAAAAACATTCTATTATGAAAACTTGTAAACACACACTACAGAAGAAGAAAAAACATAATGAATCTCTATGTACCCAACAGTAGGGTCAAATGATGCATTTTTAAAATTTATTTATTTATTTAGGTTTTTGTCATAGGGTGCCTGCGCTGGTGGGAGACAGAGAGGGAAAGTGAGAAGTCACCTCCTACAGGGCATGGCCATACTGCAGTCCCTTCTCCTCCATTCTCCTCTTAGGATCTTGGACACACTCCTGACTTGATTTTCAAGCCACTGGGTCCAGGATTCAAACTGCAATTGGCCATGTGAAAGTCCAGCACTTTAACCACCATACCACTTGCTGGCCCCTTATTTATTTTTATGTTTTAAAAATTGTTTTTGGTTTGGCCTGAGGGTGTATGCACTCACCAGAGATAGCAAAGCAGAGAGAAGGAGAGGAAGAAAGTACCACCTTCCATGGGGTTTGATCATACCGCAGTCCCTTCTCCATTTCTCTGTCCTGTCAGGATTCGGGGCACTCATATATACATGTCCAGTATGTTTTTCAAGCTGCTAGGGCCGAGATTCAAACCATGTAGTCAGTCATGTGGAATCTGGCTCCCTAACCACCAGACCATGAGGCTAGCCCTTAAGTTTGTTTATTTCTCCCACGAGTAAGAAAGAGAAAGCACTCCCAAAAGGATTTGAAGCTGCGATCTACTTCCAGCCATGACCGTGTGGACTGTGGGGACGTGCATGCCCTGTATACTCAGGAGGTCTCAGTATGAGAACCCAGACTTCCCCATGTGGGGCTGCCCCACAGAGCATCAAGTTTTACTCCTGTGCCACTGTCCACCCCCAATCTGTGACTCATTTTTTTTTTTAAAGCTGGAGATATATGTCACAAAACCCTGTAACATTTCAGTTTTATTTTCCCAGCACTTTCACTTAGGAATTTGCACCCTTTTGCAAAAAATCAGCACTTGTCTTCATTGATCAAAGCTTTCTTCTTTGTTTATTTTTGATTCTGATCTTCACAACTCCAAAAGTATGCCTTCATGAAAAGACTTAAAGGGCATGATCTTTGCCTGCTAACCATTATTCTAGCTTCTCCATGGCTGACTTTTAATGGTGAACAACTGGCAAAGTCACCAATTCCTAAATCCTTCTGATTACAAAGACTTTTAAAAACCCTATCGTTTACGCAGAACTTTTTTTTTTTTTTTTTCTGGGCAGCTCGGCCAATATTAACTTTTCCTCAATAAGAGACACCTGGCTTGGAATGAGATCATTTGCTCTCTGTCTCTGTGTTGGTGCCAAGTGCTAATGATTCTGGAAAACTCTGTACTATCACTTAACTCCCTGGGTGAGTTCTTGGTGGAAAATGACAACAGACTGTCTTTAACTAATCACGGGTTCTAAAAAAGAAACCACAGCCAAGCTTGGCCAAGTTGTCAAAACAAAAGAAATACTTACAAGTCAGGCAGGTGGGCAGATGAACGCCAGCCAGCCAGGTAGAGGGCACGTGGGGCTGCCAGCATCAGTCGAGGAGTTCCCACTCACCAACTTCAGAACCAGCACCACCATGGGCTGGGCCAGCTGCTTTCATGTTCCCCTCCCTTCAGTGCCAGGGACTCCCTGGTGGGTGACTGGGGCAGGGAGCTTGGTGAGACCAGAGATAGAGGAGGATGAAGAGGTGTGTGTGTGGGGGGGAGACTGTAAGTGAGGTGGAATTGTGGCAACAGAGCAGAAATGAGAGCAGCCAGGAGGAAGATGCCCTAATCCCAGCACGGCCCCAGGGCAAAGGAGGGGGGAAGAGAGGGATCAAGTCCCACCGTG
>NW_006159579.1:8957675-8965479 GCF_000334495.1 Tupaia belangeri chinensis | reverse complement strand
CTGCCAGCCAGGGGCTGCTGGCCAGGGCCAGCATAGCCAGGAACAGGGGAACCCCCGGCTGCAGAGGCTCAACCTGGGAAGGATCCAGAGGGCGCATGGTGAGTAGCAAGTGCTGGTGGGTGAGGCCCAGGCTACATGAGAGGTCTAAGCGGTTCTGGGGAGGGACGGGGTTGGAGGGGTCAGTGTGGTCAGGTTGGGGCCAGGAGCACATTTGAACAGATGCCAAATATATTGTCTAGCCCTAAGCATGAGACAGAGGCCTAGGCCCCCCTGGGTGAGCCCACAACGCTGGCCTGAACCCAGACAGCTCACTGAAGCCTGGCAGCTCTGCCCAAATGCTACCCTCCCTGGTCTCCACCATCTGTCTTTTTATCCTCTTTATTCATGGTAGAGTGTATGAGAGAGAGAGAGAGAGAGAAGCACCCTTTACAGTGTCTGGCCATGCCCCAATCCCCATTCCCCAGTTCTCCAGCCCATTGGATCTTCAGCATCACACACATGCCTGGTGTGTTTCGAACCAACTAGGCTAGGAATTTGAACTGTGGTTGCCCTGCGAGATCTGGCTTGCCTGGAGCAGCACGCCACTGCTGCGCCACAGAGCCGGCACTCCAGCATGTCTTGCTTGGTCCTGGCACCTACTGGCCTGGTGCACCCTCCTGTGGCCACAGAGATACCCTTCTAAAACCCACAGTTCAGGGCCGGCAGGTGGCGAGGTGGTGAAGGGCACTGGACTCCCACATGGCTGATCGCAGTTTCCATCCAGGACCTGGTGGCCTGCTTTCTCACTTCCTCTTTCTCTCACAGTGTCTCTCTCTGGTCAGAAAGAAAGAGAGAGAGAGAGAGAAAGAGAAAGGAAGGAAGGAAGAAAGAGAGAAGAAAGAAAAGAAAAAGAGAAGGAAGAAAAAATAAAGAGAAAAAGAAAGAAGGAAGGAAGGAAGGAAGGAAAATAAAATAATTCTTAAAAAAAAAAGAAAAGAAAACCATGGCTCACCCCTTCGGCAAACATGGGCGGGAAGTGGCCTTGCATCCAGGACCACCAGTCTGGAGGGGAGCTGGATGCAGAAACAGCTGATGGCTGGGCATGCAGGAGTGGTCTCCAGCGGACCCCAGGGGCTGAAGACCAAGCGTCTGTGGGACCACTTTCCCAGTCCCCCCACCCCGAGTCCTCAGATTACAGCAGCCCCCTTCCAGTAGTGCCCTCCCCCCAAAGTCCCCTCACTCTGACTAGAGCACACACCCTCACCAAGGATGCTTTCTCCCCTCTCACCCCCAGGCCTTTTTCTGACCCCTCGTGGGCTTTTCCCGCTCTCACCCACCTCTGCCCCTCCTGGGCTCTGGTGGGTGGCATGGGCACAGAGCCCGGGGCCAACCTGTGTCTGCTTCCTGCACCGCGTGGGGGCCCAGCACATGTCCCAGCGAATTAGGAATTAAGGCAGAGCAGGTCTGCGATAAGGTCAGCGTCTGGGTGAAGGTCAGGTTCTGCCTATCCAAGCGTGAGTTCCCCATGGCAACGACCCGTCCGCTCTCCCTCGCCCTGTGGGGGGCAGCCCTTCCGCTGTCTGTTTTGGCCTCTCTGCACCCTGCCTTCGCTATCACCAGCGGGTAATCCTGTGTGGTTTTTACTCCGGTGCCCATGAATAGAAGAGTTAGAGGACAACAGGAGGGAACCCTTCCTGGGGCCTTCACCCCGCACCCATCTCGGTGCCTGAGTGGCTCCGCACAACCCCCCATCTGGCTTCTCCCCATCCCTGTCCTAAGCAGGTCCAGACACTGGCCCCTCCAGCAGGGAGCAGTCCCAAGCCCCCACAGGAATGGGGCCAGCTGTGCCATGGACTCTCGTCAGCGCCCGCCTTCCTCAGCGTGGCTGTGACTGCAGGAGGCTTGGGGAACGCACACCCCTGCCCTGTGCCACTCAGAAAACCCTGCCCCTGCCCTTGACTGCACGCTCACCCCCACCCCAGCCCTGACATGTTGTTTCCCTCTGCCTGGCCCCTTCCAGGCCCCTTCCTATACCCAGAACCCCCACATCAGCCACCAAGGCCTGTCAGCCCTTTGTCCTGAGAGCTCTGGAACATAACCTGCTCCCCACCCCTACCACCTGGCTGTTGCCCTGCCTGCTGTGCCCGCACCACACAATAGCAGCCACAGGATGACGGTTTCCATGGCAATTCTGCACACATCATCCCAGCTTTAAAGTCCAGACTCCTGGGACCAGCAGATGGCATAACCTTTACATCGCTGGACTCCCACATAGTAGACTGCAGTTTGAGTCCCGGACACAGCAGCTTAAACTCATGCTGGGCACATGTGTGTGCATGTCCAAAATCCCAAGAGGAGAAGGGAGGAAAAGGGACTGCGGCATGGCATCCTCCCTGGTAATGTTCTGTCTCTCTGTTTTTCTCTGTCTCTCCAGGAAGCACACGTCACCTGTAGCAAAAATCTCTCTCTCTAAAAAAAAAAAAAAATGTCCAGACTTCTTGCTGGGGTTTTCAAGGCCCCTCTTGTCCAGCCCTTGCCCATGTCTCTTGGGGCCTGGGCTACTTAGAGCTCTGCAGAGTCCCCGGCACATAGACTCTCTCCTACCTTCAGGCTGTGCACATGTTGCACCCTCCCTTGGGATGTCTCCGTCTGCAGTGTACTCAGCACTGCTGTTTTGTGAAGCACCCTCAGAGCCCTCCTCCCAAACACCGGGCACTTCCTCTAGAAGCCCACTCACCCACTGTGGTCCCTGACCACGCAGTGTCGTGCTCCTGGTACCCCTCTGCTTGCAGGCCCGTCTCCCTGTCTTGGGTGGGGTTCCCCAGAAGCAGAGCCTGAGACAAGGATCCAGGTGCTGGTAATTCATTGAGGTGCGGGGGTCAGGGAGGCACTCAGGAGAGATACAGAAGGGAGGGACAGAGGCAGGAGAGAAAAGGATGGGTTTCAGGTAGAGTCTACACGGGCCTGATCATCCGGGGGCTATACAACACGAGCTGACTGCTGAACTGGCACCCCAAAGCATGGAGACTGTGCTTTGTGTCCCCAAAGCAACCAGTCAAAGTGGGAGATCGGTTTCTTCCCGGGGGAGGCAGCTGGGTTGGGTGAGTTCACTTCCAGGAAAAAGAGGTCTGGGAGAGGTACTGGCAGTGTCCACCACACCCCTGTCAAGTGGGACTTCAGATAGATTTCCAGAATGATTGAGAAGTGCACAGCCAGCACTGGCATTCCCTAAACCCAGAGCTCCATCTGCTGCCCTGGGAAAAGGTCCTGCCAATGACTAGAGAGGAGCCTGGATATCCACCCCCAGGTGAGGACTCTCAGCTGAGCCCTCCCCACCCATCGAGTATCTGACATGTGCCCAACCGTGCACGTGGGAGCTTTAGTCAACGTTCGCATCGATTCCTCAGGATGACCATTTTACAAAGGGGGAAACAGAGGCTCAGAGAGGGAAAGTGACTCCAGGGAGGTCATGTTGGGTTTAGAGATAGGATTCAGGTCCAGGTCTAATTGACTCCTTGCCTGGTTGTATCCACGAGGGTGACCCACCATGGAGCTCAGCAATCTTTGCCACCATTGCAGGCTGGCAATTCCAGGGCCATCTTTCTGCCCCATAGCAGGGCTCAACTCAAGAGTCCCCAGGGGCCATATCTGGCATTTGCAATAGCTGGGAGGCCCATGCATGTATTTTGCATGTAATTTACATAATGTTGCATCTGGTCTACATGTGTCCGCGACGAGAGCCCGTCAGCACTGCACGATTTTAACTTGCTTCTAAGCCATTCTCACTCAATGGAAGTCCCTTCGAGTTTTACAAGAGTCTAGTTTCCATGATTTCTGGACTCTCCCTCAGGCCCTCATCTCAGGGCTGCACATCTACCCACTCTAAGGTCCTGGACAAGCTATGCTTCTGTCCAGCTGGAAAGGGTCACTGTAAACTCCTGCCCCAGAAACTTATGAGAATTTGACAGTAGGTTTCATCCAAACGCTGATGCTAATGTTGATGAGAAGATCATAATTTGGGGCAGAGCCTTGCTGCACAATACTCCCCAAGGTAGCCCTGTGCCTAGGGAGGCCTTGCTGTGCACTGTCAGAAAAAAAGAGACAGGCTAGGGGAGGTGGTGGGGACAAAGGGCGGGTGACACTCAGGAACCTGTGCCACCCCCAGCTGACCTTGGGGCTGTGCTTCTCAGCAGCTAGGGGCTCATCTGCAACAGGAAGGGCCGTTGCAGGGCTTTCTGTTTCTGTCTCTTTTAGGGGAACTACAATCCCTAAAACTGTGTTTGGCTCTCGACAATCTTTTGTGATGGACCCTCAATTAAAAAGGAGAGATGGAGCCAGCAGGTGGGGTGGTGGTTTAGAGTGTTGGATTCCTATATGGCTCACTGCAGTTCGAGTCCCAAATCTGGCAGCTTGAAAAATCACACCAGGCATGTGTGTGCACATGCCCAAAATCCCAACAGGAGAATGGAGGGGAGGGGACTGCAGTGTAACCATTCCTCCAAAGGTGATTTCTCACTTTCCCTCTCTTTATCTCTGTCTCTCCAGTGAGCATATGTACTCTATGCCCCCCCCCAAAAAAAAAGAGGGAGAGAGACATCCTGGGTGAGGTGAAAGGATCCTGGAGAGGAGATTCAATTTTGAGAAGGTAGTCCCAGCACCAGCCCCTTGCACTAGTTCACCACCAAGCAAGCCTACCTCTCTGCAGCTTCCAGGATCCATTCTCTCATCTTCTCCGCCCCCAGGGACCCTTCAGAGGAAGGTGGGAAGCTCTAGTGTCCAGGAGAGGTTTCTGCTCATGTCCCCCAACAGTCCCACCAACAAATTCTCAGTGCAAGACTTCACCTTCGCCCCGTTTTGTCACCCGGATGTCATCTTTCTGGAAGAGGGTGGCAAATCTGTTGCCAAGAGCTAGTGAAGGTATGTACCCCCATGTGTGTGCGCATGTGTTTCTGTGTTTCTGTGTGTGTGTGTGAGATTGTGGAGTGGGGGGTGTGCTAAGTGTGTCTGAACATGGCTGTGCTTGTCCCCATGAACAGAAACTGCTTCTGGGTGTTTCCCGCCTGTCTCATCCAGGTACAGACACTGTAGCTTGAGTCAGAAAGAGCATGTCGGTTTGCCTCCCTCTGCCGCGGCTGGCCTCCCCAGGTTTCCTGTCTGGCAGATGCGGAGTGGCCTCATCATCTGTGAGGGAGACCCCAGCCTCTGGCTACATCTCACCCAATCCATGAGCATCTGCATCCCTCCACCCCCACCAGGATGGGGCCCAGGCGCTGGCTCCCCAAACTGCTCCAATTAGAGCAAGCATTGTGTTTGATGACAGCCACCTGGGAAAGGGGGATGTGGGAGAGCCTGGAAAGGGGCAAAGTCTGGCTGTCCTTCCAGGCCCCTGTAATAGTCCCAGTTACAAACAAGGCCAGTCGCCTTCCTGTGAGTTGTAAGCTCCACATCTGACGCTGTCAAAGGAGTGAGAAGGCGGTTTCTGGGATGGGGGAGTTTGCTCCCAGAGCCAGCTGGGCAGTGCTGCCAAGCAGTCGGAACCCAGCCTAGGGCAAGGAGCTGGGGCTCTGTTCATTTCCTGTTCGTGTCTGTCTTTTCTGAAAAGAGGGCAGTCGACGGTTACAAGGTCAAGAATGGTAAGGAGCCTGCATCTTGCCCTCAGCAAAATGGCTCATAGCATCTCTGTGGAAGGCCAGAAAACACTATGGTGCATCTGGTGATTTGTGGGCAGGCTAAAAGGCTGTCTTGGGCATCATTTGTTGCTGGGATCAGAAACCCTGTCGCATCAGCTCAAGTGGTAGGTTATTGAAAACAGATAGAAAAGCCATAGCTTGTCACGGAAGGACTGTGCACCACACTTCTCCCTAAGGACCAAAGCCTCTAGTCTCCGCGCCATTCTCCCCTGGCCATGCCTTCTCCTCAGTTCTCAAAACTCTTGAAGAACCATGGCTACAGCATGCCAAGGTCTGTCCATGCCAAGGTCTGGACTGAACAGTGACTAGTGCCTCCTGCCCCAACTTAGTGTCCACCTGGAAGTTCAGAATGTGATCTTATTGTAAATAGGACCTTTGCAGATGTAATTACTTGGATGAGGTTATGGGAGCCAGCAGATGGCGTAGTGGTTATATCACTGGATTCTCACATGGCTGACCATGTCAAGTCCCAGACCCAGTGGCTAGAAACACACCAGGTGCATGTGTGTGCGTGCCCAAGAGCCCAAGAGCAGAATGGAGAAGCATCTGCATGCACCTAGGCAGAAACCTCTTTAAAAAAGAAATAGATGAGGTTATGTTGGGCCCTAAGCCCAGTGCCTCATATTTTTTCATTTTGTTTTATTATATTTTTTAAATAATATAGAGTGTGTGCCATGCAAGAGAGAGAAAGGAGAACCCTCAGCAGGGTCAAACCAGGGTCAAACCTCCTTTCCCCTGCCTTCCAGCTCCCCAGGATCCCAGATGCCCATGCACACCCACCTGCCAGCCCTCTTTTCAGGCCAACCCAGGGATCTGGACCCACCATATGGCTTCCAGCCTCATAGGGTACCTGTGCCACAACAGCTGACCCCAACTGGTATCTACCAGGAGAGGACACAGATACACAGGGAAAAAGGCAAGGGGAAGACAAAAAAACAGAGATCCATATGATGCAGCTACAAGCCAAGGCATGCCAGAGATCGTCAGGAGCCATTAGAAGCTGAAAGAGGCAAAAGAAGGATTCTTCCGTAGAACCTTTGTAAGGAACATAGCCCTACCGACACCTGGATTTTGAATTTAGTCTCTAGAATTGTGGGAGACTACATTTCTGTTGTTTTAAGTCACAAATTTGTGGTTCTTTGTTACAGCAGCCCTAGGAAACTAATACAGCCCACACCTGGAAACTGAATTCCTTCCATCTGTGATTCAACTCCAAAGCCCAGGAGGGGGCACAGCCAGCCCAGCGTGGGTCAGGCACCTGCCCCATACAGCCCACAAACCACTACGGCTGGGAGAGGGCAGGGGCATAGATGTGGGTTCAGAGCTGGCCCTCCAGGTAGCCTTGAGACCATTGCCAGACCCAAAGGTGTGGATCCATGTTCACAGTCAGTAGGAGGGAGGTTTCTCCATGTGGGCATCAGAGTCCTACGCCTTCCACACACCTATCAGCTGCTCAGGTAAAGACACAGAGGCTGTGGTCGCCTGCATGAAGGGGACAGAGCCAGGAAGACGTGACACTCTGTTGGAGGACTGAATCAGGACTCATAAAGCTCTTTGCAGGTTAGAGTCGAATGAGGCTAGCTGTAAAGGCCAGTGCTTGGTTTCCAAGCATCCATTTCACACGTGGATGGAACATGGGAGAAGCCTGGCTTTACTGCAGCGCTTTGTGAGAAAGGCCTAAAGGTATTCTTTGACCAAATGCTAGTAATGAGCCAGAGCAATGGCCCAGCTGGCCAAGAGCTTTAGGTGCACAGAGAGCAGCAAAGCATTCTTGGCTGGGCAGGAGAGGTGACGGGGGGCTCACGCTCAACGGAGAGAGATGGCACGGATCCCCAGAGACCTAGAGGGCAGCCTGACCTGCAGACTAGTGGCAGAGGTGAGGGAGGTAGGGGTAAAGACGCCTGGGAGGGGATCAACAGGGTTCGAAGTACTGGGCACCTCCAGGGCTTAGGAATTGGCTAGGAAGATGGTGCTAGTATGCCCCCAAACCCGCTCATCTCGGCTGCAGACCTTTAGACCCGTCTCCAAAGACACGCGAACTTACAAGACCAGTGTATCCTGAGGGTGGCGGCTCCCGGAGAGCCCACTGCCCAGGCCGGCCTCAAGGGTGGGCTTCTCCGCTTCTCCCCGGTGCC
>NW_006159579.1:8911273-8955995 GCF_000334495.1 Tupaia belangeri chinensis | reverse complement strand
ACCCCGGCCCCGACCCGCGCCCTACGCTGCCGGAGGCTGCGGGGCTGGCGAAGAAAATAAGACGAGGGGGCTTGGCGCGGCGGCTGGGATCCTGGCAGTGCCCGTGGAAACCTTTCCAGCAAAGTAACATTTTCCAGCTGCGCTGCGTGCTGTGTGCTCACTCCCGGCGCAGCAGACCAGGTGGAGGGAGAGGAGGAAGGGCGCGCCGCGCATGGCCACGAGGGGCTCCCCCACCCAACCCCGCGCCGGGCCTCCCATCTCTCCCTTGTCCCGCCAGGTGGGAGATGGAGCCGCGCTGCTGGCATCTTTGCGCCCCTTTCCAGTCAGCCTGGCTTCAGAACCCCTTGGGAGCCCTAGCGTGGCTGGGCGGCAGAACTGGACCAGGCTCCTGGGTCCTGGGCCCGTGTTGAGCCGTCTGTGCTAGTGAGCACATGACAGGCAGCCAGCGTCTTGACCTTTGTGGCCTGTCAGGGAGGTTGCTGGCCCAGCCTCTGCCCAGCTTCTGGTCTTTAGTAGGCAGTAGCTTGGAACCAGCCTCAGGTGGGTTGGAGGCTCTGCCTCGGGTGCTAATTGAATTGGAACTCTAGCTGAATTGTAGGGAAGTGGCCAGCTCATAGCCAGCATTCAGTGGGCCTGGGCACATCAGAGTAGGCTTCTTGGAGGAGGCAGTACAAGAACAGGTTTGAAAGTAAGGCAAGGGGGACAAAGGCAGGGGCCAAAAACCTACATGGAGAGTTGCGTTTCCTCAGGAGCCAGGGGAGGAAGGGTGAGAAGCCTGCCCTCAAAGGAGTCACTGAGGTGGGTGCCCAGAAGCCTGGAATGCTAAGGGAAGGCGAATGGAATGAAGGAGTCAGAGGGTTGGTAATGTGGCCAGGCACTTGAAGGGGTACCCAGGGTGGTCTCTTGCCAGACGGCAAAGGTGCAGTGTAGTGCTGAGCCCAGTGGTCACCCGTCAGGGAGGCTGGGAGCAGAGAGCTGCAGTGGGGCTGGTGTTTGCTCAGAAGACCTTGGACCCCAGGCTGAGGACTCTAACTCCCAGAAACAAGGAGAAGGAACAAAAGAGAGATGGAGGTCTGGTCCCCTGCTGAGGCCCATGATGGGGGGGAAAGGAAAGGCCACTCTGTGGACCTGGCTCAGGGCCGATATCCCATGTTCCCCCCCGCAGGGCCCTCTGTGCCTACGTGGTGCACAGGAACGTGACCTGCGTCCTACAGGAGGGAGCAGAGAGCTATGCAAAGGCTGAATATCGGCAGTGTGGATGGGGGCCCAAGTGCCCCGGGACAGTCACGTGAGTGCACCCCCCATCCCACCTACAACCCCAGCTCCCCCTTCAGCTGAGAGGCAGCCAATTCCACAAGGGCTGTAGCTCTTTAAACTCCAGAGAGCCCACCCAAGCCCCCACACAGGCAGAGGGGACTGGGACCTGGGAAGGAGGGGGCTGGGGAGGACTCCCAAGGTTTTGAACTTACAGCAGGGCTTTGCCTATGGAAACAGGAGCAGGCTCAGGTTGGAGCCCAGGAACTGGGGGGACAAGCAACACAAGGCTAGGAGGAAGTGACAGGCAGAGGGTTGGGGTGGGGAGGACCAGGCAGGCCCAGGGAGGACCTTTGGTGACAGTGAGAAGGTGTTCCCAGGTGAGGGGCAGCAGCTCAAGTGGCCAAGAGGGGCTGCATGAGAGGACTGGCATTGCACACAGATGGGCTGCCAGTCTGCACTGGGAGAGGTTCAACTGTGTGTCTGCGAACAAACCTTCTGGCTGTAAGGTATCTGTGTGAGCAGGTGCATGGCTGAACAGTTGAGGGAGCACCCCTGCACCACCTCCTCCCTGCTCAAATCCAAGGTGCCCTTCCTCTGGCAGCCTCTGTGACCAGAGCTGAGTTCCCACAGGAGACTAGAGAGCAGTGGGAAGAGCTAAGGGAAGCTAGTGGGGGCCAAGAGTGACCACCAGGCAATGAGAGGACCTGCCACTCTGCTCCAGGGCAGTAACCCCCCACACCCATATGGGCCAGGCTGGGGCTTTGTCAGAGTTCCCTGAGGTGCCACTGAAGCCCCAGGAGGAAGTCCCATGGCAGCATGAGCTATTGCGGATCCGTCCCCTTGCATCCTGCCCTTACATGACTCTGAGTGCCACAAACGCCTGACCCCACCCTAGTGCCCTGCCATCTTAAGCACAGATAAAGGAGAACCCCAGAGGTGAGGTGACCTGAAGGTAGGGAGACCTCCAAACATTATGCAAGTTAATGTTTGCAAGTTAATGAGAGCAGTCCTGAATGCCAGCTGGGAGCGGGGTCACCTACCAGGAGGCAGGAGCCTCAGCCCACAGGTGCAGGACCCTGCCCTCTCGCCCACCCCATGCAGGTACCGCACGGTGCTCAGACCTAAATACAAGGTCGGCTACAAGACAGTGACGGACCTCGCCTGGCGTTGCTGCCCTGGCCTCGCTGGAGAAGGCTGCCCTGAGCACCTCACAGACCAAGGTGCCGCCCCTCCCCAGCTGGAGCCTGAGCCGCATATTCCCTCAGGACAGTTGGGTCCTGGCCCCAGGCCTTCTCCATATAGCAGAGTGGCCTCCAGCCCCCACGGTGAGTCTGCAGTGGAGACCCTCCAAGGTGATCTGGGCTCTCAGGCTCAGTAGTGGGGGTAGTGAAGGGACTGAGCTTGTTGGACTGAGCTCTGGGAGGGGAAGAGGGGACTTCTCATGTCGGACATGAGGATGAGCCTCCAGGCCCCCTAATCACACCTGCTGCAGAGCCAAGGGAACTCCCTTCCAGCAAGAAGGGAGGCTTAGAACAGAAACTCTCGGGTGACTTGGTGACATGCTGAACAGAGAGAGCCATGCCAGTGATGCCCCTGGGGTTCTCTTTCCCAGGAAGGAAAGGCCCAGGGCTATTTGGCGAGCGGCTGGAACGCCTGGAGGGTGATGTCCAGCGCCTGGCACAAGCATATGGGACCCTCAGCGGATTGGTGGCTCATCATGAGGACCCCAACAGGATGCCTGGTGGCCCCAGGGCTCCTTCTGCCCCTGTGGGCTTTGGGGTCATCCCCGAGGGGTTTGTTGACCCAGGAGACAGAGCCGGAAGGCCACTCACCCCCACCCTGGAGGAGATCCTGAGCAAAGTGACTGAGGTGAGCAACACTCTGCGGACCAAGGTACAGCTGCTAGACCAGGTGCATGGGCTGGCCCTTGGCCATGAGGCCCACCTGCAGCGGCTGCAGGATGCCCCACCATCCCCCCTCACCTCCCTGGCCCTACTAGGGGAGTACGTGGACCACAGGCTGCACCGACTCTGGGGGAGCCTGCTGGATGGCTTTGAGCAGAAGCTGCAAGGAGTCCAGAGCGAGTGTGACCTCCGGGTACAGGAAGTGCGGCGGCAGTGTGAGGAGGGTCAGGCGGCCAGCCAGAGGCTGCACCAGAGCCTCGATGGCCGGGAGCTGGCTTTGCGCCGGGAGCTTTCACAGCTGGGGACCCGGCTACAGGGTCTGAGTGCAACTGGTGGGGGCAGCTGCTGTGGCCAGCTGGCCTTGGTCAGTTCCCGTGTGGACAGCCTCGAGAGGAACTTGCAGGCCATCACTGAGACCCAAAGAGGCCATGGTGCCCCAGCGGGGGATGAGCTTACCCAGCTGTCTGCTGCCATGCTCGATGGAGGTGTGGATGGGCTGCTGGAGGGCCTGGAGACCCTCAATGGGACAGACAGTGGAGTAAGAGGCTGCTGTTTGAGAATGGAGATGGGGGGCTGGGGCGTAGGCAGTTTCGGGAGCATGCTGGAGGAGCGCGTGCAGAGCCTAGAGGAGCGTCTGGTGACACTGGCTGGGGAGCTAAGTCAGGATAGCACCCCACTGGGCAGGTCGGGGCGGCCCTTCGTGCAGACAGAGCTGGCAGTGTTGGAACAACGGCTGGTGTCTCTGGAGACCTCGTGCACCCCCAGCACCACCTCGGCTAACCTGGACAGCCTGGTCGCGGAGGTGAAAGCCTGGCAGAGCCGGAGTGAGGCCCTCCTACACCAGGTGGCCAGCCATACTGCTCTGCTCCAGCAGCTCAATGACACAGTGGCCGAGCTCCAGGGGCAGCTGGCAGGAGGGACAGGCAGGTCTCTCCAAGGCGAGATCACTCTACTCAAGGTCAATCTGAATTCTGTGAGCAAATCGCTCACGGGCCTCAGCGACTCTGTCAGCCAGTACTCTGACGCCTTCTTGGCTGCCAACACGTCCCTGGACGAACGGGAACGCAAAGTGGAAGCTGAAGTCCACGCCATCCAGGAGCAGGTCAGCAGCCAAGGCTCACGGCTTCGAGCCGGCCACAGGCAGGTCCTGAACCTGCGAGGGGAGCTGGAGCAACTCAAGGCTGGTGTGGCCAGCATGCCCTGTGGCCTGAGCCGCTGCCAGGACACAGCCCAGGAACTCCAACATGCAGTGGGCCACTTTGACCAGAGGGTAGCACAAGTGGAAGGTGCATGCGGGAGACTGGCATTGCTGGCTGCAGGCCTGGACAGCTTGCCCACTGGGTCGCTTAGACCCAGGGAAGGCCTGTGGGGACATGTGGACCAGTTGAATCGCACACTAGCCCAGCACGCACAGGACATTGCCCGCCTCCGGGATGACCTCCTGAACTGCCGGGCCCAACTGGCTGAGCAGACACGGCCAGGACAAGGCACCTAAGCAGACTGGACAAGACTCAAAGCCCAGATCCCACCAACGCTGGGGATGTCCCCCCGAGCCAGTCCTATCCAGCAGTGCCTCCCAGCCTCTGCTGGCCAGCCCAGAGGCACTGGAGGATTGCTTTGGGGCCAACTCCATGTGACTGTGCCAGCCACCCAAATCCATGCTCAATGCTCCCAAATGAACAATTCGGGATAACAGTCAAGGCGAGGCCGTCGTGCCTGAAGGCAGGCTGGACTTAAGAGACCTGACAGCCCACTGCCTACAAGTTGCTCTTCTGCAGCTGTGGAGACCCGCAGGCCGTCCTCAGTGCTTGGGGCCCGGCTGCCTGTGCTCGGTCACAGCCTCAGAGGCTTCTGTTCCCTTGTCTCCTTGGCTTCTCTCCCAGCCATCATGGCGAGGTTTCTGCAGGAAGGTGATTCCCACTGGAACTTTCTTCACACCTGGCAGCCTCAGGGGTGCTAATTCTGAACCAAGGGCTAGAGGCTGCTGGGTCTTCAGGTCCCCATACGTCCTTCAGCACAGAGCAAGCAGACTCAGCTGAGCGTTCTCTTTATTCTTTCTGATCCAACCCCGAGTCAGGGGCTTAGGCAGCTATAGAATCCCAGAGGGAAGAAATGGATCCAGGCAACCTGGTTAGGGACCCTTCCCCAGTTTATCCTTTTTCTTTTCTTCCCCCAAAATGTTTCCAGGGTGCTCTGGTACCCACATGGTCCTCTTCCTTCCATTTGAGAAAATCTTACCCCCTAGGTCAAGGCCTCTCTCCAGAGGCCCCAGTGAGACCAGACCTGACAAAAAGGCCACAGCTGGAGACAAAGGGGCTGAGGCCTTTGAACGACCCTGCAAGGTCCCAGCTCGACCAGGATACGCACAAAGTGGTGAGAAATTCAGGTCTAAAAGAAACCAGGGACAACTTGGAAATGTGTCCTCGGGCCTGTGCAGTCCCCAGAGACTTGGACACCGGGCTCTGCAGAAGCTCCCTGCCTTGGTTTCCCTGACAGAAGCAGGGGCCCTCCTGTGCTGTCCTGCAGGTCCCTACAGCCCTGCCTTGTAGTTTCTGGACAGTTGGAGTATTACCCTCCACTTTGGCACCACTGGAAGAGGGCAGGTCCTGGATTAAAGCTTTTAGCTAAAGGTACTTTGCTCATCAGAGATGGGGGTGGGGAAGGAGTGCTGCAGTGGGGGTGGGGCTGCAGTGGGGTATCAGCCAGCTCTTGGGGTGGGAGCTCCACACAGCTGTGAGCACTGAACTGACCAGCAGAGCAGGGGGAAGGAGGGCTGGCATCACCCCTGGCCCTGGTAGGGCAGGGCAGGTCCTCAGGGAAGATACTGAGTGGAGAGGGCGTAATAGCTGGGTGGGGCTAGGCCAAGCAGAAGCCACCCTCCCTCAGCCCTGGGTGCCCTCACGTCCACTTCTCCGATGTCAGGGAACACTGGAACATCCAGGGTCAGGGTGGGCATCAGGTGCCAAGGTGCCAGGGCACCAGTGAGAGCTGTGTGGAGGGAACAGGCTATACAACAAAGGGGTTCAAGAGAGTACCCTGGTCTTTCCAGAAGCTTCTCAGCCACCCCCAACTGCTGCCACCAATCCTTCCCTGTGCACACAGGCCTCCAGCCTCAGTGGGACCTCTTTCTTCTGTTCACTCAGGAACTCAGGCAAGGTCCCAGGGTGGCAGGGAGAGACACATGAAGTGCACAGAGGGCCCCATGAGGGCTCAGAGGACACTTAATCAGGGCCAGGGCCACACTGAGGCCTGGAGCAGCTGCCCCGCCCCCTGCAGCTCAGCTGGCAGACAAGAGACAGGGCAGTGAGGAGAGGGCCTCTGTGGCTGCCAGTTGACCCGCAGCCCCCACCCCTTCGGGGCTGACCCTGTGGCACTCAGCTTCTGGTCAGTCCTTGGCCAGGTGGAGGAGGAGGTGGCCAGGCCAGGTTCAGGCCAGGGCATCAAGGTCCACAGTGGGCAGTGGCTCCCGCCAGAAGCAGAAATTGCTGTACTCAGGGTTGGCCAGGTCTGCACTGGGGCCACGGGCCACAGGCGGGAAGAGGAGCTCCACCACCTCGCTCAGCCGCTCGTACCTACGGGCAGAACAGGACAGCCCTGAGCCCGGGCTGCCTACAGACCGTGGCTCCATCATGACCCGTGGTGGTTCCTCGTGGGAGCCCTGGGCAAGGATTGGGCTCCTGGGTGGGAGGTGAAATTGGGGTCTGGGGAGAGCCTGGGCATGGGGACATGGCAGGGTTTGGCCTCACGTGGATTTGTGGTTCTTCATGAGCTCCTGGATAAGCTCTCCGCGTGGGTTGACAGTGAAGATGCGGGACTGAGGCAGGCCCACTTGCTGGTACGCAAAGACATCCTGAGGGGGGACAAGGAGGGCCAGGGAAAGGGGCTGGCTGGGGCAGGGAGGAAGCCCAGCCCGGGGTGGGGTGAGGGACGACACATGACACACTCACATTGGGCCTGTTCCCAAAGGCGGCGTAGAAGGGCTGGCCCTGGGGCAGGAACAGCTGCTGGATATCACTTAGGCAGGCGATCTTGAACACCTCTGGCTTCTTCTCAATCACCTCTCTGGGGGCCGTGGGCAGGGAGAGGTTCCCAGGAGGAGGTAGAAACCCAAGGGGCACAGGGTCAGGTGCCATGAGTCAGACCCAGCTCTCAGCTGACATGGAGAGCTAATAGCGGCCTGTCCCTCCCCACAGGGTGCAGGCAGTTACCTGTGGAGGGCCGAGAAGAGGCTGCTAGGGGACAACAGGATGGGGCCCTTGGGGAGGCCGCAGCCCCGCTCGCTCACCCACTGCAGGTACCCCTTGGTGAGGTCAGCCATGCCGATGGCCCGCGCAGAGCAATACAGGAACTTGTACCCATTTCTGGGGTGGGGGACAACAGTGACTCAGAGCCATCCAGAGACAGCCATCCCCTGTCCCACTCCCTTGGCTTCAGTTTGCACAGCCCAACCCTGGGACCCTGGCCTTCAAACCCAGAGGCTGAGCCAGCTGGTAGTGTGGTGGTTGAGGCAGCTGGCTCCCACATGGTCGGCCATGCTGTTCAAGTCCTGGACCCAGAGGCTTGAAAAACGTGCAGGGTGTGTTTGTGTGCATGCCCCAGATCCCAAAAGGAGAAAGGACTGTGGCATGACTGTCCCTCACCAGGGGCTGCTTTCTCATCCCCAACCCCCTCAGCCTCTGGCAAGTGCATGTCCTCTGACGAATTTAGAAAAGGAAAAACATAGGCCTTGCAGGGAGGCGGCTTAGGGAGAACAGCTAAGTTAGGCCTGAGAAGGGAGCCTTAGGAGTGTCCCAACTAGAAGCAAAAAGACCTGAGACCCAGTGGGGGTCCAAGATGGAGAAAAGCTCCCCCTCCAGCCTGAGGCCGATGAGTGGACTCTGACTGGGTACAGCCGCATGAGATGAGTCTCTATAGAACCGAGGGCCTCTAGGTAGGTCTCAGCGCTCCAGGGCCTGCCCAAGCTGCTTCCCTTGTGGGCCCTGCTGGTCCCCGAGATGCCCTGTCCTGTCACTCCCTGCCTCAGCCCGAGCCCAGCACTCACAGGTGGATTTTGTGGTAGAGACTGGTGATGCCCTGGTGTGTCCAGTCTTTCCCCAGCTGGGGCAGAATGTGGCCCAGAGCATCTGACCTAGAGCCGGAGAGGAAGGGTCACTCAGGGGCAACCCCACATGGCCCTCATGTTCTATGTATGGGCCCAGGAGGGCACAGCCCCCAGCCCCAGGATGGCCTGCAGGGAAGGGAGGGCGAGAAGGTGGTGAGTTCCCAGGCCTCCAGCCCCCGCCCCCCCCCTCGACCTCCCCTGGCCAGCTGGGCCTCACTTGGTAATGGTGCCATCAATGTCGGAGATGACCACCTTGTCATCCCACCGCCACAGGTAGATGGTGGCCTTGCAGCGGCAGGTGCCCTGGTACTGGGTGGTCACACTGAAGACCACATCATTGGCACCTTCTTGCAGGTTCAGGCGTCGCTGGAGCCAGGCAAAGGGGTGCGTTGTGATCTGTTGTAGCAGATGCCCCACACCCCTCTCCACCCCAAACCCACAGCTCATTCTCTTCCAGCTCAGAGATCCTTCCTGGACTAGACAGTGATGCCCAGATATACCAGCAAGGGTTGAGGGCGACTGTGCTGGAAAGGGCCCTCTACAGTGCCAGGCACAGGAGCCTTGACCTCCCTTTGCTCCTCTTTGAGACGAAACTGATATAGCCAGGCCCGTGTGTGTCCAGGTTACTCAGGAGAGCCCAAGTCTGGGCAGCTCTTAGGGGAGAGACAACCTACTCCATAGATGGGACCCTATGGGGATCTTCACAGGAAGCCCTGCCTGGGGCCAGGGTTCCGGACTCCACATTCTCCTAAAGAGAGCCCTAGCCCTGCCCTTGGTCCATAGAGAAGGATCTGGGCAACTCTCCACTCAAGCCAGGTGACCAAGGCTCCCAGGCACTGACTAGGCCGAGTTGGGTGTGAGCCCCAGGGTACCAGACGCACGGCAGCTGCCCTGAACCAGGCCAGTCAGACCCCCTTGGACACTTCCCTGACCACGGAGCCACACCCACAAAGAAGACATGTTCTTGTCACAGGAGCCACCAGTTTACTGAGCTCGGAGAAGACATGACCTGGGGCCGGGTTAAGGCTTTCATCAGCGGTGTGGCATGTCACTGTGACTTCCAAGGACAGACCCAGAGACTGCAAGTCACTGCAGGTAGATATCCTAGGACCTATGAGAGGGCCGACCCAGTCAGAACTTCCGACAGAGAAATGGGTTGGCGCTTGAAGAAGCGACCCCTCACCCCTGGAGGCATTCAAGCCAAGACTGTGAGGGAGGCTGCCGGGGGTGGGTCTGGTCTTTGGTGAGCACAAGGCTCCCTGGGCTGTTTCTCAGCGAAGTCTGAGGGACTTGGGCAGGAGTTCAGCCCTGCCACCCCAATAAACACGCACCATGCATTCACTTACGATCTGATCGGAGGAGAGGCGGAGGGACTTCTTGTAGGTAGGAGTGTAGGCCGAGGTCGAGGGTGGCAGGGAGGGGACCTCGAGGATCACAGGGCTGTCTGGGGCATCGTCATCGCTGCTCAGGACCTCGGCCTTTGCCCTGAGGGAAGCACCGATGCTCAGGCTGCCTCTTCCATCTGCTTTTCTTTCTGTAGGTACTCACCCCTAGCCCAGGGCTCATCCCTATCACCCGAGACCCCATCCTGAGGGTCCACCCATATGGGCTTCCGGCAGATGGCAGGGGTCCTGGCTGGCAGTTCACACCTAGTCGGGATAGCAGGGTGGGGCTGGGACCCCAAGCTGCCAGCCCTCAGTGCACTCCCAAGCAAGCCGGCGCCCCCCTTGTAAACATTTACCTGAAAGACCCAGAGTGTACCATAGGGTGTAGTCCCTATCCCACCAGCCTTGGCCAGCCCATCCTTGGTCACTCCCCCACCCAACCTTGGGCAACTGGGTCAGTTCAGAGCAGAGCAAAGGAGGCATAGCCAGCCCCTAGGGACTTGGAGAGCCAGAGGCTCCATCACTCTTAACGGCTGGGAGTCTGAGCGCCCGTTCTAGTTTTGCCATTTCCTGGCACTGGGGCATTTGGTGAGTCTCTAGGGCTTGGTTTTCCCATCTGTGAAATGGGACGTTTCTTAGAAAAAGAAGGGTGTACATGTGCAACCGTGGCTGGGGGAGGGATGCTGGGGACACCTCCCATCCCTAGGGCATCTTTCCCCAGGCTCCATACTGCTGAGCAGGCCAACTCACCCTGGCTGCTCCACTGCTGTGGTTTTCTCCTGGGCACTGTGCTGTGGGAAGAACACCCATCTGCTGACCCCTGACTCCTGCCCTCTGCTGGCCCTACCCATGACCACAACCACCCACCTCCACAGCTGGGAAGTCCCTGCGTCGCCAGGAAAACCACCATCGCCCACCCTTCCGAGGCATCTTCTCCTTCTCCAATTTGTCCACGGTACTCTGTGGGCAGATGAAGCCGTAGTGTTCTTTTTTGCACCCCACAAACCTAGGGAGCTATCAACATCTGGAGGCTCAGGAAGGGTACCCACCTCTAGCCTGGGCTTTCAAGCAATGGCTTGCAGGGCTATGCAGGGGAGACCAAGAGCTGCTCCCGCCCCACCCTGCCCCTGCCCTGGCCTCCCATCTGGGCGTCAGTCTGCCTGCTAGAGTAGCTGAAGGTAATGCTTTGGGAGCTCCTCAAGATCTGTTCTCCCTGCTACCAAGTGGCGGCAGAAAGGACAGTCTATATCCTGTACTCTTCTCAGCTTTTAAGACTGACCCTAAGGTCAGTGACTGACTGCCAGGAACGGCTTCCCTCTCCGTTCCTATCACCACCTGGTTGGGGCCGTATAACCTTGTGGTAACACCGACTAGGTCTGTGCTGGATCTAACTCCTCCTCTGGGTTCCCCATTTCTGCACCTGCAGGATGCTCATGTGTCTCTGGGAGGGCCTTGGCCTGGGCTGTCCCTGGAGTTATCTAGCTCAGCTCTCATCAGCCTTTCCACAAGGCCACCAATGGGGGCTACCAGGAGTCTACATCTGCTTGGTGAGGCCCTTAGGGCAAGCCTAACCAAGTCAAGAACTTTGGGCCCAGGGCCACTCCCAGAAAGGCAGGTGCAAGATGGCACAGGCTGTCACTGGAAGACACCGTCCTCAGAGATGAGCAAGGTAGCCCGGGAGGACCTGGTGGAGGTTCTAGGAGGGAAGGAAGAGGCTGAGTTTCTTCCCATCTCTGGGCATCTCTGCATGCTGTTCTCTCCTGACTGCTCAAGTCAGTCCATCCCTCAGTCTCTCCCCATTGGGCACTCACTCAGCAAACCCCTTGCTATAGGCTTTCTTTCTTTCTTTCTTTTTTTCTTTTTCTTTCTTTCTTTCTTTCTTTCTTTCTTTCTTTCTTTCTTTCTTTCTCTCTTTTTTTTGGAGAGGTTTTATTTTTTGCTATAGGGTGCATGTGCATGCCACAAAGACAGAGAGAGACAGACAGAAAGTGAGAAATCACCCCCCAGGGGGGATGGCCATGCCGCAATCCCTTCTCCTCCATTCTTCTCTCGGGATCTTGGGCATGCATGTACACACGCCTGGTGTGAGTTTAAGCCACTGGATCCGGGACTCGAACCGCAGTCAACTACATGGGAGTCCAGTGACACAGCCGTTATGCTAACTGCTGGTCCCTCTGTAGGCTTTCCAAGCACCCCAGACCTCTCCTTCCCACACTCACCGTGGAAAAAAGATTTTTGTTTGTTTGTTTTGCTAGAGATTGCATGTGCCCACCAGAGAGAGACAGAGACAGGGAGAGAGGAAAGCATCCACCACGGGGAATGGTCATGCTACAATCCCTTCTTCCCTCCCTCCTTTCAGGATTCTGGGTATGCATGCATGTACCCAGCATGTGTACACTACCTGATCCAGGAATCAATCGTGCAGCCAGTCAAATGGGATCTGGCTGCCTCACCCACCAAGCCAAGGGGCCAGCCCCATGGATGGATTTTCCATTCCACTGGGTGAGTCTTTAATTAATACCATCTTCCTGTGAGGGTGGGGCTGTTTAGTTTATGATTGTCCCGAGCTTGGGCCTGGCACGTAATAGCTGTTCAACAAATGTGTGCTAACAAAGGGAGTGAGCACCCCTCAGCCCAGCCTGGAGGGTAAGAGGAAGGTGGAACCTTCATAATCCAAGCCCTGTCTTTCAGATCCCAGAACCTCCTGTTGAAGACAAGTCCTAGTTTAGGCATCTGTAGGCTGTTTGGGTCCTTCTGGTTGTCCTGAGCTCCTCTGAAGTAAAAATCCAAATCAAACAGGACCCACCATGGCCAGGAAACGAGAAGGGTGAGGCAAGGCTTGGGGGACACTTGTCACCTCTCCTACAGTGGGTCTTGCCCCTACAGGCCCCCAGGCCCATCTCTGCCCATCCCCACTTTCTTGTCAAGGGCCAAGCCAGATCCCAAGGCTGCAGCCACTTTCCCCACCAGGCCCAATGCTATTCTAGCCATTACCTTGGGAAGGTTCTTCTGGAAGGCTTGCAGGGACAGGATTATGGGGGCAGCCACAGCCCAGTTATAATGCCTGGGAAGACAGCAAGGTGTCAGGCTGTAGCAGTTGCAGGGTTGTGGGGAGTGAGATTCTCAGACTGCCAACAGCCCCTGGCTGGTACTCACTTCCTATTGATTTTCACCACTAGGTTTGGGTCGTCCAGGAGACTGGGGTTTTGGGTGAGGTCCTCATAGGAGACGACGTGCTGGTTGAACTTCTCTGGGCACAGAGGCAGCAAGTAGGGGGTGAGGTCAGCCCAGCCCTGGGACCCACTGCTCCAGCTCCTCCTGGCCCCCTGAACCCTATCACAGGCCCCTTGCTGGGCAATTCTTTGGCTTAGCAAGGTCTCTCCCTGCTTGTGGTTTTGATCCTATTGTTCCCACCCCGAAAGTCATAGCACAAGACATAGCTTAGTGTCGAACGTTTGCTTCAGGGGAATTGGGATGTCCAGCCCTGCTGGGTTCACACCTGTTTCCCCACCCTTGAGTGTCTTCCCTGCCCTCCTGTGCCCCCTGGGCTCAGTGCCAATCCTCGGAAGGGCTCAGGTCACATTGACATACCTATGGAGATGTCCCGGCTGTCTGCCAGTCCACCACACAGGGATAGTGCTATGGTGTCCACAGTGTCAGCAGTGGGTTCTGGGGTGTGTTCAGGTAGGGAGTCCCCCAGAAGCTTCTGGCTGCTAGGTTCACTCCACCTCCTGGCCCCTAGTCTACAGTCACTGGGGGCAAAGGGGCCAACAGGGACATGAACATAGGAGGGTGGGAAGTGGGTCCCCACTCCTCCCAGGATGTTTTCCCCATGGATCCCAAGACACCCTGACCCAGAGCCCAGGCACCTCTGGGGGAAGTAAAGGGCTGCATTCTCAGAGTCCAGGGAGGGTAAGTCGTCCAGGTAGATGTCACTGGGACCTAGGTGCTGGCTTCTCTTCAGGGAACCTGCAGGTGGAGGAGGGGACACCGCAGACCTAACGTGAGCTCAATGTGCCCCTTGTCTTGGGATGCCCAGAGGCAGTGCTGTCAACAGAACTGTGCTGACAGGGGAGTGAGTGCTCTGTCTACACTGCCTGGCAGGGTCACTGCCAGCCACATGTGGGTATGGAGCGCATGTAAAATGTGGTTAGTGGGAGGGCCTGAGCAGGGAAGGGCAGCCTGGGGGATGTGAGAGGAGTCATGGGCTAGGATGGGTATTTAAATCCTGTCTCCAAGAAGCCCACATGATTTTAGTTAATTTGGTTTTAAGTAGTCACATATAGCCAGCTGCTACTGATCTGGAAGTGGCAGCCTGGTGCCTTCCCACTGGTCCTAGTTAAAACCACACTTGTGAGGGCCCAGCAGTCAGCATAATGGCTATGTCGCTGGACTCCCATGTAGTCGACGGTGGTTTGCATCCCAGAACCCGTGGCTTAAAACTCATGCCAGGCGCGTGTGCGTGCATGCCCAAGATCCCAAAAGGAGAGTGGAGGAGAAGGGATTGTGGTGTGGTCATCCCCCTGGGGGGTGATTTCTCACTTTCTGTCTCTCTGTCTCTCTCTGTCTGGAGAGCACACACGCCCTATAGCAAAAACCTCTAAAAAAAAACCATACTTGTGAGCCAGGAATGGTCTGGCTCTATCTCACCCTCTCCCTCACTCAAGATACTCCAGTTGGGTCACCCCTGTAGAGGTTAGGGGAGCTGGATCCCACATCAAACTGGCTCACCAGTTTTAATCCAAGCCCCACTGGCTTGAAAACACGCCAGGTGCATGTTTGTGCCTGCCCCAAATCCTGACAGATATAGAAGTAGAGAAGGGATGGCAGCATGAATTTGGTTTTAAGTAGTCACATATAGCCAGCTGCTACTGATCTGGAAGTGGCAGCCTGGTGCCTTCCCACTGGTCCTAGTTAAAACCACACTTGTGAGGGCCCAGCAGTCAGCATAATGGCTATGTCGCTGGACTCCCATGTAGTCGACGGTGGTTTGCATCCCAGAACCCGTGGCTTAAAACTCATGCCAGGCGCGTGTGCGTGCATGCCCAAGATCCCAAAAGGAGAGTGGAGGAGAAGGGATTGTGGTGTGGTCATCCCCCTGGGGGGTGATTTCTCACTTTCTGTCTCTCTGTCTCTCTCTGTCTGGAGAGCACACACGCCCTATAGCAAAAACCTCTAAAAAAAAACCATACTTGTGAGCCAGGAATGGTCTGGCTCTATCTCACCCTCTCCCTCACTCAAGATACTCCAGTTGGGTCACCCCTGTAGAGGTTAGGGGAGCTGGATCCCACATCAAACTGGCTCACCAGTTTTAATCCAAGCCCCACTGGCTTGAAAACACGCCAGGTGCATGTTTGTGCCTGCCCCAAATCCTGACAGAGAAGTAGAGAAGGGATGGCAGCATGACTATTTCCCATCAAGAGTGTCTTTTCCCTCTCCTACTCTCTGATGAGCACGCTGACCCTCTGGCAAAACTTTTTAAAAAGATAGCCATCTTCCCTGAGTTCCTAGACATGACCCTCTCTCCTGCTTCGTGCCTGACCCGTGCTGTTCCCTATGCTGAGGATTGTCCTCTGCTCTTCCTCACTTGGCTGGATCTTTATTATCCATGCTCAGCTCAGAGACTGCTCAGAGAGGCCTCCCTCACCACATGATTTAAATGCCTCATCCAGCCTGTGACTCCCCATATCCCCATGTCGGCCCTTCCTTGCTCACGCCTGTGTCATCTGTCTGTCCCTCAGACTATAATCCTTGCAAAGGCTGGTGCCAGGCATAATGCCGGCTTGGAATGTCCCAGAGCCCATCCAGGGGATAACATGAGGTCAGAGATGCAGTGGAAGGGGTCCAGCCGTCACTCACCTTTCCCCCTGGAGGCCCTCTTTGGCTGCTGAGCGGCCCAGCTCTGTGATTTAGAGATGGGAAGGACGCCTGTGTCCTTGGAGCTCAGAGTCTTGGCTTCCTCACTTTCTGGGGTGGGGAGAGGGGAACCCACCAGAGTTTCACTCAAGTAGGGCTTCAGCTCGGGCTGAAGCAGGTCAGTGCCAGCTCCTGGCTGCAGGATTGAGGGTCCCAAAGGGTCCATATGAGCCATAGAGACAGAGGGGGTGCTGGGTCCCCCTGGAAGAGAAGCTGCCTTGGTGCTGCATTCAGGGACCATCGAGGACTCGGGCCTCTCAGCTTTGGCCACCTTCAGTGGAAAAATCAGAAGGCATGGACATTGCTGGGTCTGCCTCCCATGGCCCACAAAGCCCTGGGGGAGGTGGCCTGAGTCACCATCACTCTAATCCTCATTTGCAGAGGCCACAGAACCCCCAAAAGGCAGGGGTTGAGGGTCAACATGGAGGAACTCACCTGGGGCAGCCTCCCCCAGGCCCACTGCATGTGGGACTCAGCTCTCAGTGGACTGGGCTCCGGGGTCCGCAGCTCCAACTCCGAGTCGCTCTTAGGGGATGACAGCCCACCTGGCGAGAGGCTGCAGGAAACAAGTGCTCAGAGGACCCAAGCCAGCTGCCACCTCTGCTGCCCGCCCTAGCTCTGAAGTACAGTATCTCTAACTCAAATGCATGCCCGTGCCAAATCTGGAATATATAAGGAGGATGCCAAGATAGAATATATACATATATAAAGGACTCCTCCAAATCAACAATAAGGAGGCAAACCTTAAAAAGAATAAAAAGGAAGACAAAGTTGTGACTGCTTCTTGGGCACAGAGATTCCATTGGGAGTAATGAAAGTTCTGGAACTAGGTAGTCATTGCACAGCAGTATGGACTTTTTTTTTGTTTTTTAGAATTATTTTATTTAATTTTATTCATTGTCTCTATTGTATTTTATTTTATTTTTAAAAGTTGGCCAGAGAGAGACAGAGAGAGAAAAGGAAAGTGAGAAAGCAAGCTGCGAGGTCTGGGACTTGAACCACGGTCAGCAATGTGGGAGTCCAGCTGCCTTAACCACCACACTATCTGCCAGCCCCAGCATGGACTTTTTTTTTTTTAAGAGTTTTTTGCTATAGGGCTCATGCGCTTGCCAGAAAGACAGAGACAGAAAGCGAGAAATCACCCCCCAGGGAGCATGGCCACGTGCAATCCCTTCTCCATTCTCCTCTTGGGATCTTGGGCACGCATGCTCACGTGCCCGGTGTGAGTTTAAGTCACCAGGTCTGGGACTCGAACTGCAAACAACTACATGGGAGTCAAGCAACATAGCCATTATGCCAACTGCTGGTCCCAGCACGGACATTTTTAATGCCACTAAATGGTATACTTTGAAATGGTAAAGTTTATGTTATGTGTAGTTTATGTAATGTGTATTTTAATTTTAAAAGGCAAAGGACGTGAACACTTTACAAAGGAGAGGTACCAATGGCCAGAAAACACATTAAATGGGTTCTGTGTCATTAGTCATCAGAAAAATGTCAGTTGGAACCCCTCTGAGATTTCGGGCTGCATCTCAGCCTGCAGCCCACCTGGCTCTCACCTGGCCTGCGGCGACCACTCGCCATCGGAGTAGGGATAAATGTCTTTGGGCTGCAGCGAGGGTTCTCCTTCCAGCTGGACACTGCTGATTGGTCAAAATGAAATGGTCACTGACAGGGCAGGACACCCCAAGCAGGGCATGGGAGCAATGTCAAGGACTCGGAGAGATGAAGTAACTAAAACCAGAGACGGCAAGACCCTTGCCCAGGGTCGCCCAGCATCAGCAAGGGAAAGTGCTTTAACCACCTTAGCATCCCCACACCCTCAGCCTCCTCCTGGCCCCTACACACCCTGAAAGCTCTGGCCTCGGCTTTTCCAGCAGGGACAGCTCACTCTCAGGGCCTGCCTCCAGTTCCTCTGAACTAGAGTCACTTGCCACCGCATCCTCCTTCCGCCTGGGTTTCTTCCTGCGGCGCCGCTTCTTCCGCCCCGTGGAGGCCGCGCCCACAACAACGAGGCTCTCGGGCTCGCTGGCTGTGCCCAGCTGGGAGTCTGAAGGGAAGCCAGACAGGCCCCCCCAAGGGATGGGTGAGGTGCACAGGCGAGGAGGCACGTGTTCCTGTGGGACAGACCAAGGGCAGAGCTGAGACCCTGGGGGACCCAACACCTAGTTATCCTGTTCCCCCCTTGAATCCCAGGCCTTAGCGGGAGCTCATCTGGGGTCAGAAAAACAGGCATGGAGGTTGGACAGAGGTAGCTGCAGCATGGCCCTGCCACCTCCGGCTGGCTGCAGCTTCTCAACAGAGATAAAACAGCCTTGATACCAGGGAACCCCGACAGAAACCTCCATCAGCCTCTCTCTTCCTGACCTCAGGCCTATTACAGCAGACACCTACTTCCTCTTCAAGACACAGCCTGGCATCACCTCCAGGAAGCTTGCCATGACTACCCCCAGCCCAGTTCCATCATCTATTGTTTATGTGTCCACCTCTCGTTGGACTAGTTTGGAATTTTCTTTAAGAGCAGGAGTCACCCCCTGTCTGAATCCATACAATGCCTGATGTGTAGCAAGGGCTCAGTTAAAGTCATCCAGTTCCAACACTATAAATGCCTCCGTGCTGGGCCCTGCCTCTCCTCGGCACACACTGCCTCTCTCACCCCCCACCCATGCACTTCTATGATGCAGCTGCACAGAGCTGGCAGCAGACCTGCCACCAGCCAGACCTTCTGCTTCCCAGGGCACTAGCTGTTCTTCGATGTCCTGCTCCTCTCAAGGCTGCCAGGGAAGGCCTCCTTTTCATCACTAAAGGTCCCAGCTCAGGTGTCCCCTTTTCTAGGAAACCTTTCCCTGCTTCTCAGGAAATAGAGTCAGCCATGCCCGGGCCCCTCCTCTGGCCTTCCACCCCATATCACGAGTGTTTGAGGCCAGCGCCGGCTGAACCCCTGCATCAGAGGTCTGCTGATAGACAGGATTATCAGCTCCTAGGTCATTATCCCTACCCCCAGCCAGACCTTCTGCTTCCCAGGGCACTAGCTGTTCTTCGATGTCCTGCTCCTCTCAAGGCTGCCAGGGAAGGCCTCCTTTTCATCACTAAAGGTCCCAGCTCAGGTGTCCCCTTTTCTAGGAAACCTTTCCCTGCTTCTCAGGAAATAGAGTCAGCCATGCCCGGGCCCCTCCTCTGGCCTTCCACCCCATATCACGAGTGTTTGAGGCCAGCGCCGGCTGAACCCCTGCATCAGAGGTCTGCTGATAGAGCGCAGGACAGTGACACGTCCAATGCCTGCCGAGGGGCTGGCAAGGACGACAGCACTCACCTCATCGCTCTCCAGCTCCTGGACGAAGAAGGCTTCACCGCTGTCTCCCAGCTTCATGTGCAGGTCCACTGGCTCCCCATTGATCTCGATGTCCACCTGCAGTGGGGAGCGGTGGGATGGGGATGTACGGTCCCTGGCATGGGCCCACACGCCCATGCTCCCTCCCTCTGGCCTCCCACCCGGGCCTGCAGATACTGGCTCCTGCTGCCGCAGCACTGCTCTCCATCCCAGGCCTCGGCTCAATCTCCCCTTTCTCAGAGAGGCCTCCACCAGGACTCCACCCCATCTTGGCCGCACACACCGCCCATCCTTGGGCTTTCCTACATCAGTCTCTCCCTTACATTCTTATTTATTGCCGGGTTTCCATGTGCCTCTCTCTTCCACACCCCACAAGATAAGGAAGTGCTCTGTCTCGTCACTACAATGTCCCCAGACCCCAGGTTGTTGACTACATGGACAATAGTGACAATGACCATTTACAGGGTACCTCGTGCAGTGCTTCATGGAGAGGATCTTGTTCGAGCTTCACAACAACTCCTTGCAGCGGCCCCTATCATTACCCCCACTTTATAGACGAGGCTTGCGGGGTTTAAGTTGTTTGTTAGGAAGTGGCCTCATAGCAAGGGAGTCTGCAAACCCATTAAGTCTGAGTCCCAACCCAAGCTTGTAAGCCCTTCAGTACAGTCTCCCACAGGGCACATTTTTCTGGTAGGAGTCTAGAAAATCCAGTCACCTCAAAACAAAGGGGATTCGAGCCTCCAAACCTCTCTTCCTGCAGCAGGCTCGAGGCTAACAAAGGCTCTGTCACGTTCATCTGAGCCCAGTGAGGTTGGTGTGGGTTTACTAAGGGACTCACTTTAGAGTCGCCCACACACCTGGTCCTGGGACAGGATTATCAGCTCCTAGTTACTTCTCCCAAATCATCCCACCACCACCGTCACCAGGCAGGTAACATTGTATCCATTTGCACAGGGAAGGGGCAGGGCTCAGAGACATGACGTGGCTTGCCAAAAATACACAGGTAAGGTCTAAGTGAGAGTCAGGGCTGAGGCCTCTGAGCCAAAGACTGCCCTACTGCTTCCACGGCAAAATGGAAACCCACCCTGACCACAAAGCCCACAAAGGAAGGCTCTGGGTCCTCTGGCTGCCCTGGCTTAAAAAGCACACCCCGCTCCCCCATTGAGAGCACTCACCACCTTCTCCCGTGACCGCAGGACGCCCAGCTTCCCAAAACGCACGTGGAAGGGTGAGCAGCGGAAGGAGCCATCAGCCTGCTTCACAACCAGCACGTCGATACCGCCGCTCAGCGTGGCGGGGTTCAGGCCCCGGTACAGCTCCTTCACCGTCCCGAACACTGTCTCCGCCAGCTGCCCCACGTAGTTCATGGCTGGTTCTGGGAAGAGAGCAGTGCTGTACACAGGCCTGGTCCACTTCCCTCCGTGGGGAGGCTCCTGCCACCCAACGCCCAGACCCGCAGGCTTACGTTGGTGTCACGCCTCAAAGCGCCTTTGCAGGAGGCTTCTGCGTGGGGTGGGAGGGCACTTGTAGACGTGGCCCTAGCCCTGGCTGGTGCACTGACCTGCAGGATCCTTGGACAGCAGCCTCCCTTTTGTAAGTGCTGATCTCCACATCTATAAAGTAGGGGCGCTGGGTAAGCAACGCTGGGTTCCCTGTGCCTCTAAACGCTGTGACTAATCATAATGACCATGGTGCTCAGTGGGCATGGCTTGTTTCATCTTCACAACAACCCGGGAGGCCGGCCAAGTGGTGTCATCATTCCTGTTTACGGATGAGCCAGCTGGTTTCCGAGAGGTGGAATGACTCGCCCAGGGTCTCACAGCCATCTTCAGACCCAGGTCCATGTGCTTCATACCCAGAACCCTCAGTGTGAACCCCAGGATGGCCCCACTGTAGAAACGGGTGAAGGGGGGATGGGGCAACTTCAAAAGAAATCAGGCCCAGGGCCCTGCTCAGGGATGGGTCCCAGGGCTAGCATGGGAGTAGTGAGGAGGAGGTCTCTGTTTTTCCATCTGAAAAATGGTTCCAGCTGTCTTGCTGCTACCTCGTCCTCGGAGAAGAAAGGGGCGTTGCTGAGTCATTGTGACTGGTTAGCACTGGGTAACCAAGGCTCCGCTGAGTCCTGTTCCAGGGGTCAGATGCCCGAAGCAGGGTATCCTCAATAGCTGGGGGTTTAAGGCCCCAAACGCCAAATCCTTCCCAATATCCCTGGTGGGGAGCCTAACTGTGGCCCACAGCCTGACCCCAGGGTCTCCAGGCAATGCTTGCAAGCCTCCATTTCAGCCTTGACCCCCTACTTTTCTGGCTAGGGCTAGGCCACAAGACCCACATTCAGGCCCTAGGTCGGCCCCGTCCCTCTGGAACTGCTCCTTCCACCAGCCAGACTGGTCCCTCCAGCTCCCTCACAGCAGGCGGGGCTGGGTGAGCCAGAGGCCGGAGGCTGTAGCAGCTGCAAGGAGAGCCGCCTCCAAGCTTGGCATGGTGCCCACCCTGCCAGCTTCAGCTCATGCCCTGCTGCCCAAGTCAATGGCCTGCTGTCCCTCTGGCTGCCAGGATCCAGACTGTCTGACCTCCATGGGGCACTGGCCTCTCTCAGACCCTGCATCAGAGCCCCAGAAGGACAGTGTGCCATGCACAACCACTGTCAAAGGAGCTAAGTGGTGCCTTCAAAGTTAAGTGACTTCTCCAAGCTCCATTAAGCTAATAGGCTGGAGACGGGGCTCTTCTGCCACCTGGTTCCCAAACCGTAGCACAGTTCTGTGCAGGGAGCAGCTGGCCCATAGCCGTCTCTGCACGGCCCTGCCATGCCTCCCTCCAACCCGTGGTCCGTGGTCCGTGGACCCCATGGGTCGGCATCCCTGGGAGCTTGTTAGATACATGGAAATCTAAGCCCAGCTCAGCCCTACTGAATCGGCATTTGCGTTTGAACAAGATCCCAGGGAATTCCTGCACCCTTTAGTGTTTGGAAGACCTGCCTTAGTGTTCAGTCCATCGCTTATTCTAGAAGAGCCTGATGACAGGAACCCCACAGGGAGCATTTCTCAGATAATTCCCATCCCCTGCCCCTCTGGGGTCATCGGACAAAGCCGCAGCTTCTTTCCATCTGTGTTAGAGCACCTCAGACCTAAGGCAGACTTACAATTGCCAAAGTGGAGCCAGCAGGTGTTGTGGAGGTTAAAGCAGTTGAATACCACATGGGTGACTATTCAAGTCCCAGACCCTGCAGCTTGAAAAACATGCCAGATGTGTGTACGTGTATGCCCAAAGTCCAGAGAGGAGAATGAAGTGGAAGGAATTTGCAGCATAGCCATCCCCCGGAGGGTGGTGATTCCTCACTTTCCCTCTCTCCTTCTCTCTCTGTCTCTCTATGGCAAGCACAAGTGCTCTATAACTAAAACAAACAAAAAACAAAACTGCCAGGGGAAATTTTCCCATTTGGTTTCTCCCTGCCTCACTGCCAAACTCTGTGCACGTAGGTCTGGGCAGACAGACTGACTGACAAAGGCAGGGCTCTGGACTACTGCACCTAGAAAAAGCAGACAGGACTCCAGAAGCTTCCAGGAATAAAAGGGCAAGCATAGGAGGGGCAGGCCAGAGGAAGGGGCAAAGTTCTGTCCAGCTAGAGGCCTGAGATCTACATTACAGCTGAGCTGGGGTTGTGGAGAGGGTGCCAGGCTCAATTTTCTCTAGGACAGAGTTTTTTGTTTTGTTTTGAGGTTTTTGCTATAGGGTGCGTGCGCTCGCCAGAAAGACAGAGAGAAAGTGAGAAATCACCCCCCAGGGAGGATGGCCACGCCACAATCCCTTCTCCTCCATTCTCTTCTCAGGATCTTGGACACGCACACATATGCGCCCAATGTGAGTTTAAGTCTCCGGGTTCGGGACTTGAACTGTGGTCGGCTACATGGGAGTTCAGCGACATAGAGTTTTTTAAATTGCCATTTGGGGCCAGGTAGTTCTTTGTTGTGTGTGTGGGGACAGGGAGGGGGCTGTAGGCTATTTAACAGTATCCCAGACCTCCTCTCCCCATTTCAGACTGTGACAACCAAATCGTCTTCAGACATTGTTATGTCTCCTGAGACCAAACTGTCCCCAACTGAGAACCAATGACCTAGTAGTAAGAGTCAAATGGCAGGGACCAGCAGATGGCATAATGGTTACATCACTGGACTCCCACATGGCTGACCATTGTTGGAGTCCTGGACCTGGAGGACTGAAACACCAGGCACGTGTGTGTGTGTGTGGCCACCCAAAATCCTGAGAGGAGAATGGAGGAGAAGGGACTGCAGTATCACCATCCACCCTGGGGGTGATTTCTTTCTCTCTGTCTCTCTGGTGAGTGCCCTATAGCAAAAAAGAAAAGAAAAGAAAACTATTGATGAAAAAAGAAGAGCCAAATGGTAGAGAATACCTGGTACCCATGAGGAATCCTACTGGGACCCGTTTATGAGATATTTTCTAGCATGCAACTTGATGTCCTTGTTTTCAGACCCCTCTCAGCTCTAATGTCATGGGAGTCTAGAACTGTCTCCTCTCTGTCCCTCCACCCTGGACCCCACAGGTGGGTGTCCCCACATCTGCCTGCTCAGCCTTTGGGGGGCATGTCCTGGGCCCAGCCCTGTGCTCTTCCCCCTCTGCCTGCACCCGTCTCTGAAGGGGCTCTCTTTCCCCAGGACCTAGTTCTGTCCTCTTGGTGTTCTGCTTGGCTCCCTCTGCCCCCTAACTACCACTTCATCCCTTACCCCCAGGCAGCTGAATGCCTCTGGGACTCCTGGGAGCCCTCTCCCACCAGCCCCCTGAATCCCATTCCCCAGTTTCTTGCTCTCCGTGCCTCCTTTCTCCTGTCATAGGTCAAGGATTTATTACAAGATGCCCAGGTCATAGGCAGCAGCAGGGCATGATGGGTGAGAGTACCAACCCTCTGGGTTCCAGTCCCCACTCCACCACTTCCTAGCTGTGTTTTCAGCATCACAACAGCCGCATTCACCCAGGCTGGTCCTCAGGGCACTACAAGTTGGCCTCCAATGCACTGCCCCTGACCACAGTTGAGAGTTTAGACTTAACTTGGCATTCAGGGCCCTGCACAATGGTTGACCCATTATTTGCAGAATGAACAGGTGGGCTCCGGAAAGGTATCATAGGATGCCTTGACCAAGCCTCAGACCCTGTCCTGGAAACAAGCCTTCTGGACTAGCCCACAACTCCACTCAGAGAGGCCAGGCAGGCTGCCTTGGGTCTGACCTCTCAGTGCTCCTGGGCACCAAGATTTGGGTCCGGGGAGAGCACGCTCTCTATCTAGGACAAAGAGCAGGAGGGTAAGCCCTCCTGTTGCCCTGGGAGCGAGAACACTGCACCCCAACTTCCCAGCAGCTTGGCATCTGAATGCTCAGGACTAGCTGGTCAAGGGTCAGACCCCGTTTTGCAAATGAGGACACTGAGTACCAGAGAGGGTGGGTGTCTTCCCGGGGGCACAGCCAGCCAGTGGTAAGTCTGGGTCAGCTTCCCCTGGGAGGTTTGGGCATCTCCTTCTCCCCAGATTTTACATCCTGGTGCCCAGGGGACTGGAGGGAGGGAGGGAGGGAGGCCCGCTCCTCCACCCCTGTATTCCCACATGACGGCTCCAGGTGGCTCTGGCCCTTAAGCATAAAGAAAGAAAGGTCAGATGGCAGGACAGATGGGGCAGGAGGGGACAGGGACATCTCTTCCCTGGACCGAGTCGGGCCCTACCTTGGGAGCTGCCCACTGGACCTCTTTGCTCGGAGCCGCGACCTCTACCTGCGTGCACAGGATCAACAGGTTAAATGTCCTAGGCCGGCACTCACTCGCGCTTCGCTTCCGGCTCCTCTAGGACAAGGTGAGATCCTGGCTCCACCCCTTTCATGAGCCAGGTGCGGCCTCCTCAGGTCTCAATCCGCCCAAGCTCCACCCCCCTGATAAAACCCGCCCCCGCCCCATCCTCAAGGGCGTCCTTCACTTATAGGGGCTGGGGCGGGGCCAGACTTAAAGCTCCGCCCTACCCCTGCTCCACCCAGGGCACCGCCCAGCTTCTGGTGCTGACCGACTCAATGTCCCTGTGGCCAGCAGGAGTGGCAAACATCAGGGACTTTGGATCCGGCGAGTCTCAGTCCTCCCGGCTTTGCTTCCAGCTCGCTTTGTAACCTTGTAAGTTTCTGCCCCATCTGAGCCCGTTTCCTGCATTGTCAAAGGGGAGCCCTCTCCAGGTTTTTCGAGATTACATTAAATGACCTGTGAGGAGTCCAGCGCTCAAACGTCCCCTTCTGCAAGCAGCTTTCCCTGACACGACAGACTGGACAGAACCCTCGTGTGATATGCACGTAGCCCACAGTTGTAATTTCATATTTGCTTGAATGACTATCGGACTAATGTCTGCCTCTCATTTGAATTTGAGCTCCGTAAGAGCAAGTCACACCTATCCGTACACCCCAGGATTCAGTACAGTACCTGACATACAACAGGTGCTCAATAAATGCCGGCTTAATTTCATTCCTCGGACTAACTGGTCGAGCGGCAGCGGACTCAATACCAGCCCTGGCCAGCAGAGGGCAGGCGGTGACCAGCCTTCTCGCCCAGCTGAGCTTCCCTGAGTCTGTACCCGCCGCGGGAACTGCGCATAAACCCTGGTGTGCTCGCGTCTGGGCAAGGTCGGTCGGCTCGCGTGCCCCGGCGAGGTCAGGGCCAGAGAACTGCTTCTCCTTTGGGAAGCTCAATGTACATTCTCTGTGGTTCGCGACCTTTCCTGGATCCAAGACTGTGAAGAAATGTGACCCTGCAAAGACTCCGCGCTAAGAAGGCTCAGAAGGTGAAGGAGGAGAGCGACAGTGGCGAAGAGCCAAGCTTTGACAGCACCAGGTGGTCGGGAGTGAGCGCTAGCTGTCATTTGTCTGCGATGCAAAATGACAGAACCTATTTGGCAGTGACTGGCCTGGGTTGTCCTCACTTCAGCAAAAGGTATTTAGTATCAGTCCTGAACCCAGGCAGTGTCTCTGGCTGTTGTCCCAGAAGGGCCCTGCTGGGAGCAGAACTCTAAGTGGTCACACACCTGTCGGGGCAGCAGTATATGTAACAGTGAAACGCTGGAAACACCTGAAATCCCTTGAAGCAGCCTGGGAAGGAAGGAAGGAGAGGTCACAGGTTGGGGCCACAGATGCCAAAGTCAGTCTACCTCTGGGAGCCCCCAGTGACAAAAAACGGTGCAAAACAGTGATAAAACCTACCTTACAGGGCCAGCAGGTGGCATGATGGCTAAGGCGCTGGACTCCCACATGACCAACTTTGAGGATGGACCCAAGGGCTTGAAAAACACATCGGAGTGTGTGTGTGTGTGTGTGTGTGTGTATGCGCACGCGCGCACCTGCCCAAAATCCCAAGAGGAGGGTGGAGGAGAAGGGATTGTGGTGTGGCATCTCTCTCCCTTTTTGTGCGTCTCTCTCCAGCAAGCAAACTAAAAAAAAAAAAAAAAATTTTTTTTTCTTAAATTTTTCTTGAAAACAAACTAAAACAACTCCCAGGTGGTTGTAACATGCAACCAAGGCTGAGAACTATGGCTCCTAAATAGAGCACTGAACACAGCGCAGGACACACTTTAAATGTTCCATAATGTTTATCACACATTTGTTTTAAGATGGAGCACAAATTGTTTCAATGTTCCTTGTTAGAATAAAACAAAAAATAGAAAGTTGTTATAAAGGTTGTTGCAGAAATTGGATTTCTGACAAGCTTGTTTCCTGAACCATGAATCATCCAGGATTTGGTGATTATAGGGAGAGGAGGAGGGAGGAGAGCAGCAGTCGCCAGTGGTATGACTGGTCCTAACCCCCAACTGAGCCTGATAAGGCAGGACCATCCTCCAGTGGGTGGTTTACATCAGCATCTGGAAGCGTCCTTTGAACCTACTACATCGTGTTTGTCCTTTGCCCAACTCCCCTCTCCCTGGGCACACTCACTAGGTGGGCCTGTACCACTGGGTGCTGTTTGTTTCTCATTAACCCACGTGTGCAGGCGGCACTTCCTCTCTGTAGAACTTGGTCACGTATGTACTCATCATTCCCAGATACACGATTATTTCCTGCGCCCCATGGGGAAATCCAACCTGAGGTGGGAGGACGGGAGCAGCAAGACTGGCTGCCTGCAGCAGCTCTTCAGGTACTCCTTGTGGCTTTATTGAAGGGAGTTCTGTAACCTGTGACTGGCTTCCCCTAGCATTTAGGCTTGAGTGTTGGAAGGGTAGAGAACTGATATCTGGCTAGGATGACCAGATTTATCAAATGAAAATAAAAGACACCTATTTTTAATTTCAGGGCATACAATTAATATCTTTCAGTATAAGTATGTTCCATGCAATATTTGGGATATACTTATCTTTATTTTTATTAGGTAAATCTGTCCAAACAGCCAAGACTCCAGTGCATGGGACTTGCTGCTAGGACCAGCCTCCTGCCCAGGGTTGCCATGTTCAGCTTCCATCTGTCACCCAGCTCCAGAACTGTGCATGGCTCCCAGCTGCTTCCACAGTGCAGCTTGGACTCCCTGATGTTATGCCGGGTCTCTTCTGCCAGCCCAGCTGACCTGTTTGGGCGGTTTTCCACCTTTGCTCCTGTGCATGTTTTTCCTGCCTGGCATGTCTCCTGCCCACTCCTGGAGCATGCACTGACACTCATTGAACACCTGCTGGGTTCAGGCACCATTCCTCTTTTGTGTTTTCTCATTGGATTCTCTCCAGACCCCGGACAGCAGGGACAGTAATTGTTCCATTTTACCAGTGAAGAAAATGATGCTCTGCAATAGTGATTCTTAAAGTGGGGTCCCTGGACTAGCAGCTCACCTGGGAACATTTTGGAAGTGCACATTCTCAGCCCCTACCCCAGACCTATGGAATCAGAAATTCCTGGGGTAAGGCCCAACAAGCTGCATTTTAACAAGTTGCTCCCCTCCCTGCCCACACTCCAGGTGGTCCTTTTCTAAAAGATGAAGCTGGGGCCAGCAGGTGGCATGGTGGTTAAGGATGCTGGACTCCCACATGGCAGACTGTGGTTTGATTCCCGGATATGGCGGCTTGCTTTCACACTCTCTCTCACTCTCTCTAACGCTCTCACTCTCTGGTCAAATTAAGATAAATAAATAAATGGATAAATAAAGTTAAATAAAATAATTCTTTAAAAAAATTGGTGAAACTAATTCAGGAGTCTCCAATCTACAGAGGAATAGAGGACACAGCGGACCGGCTGGCTGGGTGTTTTATGATCTTACTAAGCCCCCTGCTTGGGCCAGGCACTGGAGATGCTGCACCAGCGACCCCAGAGTCTTGAGGGGCGAGGGTGGGAGGGAAGGGGAAGGTCAGAGGCACCATCAGGAAAGCGCGTTTTGTAGGATGCTGAGATGCTGAGGCCCAGGTGGGGCAAGCTCCGGAGCCCATAAAGGGGTGGGCGGGGTCAGAGAAAGCTTTCCCAGTAGAAAACTAAGGCTGAAAAATAAGTTGGACCTAGATGAGGGTGGGCGGGCACGGTGTTCCCGATGTAGGGACTAGGTTGTACAAAGGCCGTGCAGAGCCACTGGCTCTGTCTTGAGGTGGGAGGTGAGGAGAGGTGGTGCAGGGAGGGGAAGGTTTTCCCCTGTTCTCGGAGCAAAGGAAGACGCTTCAGTGGGCAGAGGGAAAAGACCCTCCGGCTTCCACGTGCAGTAAGCCCTGGGGAAGAAGCAGCTGGGACCGACGAGAGAGGGCCGGACTTTCCCCTCTAGATCCAGACAGCCTTCTGACATCCAAGGTATCTACAGAGACTCAACCCAAAAAGTGCACCCGCCCAAGGCGGGAGCAGCGGAGTCCTAGCCTGGCTCCTCCCTTAGGTGGAGAAGAGGCGGGGCTAGAGGCCCCGCCCCTCTCCTCCCAAGGCCCCGCCCCAGTCCAAGGCCCCGCCCCCTCTGTCGCTGGCTCTGGGTTTCTGGCCTGCGCTGCCTTTGCCTTCCCAGCTCCCTTCCCCCAAGATACGGCCAAGCCTAGGCAGCCACTAGGGCCCTCTTCCCCAGCCTTTCCGGGACAGGCACCGGATGTGACCAGAGATCCCCGGCAGGAGGGCAGACTTCCGTTGCCATCTCCCATTCCTGCCAAAGAAGACTCTGGTGCCAGCTGCGGACCGCCTGCAGCGTGGGCCATGGCTGGGCAGTTCTCCGTTCCAGCTGTCCTTCCCGGAAAGACGTCAGTCTGTCGAGTCTTTCTGGAATTCGTTTGTAATTTCTGGCCTGGAGAAGGATGCCGAAAGATCATTAACTACCGTATTGAAGTGGAACTTTCTGTGTCCTAAAAAGCCCTTCAGGACTTACCGACTGCCCCATGGCCTTGGCCTGTTCTTATTTGGGTGCTTGCATACTTTCTTTCTTTCTTTTTCTTTTTCTTCTCTTTTCTTTTCTTTTCTTTCTTTCTTTTTTTTTTGAGAGGTTTTTGCTATAGGGAGCTGCACTCACCAGACAGACAGAGAGAGAGACAGAGACAAATCACCCCCCAGGGGGGATGGCCATACTGCAATCCCTTCTCCATTCTCCTCTCAGGATCTTGGGCACACACGCACATGCACTGGTGAGAGTTTAAGCCACCGGGTCCGGGACTTGAACTGTGGTTGATTACATGGGAGTTCAGTGACATAGCCATTATGCTAACTGCTGGTCCCTGTACTTGCATGCTTTCTGCCCCGGCCCCACCCTCCACAATGTCGGGCAAGTGGACTGTGTTTCTTTTTGCTTTGCAATTCAAGGAGGGCCTAGCATGACACCCTCCACTTAAATTGATATTCACAAACGTTGTTGGCCCAGCTATGGTGTCACATACTGCTAAGATGCTGGAATCACATGGGAAGCCCAGTTCAATTCCTGGTCCTCCCAAAAGGCCATTCAGGGTTATGTGAGCCTGAATTCCCAGTGCCTCAGGAGGCTGGTCTGGGCAAGACTGTCTAAAAGAGAGCCAGGTGTGTCCCAGCTAGGAGGCTGAGGCAGGAGGATCTAGATAGACAAAGATTGCTTCTCCCTTTTGTTTTGTCAGAGGGCACAATTGCTTGCTGGAGAAAGAGAGAGAGTTAAGCGCCTGGAATATGGTCATGACACAATTGCTTCTTCTCCATCTCTCCCTCTCTTTGGGACTTTGGGCATGCACACCCACACATGTGCCCGGCCTGTCACTCAAGCTGTCAGGTCTGCTGGGATCAATCATGGGATCCAGCTCTCTTCACCACCAGGCCATGGGCCAGCTGGAGAGATTATTCTTATTTATTTATTTATTTATTTTTTAAAGGAGGTGGGTGGAACCAGCAGATGGCATAATCGTTATATGACTGGACTCCCACGTAGACTGTGGTTTGAGTCCCAGACCTAGTGGCTTAAAACACACTGCGCACATGTGCATGCATGCCCAAAATCCCGAGAGAAGGGTGGAGAAGGGATTAGGTATAGCCATGCCCCTTGGAGGGTGATTTCTCAGTTTCTGTCTCTCTGTCTCTCCAGCGAGTGCACACACCCTATAGCAAACATCTCTCTCTTAACAAACCCAAAAAAATTAAAAGGGGGGGGACCAATTTACGCTGGCCCTTGAACTACGTACATATGGGGTATATCTCGGAAGGACACATGTAGCATAAGTGGGGGAATTCATGAGTGAAGGCATGGATGCCGAAGAGAGAAAGTGAGTGCAAGGAGAGAGTCTAGCCTTGAATATGGGGCAAAACAATGGGCACTGGGGCGCCATCAACTGTGACTAGCAGGAGAATGAGAGGCTATTGCTAGTCATTGCACTCTACTCTTTGATTATATTATGTTTAATGTCCTGGTTCCGCTTTGCCTGCCTGAACAGCTCTTCCCTCCTGTGCACATAGTTCATGCCAACTCATGTTTTCCATCCCAGGCCCATTGAGACAGCCTTCAGTGGCAGACAGACTCTAAGTGCCCCTGTATCCCTACCCTTTCCACTGGAGTGTGGTGGGACCTGTGACCTGTTTTTAATGAACAGAATATAGCAAAATTGATGGGCCATGGTTGTACATCAGTAGCAGGCAAGATCAGTCTTGCTAGAAGACCATCTCTGGACACTCTCCTCACTGACTTGATGAAGGATGCAACCATGCTGCTGTCTGCAACCACAAATGGCAAGGAACTGGGTGTAGCCCTAGGAGTTCTGGCAGCCTCCAGCTGACATCCAGCAAGCAGCCAGGGCCCTCAGTCCTGCAGTCCTAATGAAACGAGTCCTGCCACAATCTGAATGCTCTTGGAAATTATTTTTCCCTAGATGAGTCTCCAGATGAGAACGCAGCCCAGCTGACACTGTGATTGTAGCCTTGGGAGTCTTTAAGCAGAAGACTCAGCTAACCTGTGCCTCGACTTCTGAGTCACAGAAACTGTAAGATAATTGATGCATGTTCTTCAAAGTCTCTTATTTGTAGTGATTTGTTATGCAGCCATAGGTAACTAATATACCTTCTGGAGAGGCTGAACTCCCTTACATAAGCTCTCATAACAAAAATAGCTTTTCAGCTTAGTGTTTTTTTTTATGAGAGATTTTTGCTATAGAGTGTGTGCACTCACCAGAGAGACAGAAAGCAAGAAATCATCCCACCAGGGAGATAGTCATGCTTCAATCCCTTCTCCTCCATTCTCCTCTTGGGATTTTGGGCAACCACGCACATGCACTTCATGTGAGTTTTAAGCTGCAGGGTCCAGGACTTGAGCCACAGTAGACTATGTGGGAGTCCAGCAACATAACCATTACGCCATCGCTGGTCCCCATCTTAGTGTTTTTTGTTTGTTTGTTTGTTTGTTTGTTTTTCAGAGGTTTTTTGCTATAGGGCGCGTGCGCTCGCCAGAGAGAGACATAGAGACAGAAAGTGAGAAATCACCCCCCAGGGAGGATGGTCATGCCACAATCCCTTCTCCTCCATTCTCCTTTTGGGACCTTGGGCACGCACGCACATGTACCCGGTGTGAGTTCCAAGTCGCCGGGTCCGGGACACAAACCGCGGTCGACTACGTGGGAGTCCAGTGACATAGCCATTACACTAACTGCTGGTCCCCCCATCTTAGTGTTTTTATGTGACACTTTTATACTGGTTGATCAATGCTCTGGTTTCATGGGAGCACTTTTTGCTTATCACTGTATCCCCAGAGCTTCACAAAATGCCTGGCACGCAGAAGACAACCCACAATAAGGATTAGTTGCCCGTGTTAGTGAGAAAATGCATGTATTCAATCTTCAGAATGACCTGGTAAAGAGGGAACCATTGTTACAGATGAGGAACAGGAAACTGATTATTAACTAAGCAAAAGTGTATTTTGCAAAATTATACTTAACGAGCATATACTTAAAAGTATACCTAACAAGTTATACTTAACAAAATTTTTGTTATGCATGCCACTTTATCCTAATTTTTAGTATGACGAAAGAATAATTAAAAGAGTCGAGAACAGAACATAAATTACATAATTGCATGGTATGACATCCTTCATGTAGCACTGTATTTTTCAAAAAGCACAACTATCCGCAAATCCTTCCTGGCTCCTTTGGTTTCCCCTAAGGCTTCTTTCTCTCTCTCTAATTTTTGCCAGAAGGTACATTCACTCACCAGATAGAGAGACATAGAGGGCGAGGGAGAAAGTACCCCTGCTCCCACAGGGAATGATCACACTGCAATCTCTTCTCCATTTCTCCACCCTGTCAAGGTTTGGAGCACACGTACACATGTATCTATTATGTTTTCCAAGCTGCTGGAGCCAGGATTTGAACCTCATAGTCAGCCGTGTGGGATTTGGCTCCCTTCCCCCAAAGGCTTCTCCTAAGCCTTACTTAAAATCATTCTCAAACTCCTGTCCTATTATCATTCTTTTCCAGCCTATTATTGTCAGACCATCATCTTTCAATGCTTTGTGCAATTCCAGTTTTTTCCCAGCATTGCTTCATCGACTTCATATAATTCTATATTTTTCAGCAAGATTTGTAATTTTGGAACTGGCAGATGGCATAATGGTTAGATTGCTGGACTCCCATGTAATCCATTGTGGTTCAAGTCCCAGAGTGGGTCTCACTTTCTGTCTCTCTGGTGAGCATATGTGTCCTATAAGCAAATATCTCTCTTAAAAAAAAATTTGTAGTTTCATTTTGAACTTCACTTGTGTTGTATTGTTAGAAATCAAAGCCATCCAACAGCAAGGTGCTATTAAAACCAGTTTCTGTTCAATCTCTGCTCAAGATCCTCCAATGGCTTCCAGTCTCCCACCTCTCCTGCCCTTCCCTTCTCAGCCCTCCTGTCCCACTGTGCTCTCCACATTCACCTCCTCATAAATATACATAAATTTTTTAAAAAATAAATGCAAATTATTTTAAAAAGAGAATTGTTTTTATTTAACTTAATTTATTTATTTAAATTTTACCAGAAAGGGACGGCAGGGGGGTTGTGAGAAAGCAAACTGCCAAGTCTGAGACAAACCGTTGTCTGCCATGTGGAAGTCCAATGCCCTTAACCACCATGCCACTTACCAGCCCCTAAATAATTCTTTTAAAAAAAGAACAGGGAGTGAGTTTCCACCTCTTGATGGTCTTCCTGGATGTCTCTATCCCTTGCTACTGCTGCTGGCCTCTTTCTCCAGTACTCTAGACTCTGCCCGGAAGAGAGACCCTGTTGCTTAGCGTCTGCCCAACTCTGTAGGCCCTTCCTAGGATGCCAGCATTTTGACCACCCTGTTGTCTCCACCAAGTCACTGTCTGTGTTGAAATACATTCTGGTTTTGTTTTGTTTTATTTTTCTTCCTTTTTTATTTTTAGCGCAAGAGGGCTCAAGGAGCAAGAGCAAAGAGGGGAGGCAATGAGAGAAGCAACCTCAGAATGAAGAGGATGGAGCGCGAATACAGTCACAGATCTTCCTTGGGTCCCCCCACCGAGTTCCCATGCAGCTCAGAGCAGCAGCTGGCAGGGAGTGAGGGCTGTGTGCCACGTGTCCAGAGCCGTGTGCCGCGTGGCAAAAGCAGCCCGTTGAGTCATGGACACAGCCGCACTGCCTGATGGAGTTTGGTGTGTAGAGTATTTTTGTTTTTTACAGCCCAGCTGCCTGTGTAATGACTTCCTTCCCGTGGCCTTGTTCACGGAGGTGTCCCCGAGTGACTAGCTGAGTCACTGCATTCCTGGCTGCCTAAAATCCTGGCCCAAGCACCAAGGACCAGTTCTTTCATGTAGGTGGGACCTTGGAGGGCTGCTGAGAAGTGCCCTGGACAGAAGGTCAATAGAGCCTTCTCCCCAACCCCCATTTCTCTCCTGCACCCCTCCTGAAAGCACGATTTAGAAAGCGAGTAAAAGTAGAGAAGAAATGCCATCTGCTAGATCACTAGGGAATGACCGCAGCTCTGAGCCACAGCCGGGAGAATAATTTGTCAGTGACCATGAAGTCAATTCCAAATTGAAGAGGGATACGGGGGACTCGTGTCCATCCCCTCTGTCTTATAGCAATGTGAGGGACCTCACTCAGAAGCCTGAGTAAGGAGACAGGAATTCCCAGGCCCAGCTGGCAGGAATGTAAACTTGCTCAGCATGTCCGTAAAATGTGCAGGTGCTTCTTCGTAAAAATCAACGATGCATACATGTTACAGCGATCTCTGTCCTGGAAATGCATACGTGCAGTTAATTTTTTTTTCCAGTTTCTTTATCTCTTCAGTGAGAGAGAGAGAGAGAGATGGGTACTGTCGACAAAGCCCTCACGCTGCAATCCAGCCCTGGTCTCAGCTGGCCCAGATTGTGGGCATACAGGTAAGTGTCCAGTGTACCAGGGAGGTCCCAGGAAGGGGCGTGTACCCGGAACCTTTCCCACATGGACCCGGTTGCACCATAGTTGTGGCACTGTCGGGCCAATATTTCCAGGGAATTATATTTGGAAGAAAATTTGCTCAGATATGTAAGAAGACAAGCAGGAGGCTCTTTATTATCATGATGTTCTGGGCCTAGGAGACCTAGAGGCAAAGGCAAGACGGGGGAATGAGCCAGTGAGACGTGCATATCTTCCTCGGATGTCTACACAGCAATGAGAGACAATCAGGCATCCTAAAGAGCATGGGCAGCATGTACAGTGTTAAGTGGGGAAAACACTGAAAAAGATGTAAAACACAATATTGTCCAGTTTTATTTGGGTCAGATTAACATACAAAACCACACATATTTAAAGCATACAATTTGATGGGCAAGCAGGTGGTGTGGTGGTTAAGGCGCTGGATTCCCATATGGTCAACCATGGTTCAAGTCCTGGACCTGGTGGCTTGCTTTCTCACTTTCCTTCTCTCTCTGTCTTTCTCTGATCAAATTAAAACAAATAAATATAAATACATAAATAAATCATTTTTTAAAAATTAAATAAATAAAGTGTACAATTTGAGTTTTGAAATGTGTGTGTACCCATGAAACCAATGCCACAATCAAAATAATGACTATACCCATCACCTTCAAAATTACGAAGTAGATCTGAAGTATTTAAATGAGCATGTTTAACACCTACCGTTAAGTTAGACAAGCGAACAAAGCTCAACAGTGTGTGTAATATAATCCCATATTAAATCATCATAAACAACATGTAGAGGGACTGGCAGGTGGTGTGGTAGTTAAGGTGCTGGACTCCCATGTGGCCAACCATGGTTCAAGTCCTGGACCTCGAGTCTAACTTCTTCACTTTTCCTCTCTCTCTCTCTCTCTCTCTGGTCAAATTAAAAAAGAATAGGTAAAAACGGGGGAATGAGCCAGTGAAACGTGCATGTCTACCTCGGATGTCTACACATTTAATAATAAATTAAATTAAATAAATAATTTAAAAAATAGTATTTAGATACTCTGAAAAACTCTGGAGGAATGTATACCAAACTTAGGTTTATTGTTGGAAATCCTTCCAAAACTACATGATTCTATTTTGGTAATGTGCTTTGCAACGCAGACATTGAGTATGCCTTTTGTTCCCAGTCATGGTCTCTAGGGTCCAATGAAGGCTTAGCACACTAGAAATGTATCATTATGGCCCCTTGACTTTGAGTGACTTGATGAAAATAGCACTGAGGTAATCACAATGGACTCCAACAGAAGGGTATCTGACTCTGGTTCTCCATCCCCACAGCAGAGAGCTTTATCAGGAACTTCCTTGAACTCAACTCATCTCCAGGACGGATCTCTTTCCTCCCTTGAAGTAGGAGGTATTCCAGCAGGGGTTTGATTGTCTGTGGTTGACTCTGAAATAGTGATTCCCGAACTATCATGAACTCTGTCTTTTACCATCCTTCCTGTGTCTCATAAGTAGAGGAGTGGTGAAAGATTGTAGGGGCAGGGTGTGTTTAGTTTTGTGTGGTTATGAGTTTTATATAATGGTGGTCATAAAGTGTATTCTTTTGGGTCTGGCTTTTTTTGTTCCACATTCTTTTTAAAAAAAAACTTTTTTTTTTTCAATTACCATAAGCTGTGTGCACTCACCAGAGAGAGGGAGAAAGAAAGAAAGAGAAAACACCCAACAACAGGCTTGATCACACCACAATTCCTTATCTTCCATTTCTCTATGCTATTGGAATTTTGGGAGTACATGCACATGTGCCTGGCCTGTTTTTTAAGTTGTCAGGGCTAGGATTTGAACACAGTAAGCCTTGTAGGATCCAGCTCCTTTAACCACTAGGCCATGGACTGGCCTACTCCACATTCTTTATAAGACTTTTCCATACTGTTATGTGTAGCTGTAGTTCATTCACTTTTATTGCTGTTTATGGCATTCCACTGAGTGATTATATCAACATTTTTTCTTTTTTCTGCTACTGATGGACCTCTGAGTTGTTTCCAACTTGGGGCTGTTATAAATAATGCTGTTATGAACATTCTTGCACGTGCCTACTGTGGTATTTGGGCACACATTTCTCATGGGTATATACTTTGGAGCAGAATTTCTGGATTATGAAGTACATCTGTGCTCAACTTTACAAAATAATGCCAAACTGTTTTCCAAAATGATTATACAAAAACACTCCCTTCAGCAATGTATAAGCTTCCTTTATATATTTACCCCTAGTTCTTACCAACAACTGATACTGTCAGACTTAGAACTTTCAGCCATTTAGTGGGTTGTTCAGTGTAGCAGTTCACTGTGGTTTGTGTACTTGGTATTTTTTTTTTTTTAGAGGTTTTTACTATAGGGTGCATGTGCTCTCCAGAAAGAGACAGAAAGTGAGAAATCACCCCCCAGGGGGGGATGGCCACTCCGCAATCCCTTCTCCTCCATTCTCCTCCTGGGATCTTGGGCACGCGTGCACATGCGCTCAGCTTGAGTTTAAGCCAACGGATCCAGGACTCGTACCGCGGTCGACTACATGGGAGTCCAGCGACATAGCCATTACGCTAACCGCAGGTCCCGTGTGCTTAGTTCTTAATGAGGCTAAGTATTTTTTACATGTTTACTGGCTCTTTGGGCTTTATGTTTGCAAAGAGCCTGTTCTTGCCCGTCTTTTTATTGGTCTATCTTTTCATTATTTATTTATGAGCAGTTTTTTGTATATTCTGGATATAAACCCTTTGTTAGTCATATGACTCACAAATCTTTTACCTCTGTGGCTTACCTCTTTACTCTCTTAATGATATTTCTTTCTTTTTTAAAAATTCTTGATAGAGGATATATGTGTGCATGTGTGTGTTTGAAAGAGAAAGAGAGAGAAATAACCCTCTATATGGTGTGGTCACACCACAATCCCTTTCCTCCAGTCCTCCAGCCCACCAGAATCTTGGACACGTGTACATATACCTGGTATGTTTTTAGGCTGACTACACTGGGGGCTTGACTACACTGTGGTCAGCATGTGGCTTCCTGCTCTGCAGTCTGGTACACCACCAGCTACGCTACAGAGGCTGGGCCAGTTTTGCTTTTTCGTCTATAGAAGTTCTTAACTGTAAAAAGTCAATTGATCAGTCTTTCCTACAATTAGTGCTTTTTTCTGTCCTATCAAAGAAAACTTTTTCAATTTTGAGGTCATGGAGATCTAATCCTATGTTATCTTATAAAACCTTATTGCTTTCTGTTTCATGTTAAAGTTTATGTTCAACAGAAATTGATTTGGTTGGTCATTGAATATATGAAGTTAAATTGGAACAACATATCTTATATACACGTCCATTCATTCAACAAATATTTCCTGAGTATCTTCTTTGGATCAGACCATGTTTATAGTTTGACTTTTCATATATAGGTCCATAATCCATCAGAAATTATTTTATGAAATTCACCCTTCTTCACATTTATTAATTTTATTCATGAAAGATAGTGCATGTATGTGCATGAGAGAAAAAGAGAAAGAGACCCTCAAAAAGGTCTCAACTCACCATGATCCCCTTCTCCCAGTCATCCAACTTATCTAACTCAGGTACGCATGCACCTGGCATTTCAAAAGTTATTTGTGGAGGATGGTGTGAGACAAAGTTTCCATGTCATTTTCCCCATCTTTAAACAGACTCAATGCTATTTACTAAAAGATAAGTTCTTTTGCAAAGCATTCTTTTTTTTTTTTCCAGTCTGAAAACAGCCACTCTGTTTATTTACTGACCAGATTACAAAAATAATCATGGTGGATACCTTAGTTCATCCTTCTAATAAGTCTGTTGATCTGGTCTTCCCTATTGCCAGCATCTCCACCTTCTACAAAATGGGTGTTTTTTTCTTTATTCTACCTCATTGAGAAGATAATTTGAAGGGCCATAGGAAGTTATTTGCTTCTTTGAGGCATTTTCCAACAGTATAGAATTCATGAATCAGGTCCTCCATGCAGATGATGCCAAATTCACCAAGAAATCAAGGAATCAAAGCAATTAGCTTCTTACTGATTTTCCCATGACCACGCTTGTAGATTAGTTCATTTACTGACTTCAGGTTTGGGAACTCCCATGCAATATATGGTTCTGCGATTCTCAGCATGTTAATTGAAGCCTTGCTGAGTTTAACAAAGGTGCCATTGAAGATTTGGTGATAATGAAGAAGCTGCAACACCTTTTGAACCTATAGGCTCACTCCATTGATACCTCTGATCCTGATGACAAATGCCAATTTGGGTTCTGCAGGTACACAGAAATTGCCAGCTTTTCTTGCCACCCTGACCATGCAAATCTTGGTTCTGTATGTCTGCCTATATTCCTTATTATAGCGCTTAGCTTTTTCATAGATAAGCTTCCTCCCTGCCTTTCAAAGCATCTTTTGAGCAAATTTCTTTCTTAGGCACTTGACCTTTAGCTCTGCAAAATTCCTTCACTTTTTCAAAATTCTTTCACTTTTTCTTGGTGGCTTCTGCTGCAGCAAGAACTTTTTTCTTGGTTTCTGCTACAGCAGGAAACTTCTTTTTCTTCTTTTGAATGCCCTCCATGGTTTCAGCTGGAAAAGAACTTGCAATACATTTTTAAAAAATAATTATTTAACTTTATTAATTATTATTATTTTCTAGTTTGATCAGACAGAGAGAGAGAGAGAGAAAATGAGAAAGCAAGCCACCAGGTCCAGGACTTGAGCCGTAGTTGGCCAGGTAGGAGTCCAGTGCCCTTAGCCACCACACCACCTGCCAGTCCCAATAATACATTTTTTTCCCCAATTAATCTGTTTTGGAGCTCTTTCTCTGTTTATTGGTTTTTGTCTACTCTTGTGCTAGTACCATACTATCTTAATAATTAGAGTTTTTCAGATTGTTTTTAAAGAGATTTTTGCTATAGGATGTGTGCACTCACTGGAGAGACAGAGAGAAAGAAAGCAAGAAATCATGCCCCACCCAAGGGGGATGGCCGTGCCACAATCCTCTCTCCTCCATTCTCCTCCCAGGATCTTGGGTATGCATGCACACACATCCGGCATGCGATTCAAGCTGCCAGGTTCAGGACTTGAATCATGGTCAGCCATGTGGGCATCCAGCAATGTAACTATTACACCATTTGCTTGTCCAAATAATTAGAGTTTTTAAATAAATCTTATTAGCTAATAGAGCAAGTCCTCTTACCTTGTACCTCTTCAAGAGTACCTTGGCTGTTATTGGCCTTCTGCAGTTTCATATAAATCTTGTATTAAAATCGTCTTGTCAAGTTTCATATGAAAATCAACTGGGATTGTTTTGGTTTCAGAGAGGGACAGCTTTGTAATATTGAGTCCTCTAATCTATTAACATGGTATATTTCTGCGTTATTAATATATTTTTATTTTATTTATTTATTTTAGAGATTTTTGCTATAGGATGTGTGTACTCACTGGAGAGACAGAGAGACAGAAAGCGAGAAATCACCCCCCAGTGGGATGGACATGTCACAATCTCTTCTCTTCCATTCTCTACTTGGGATTTTTGAGCATGCACACATAATGCCTGACATGAGTTTCAAGACTCTGGGTTTGGGACTCAAACCACAGTCAATCACATGGGAGTCCAGCACCTTAATCACTAGGCCACCTGCTGGCACAAATTCATTGATTTTTAAAAAAAATATTTATGAAACTGTTCATGATTTTCTCTACAGAGGAAATCCTTTGTTGGCTCCATTTATAGGTACCTGCTTTTTTTTTGTTTGTTATTTTAAAAAGTATATTTTTGAGCCAGCAGGTGGCATGGTGGTTAAAGCAGCTGGATCCCACATGGCTGCTGCTTTGTTTGAATCCCAGACCCAGAGGCTTGAAAAAAACATGCCATCCGTGTGTGCATGTGTGCAAAAATCCCAAAAGAAGAATGGAGAAGAAGAGATTGTGGCAAGGCCACGCACCCTGGGAGGAGAGGGTGCTTTCTCACTTTTCCTCTCTATGTCTCTCTGACAAGTGCATGTACCTTATTACAAAAAAAAAAAAATTAAGTACCTTTTTAAAAAACTATTTTCTGACATTTGCTGGAATATAGACATAAGATTGATTTTAGTGTATTTATTTTGTATCCAGTAATCTTGTGATATACCTCCCAATAATTAGGAGTAAGATTATCGCTGAGGGGCCAGCAGGTGACGTGGTGGTTGAGGTGCTAGACTCCCAACCTGGCAGCTTGCTTTCTTACTTTCCCTTTTCCTTCCTCTCTCTTTGTTTCTCTCTGGTCATATTAAAACATAATGATAATAAATAAAATTAAATTTTAAAATCATCTTGTCAAGTTCCATATGAAAATCAATTGGGATTGTTTTGGTTCCAAAGACTGATAACTTTGTAATATTGACTCTTCCAATCTATTAACATGGTATATTTCTGCATTATTTATTTATTTGAGAAATTTTTGCTATAGGGCACATGTGCTCCCCAGAAAGACAGACAAAAGGCAAGAAATCACCTCTGGGAGGATGACCACGCTGAAATCCCTTTTCCTCCATTCTCCCAGGAACTGGAATTCTGCTGCAGAGCAGAGGCCAGTCTATCTTAAATACACTTTTAAAAATATTAATTTTATTTTATTTATTATTATTATTTTTAAAATTTGCTATTGGGCATGTATGCTCATCAGAGAGAAATAGAGACACATGCGTTCACCAGAGAGAGACAGAAAGAGAGAGAGAAAAAGTGAGAAAGCAAGCCACCAGGTCCAAGACTTGAACTGTGGCTGGCCATGTGGGAGTCCAGTGCCTCAGACACCACACTACCTGCTGATCTCCTGAAAGTATTTTTTAACTTTTGTCTCCTCTGAAATATAGAGTTCTTTAGAGATTGGGAGAGTGCACTGTTTCATTCAGACCTCTCACATTGCCTGATTGGAATAAATGCTCAGAAAAGGGGGCCAGTTTCTATGATACAGTGGTAATACACAGCTCAAGGGAAGCCGGGTCCCACATGGTGACTGAGGTTCAACTCCCCAGTCAGGTCAGCCTGAAACACACTAGGCATACATGGCAGACCCAGGATCTGATAGGTCAGAGGACTGGAGGAAGGGGAGTGCAGCATGACCAGACCCATGGAGGATGCTCATCTCTCTCACTCGCACGTGTCATGCACTTACACTTTATCATGAATAAGAAAGTTTGTGAAATAAATGAAGTTCCACTGGAACGAGCTATCTTGTACACACTCATATTCATTTACGAAATATTTACTGAGTACCTGAAGATGTCAGTTCATGTTCTAGGTGCTGTGAGTGAGCAAAAGAAAAAAGTTTCTACCCTCAGGGATATTACAGATGAGATTCAGGCAGGTCATAATGGTGAGGAGCTAAAGTAAATAGAATGAGGGGATAGAGAGTGATGGGGTTTAGACTTGATATTTTCATAGAGTGGTCTGGGAAAGTCTTTCTGGGGAAGGGGTTTTTTGAGTGGAAATTTGGAGTAAGAAAGAATTCCTTTGTGGTATCTGTGGGAAGGAACAACAGTGGTCTTGAGGTAGGAGTGAGCCTCCATGTCCCAGGAGCAGGTAGGAGCCCAGCGTGGCTGAAATAGAGGAGGGGTAGGTGGGAAGAAATTCTCTTAGAGAGGTAGGGAGGGAAAGTTGGAAGAAGGGCAGATCACTCAACATTTTTGACACCTTTGAAAAAAGATTTGGGTTTTTATTCTGAAATGGGAAAGCATTAGACACTTTAGAGAAAAGGAAAAGAAATGTAACTTTGAGAGAGATTTTTGCTATAGGGTACATGAACTCACTGGAGACATAGAATCAGAGAAAGTGACGAGAGAAAGTGAGAAATCCGCCCTCAAAGGAGATGGTCATGCAGCAATCCCCTCTACTCTTCTCCTCTAGGGATATGGGGCATTTACACATAGGCACCCAGTGTGTAAGCCACAGGGTCCGGGACTCAAAACGTGGTCGACTACATGGGAGCCAGTGAAGTAAACATTAGGCCATTCACTGGTCCCTCCTTATTTTTATAGCGCAAAGAGAGAAGCACCTTCAACAAGATCTCCTCATACCGGGATCCCCTCAACGATCTTCCAACTCCCCTGCCCTCCACCTCCCCTGGATCCTGGGTGCCCACGTCCACTTACTGAATGTATTTTCAGGTTGACCTAGGGACCCAAACCTGCGAGGGGCCATGTGGCCTCCAGCCTTGCAGGGCCCTAGGGTTGCCATTGTGCTATAGTGGCTGGAGCTTGACTTTTTTAAAAGAATCTCTCTGGCTGCTGTGTTAATAGGCTCTATGAGAGTAGAGTAGAATCTGGGAGAACAGGTAGGCGGTGACTACAATTTTCCCAGGAAAGAGAAGAAGGTATTTTAAAAGTAGAGCTGACATTTACTAGTGGATTACATATGGGGATATTGTAGAAGATAGGAGTCAGACCCAGTTTCGGGTGGCCACATGAAAGACCTGGGTTTGGATCTGGATCCTGGGTTGACCTGAACAAGTGAGGCATAACTGCATGTGCCTGTGATCTTGGCTGTCTGGGAGGCTGGTGGGAGGACCGCAGAGTAGCAACACCCTGTCAAAGGTGTCTGTCTTTCTCTTGGTCATGAAAGAAAGAAATAAAAATAATGTTTGAGAGAAAAATAAGAGAGAAGTCAAAAATAAATTCAGTGGTTTGACCTGAGTCATGAGAAGGCTGGAGTTGACATTAACTGAGGTGGGAAACCTGCAGAGAGCCACTTAAGGGGCAAGTTTTGATTGTTAGACTTTGGACAAGTTAAATCTGACATATTGTTCACACTTATGTATATGTTCACTAGCTTTCAGGTTCTTTTTTTTTTTTTTTTTTTTTTTTTTTTGAGAGGTTTTTGCTATAGGGCGCGAGCGCTCACCAGACAGACAGAGAGAGACATAGAGACAGAAAGCGAGAAATCACCCCCCAGGCGGGGATGGTCACACCGCAATCCCTTCTCCTCCATTCTCCTCCTGGGATTCTGGGCACGCACGCACGCACATGCGCCAGAGTGAGCTTTAAGCCACTGGATCCGGGACGTGAACCGCGGTCGACTACGTGGGAGTCCAGCGACATAGCCATTACGCTAACTGCTTAGCTTTCAGGTTCTTGAGGTTCTAACCCAACCTGAAGTTAGAATCAGCCTTGTTGATTGAACAACAGGCACTGTGCAGAAAGCTTTATGTGTGCTGTCATTTAATCCTTTCAATCATTCTCTTGACTTAGTTGCTAATATTTCATTGTTCTTTATGGATGAGAGATTAAGAAGTCCGTGGTCACTCAGGCAATTATTAATCTGCCTGATTAATGCAGAGCTGGAATCCAACCCAGGTGTGCCAGACTATATATAGAGCTCTTGCTATTTATTAATCATTGGATTATAAACCTGGGGACCACTTTTTGAGCATATTTGCTCCAGACTTGGGTTCCATTACAAAAAAGTTCCTGGAACATGTGACAAGACCTCGGACAGGAGCTTACCCCTATTTCAGAGTTTCGGTCACACAAAATCTATGAGGAAAGGGCAACATTATTGGACAGGAGGCGGCTGGCTAATGCTTGAAAGATCAAGTATCCGACGACTTATTGCTAAGAAATTGGTGATCAGCAGTTTGTTTTGGTTATTATTATTTAGAAAAAATGAGAGGATATTAAAAACTGCTGGAAGCTTGGTGAGATAAAAGAAAAGTCCAACTACTCCCAGGCAGTGCTTGCTCGGAAACCCCGGACCAGGTGAAACGGGGCTCAGGCAGAGTCCAGGGCCTCTGCCCGGCTTCCAGCTTCTAGAAAGTGTAGGCTGGCGTGGCCTTCCTTAGGTGGTCCTCTAGAAACGTCAGATTATGGAGTACAAAAGCCAGGAACCACGCGAAAACCTAGACCGGCGCCCGCGCATGCGCCGGAAGCGAGGTCCGCTCTCCGCGACGTCAGGGGGCTCGCGCCCGCTCAAAAGCCCCGCCCCGCGGGCGCCGGAGGCGACCTGGGCGGGGGGCCCCGGGCCACGCCCCCAGTCGA
>NW_006159579.1:8880256-8910727 GCF_000334495.1 Tupaia belangeri chinensis | reverse complement strand
CCCGCGGCCCGTGGCAAAGTGCTGGGATGTGGCAGCCCATGCCTCTGGTGTAAAGAGCATCAGCTCCACCAGGGAAGGCAGCTGAGCCAGGACTCAACCACTCGGTACGGTAGACTCCTGAATCCTGGGACCCTTGTTTGTCTACCTGAAAACACTACACGTGGGCCCCGGGTTCCCGGATGCCCTAAATGGCGTGTGAGCTGGGTTTGGGGCTTATTTATGCATTCTCATTTGGGAATTTCATTCAGAGAAGGCTGTTGTAAGTGATTGAGGAGTAAATGGGATGTGGGACTTAGAGGGAAAGTGTTTGAGAGCTTGAGTCGTTTTTAAGTTGCATGGTTTGCATTTCTGAACCGTGATTGCCCTGGACTTGTGCCCTGCGACAAACTGTTATGGGGTAAGAGGTGGGGGGGGGTAGTTAGAGAAGGAGGGAGGGCATATGCCTTTGTTTTTATCTATGTCACACGTAGTATATGTTTATGTAGATATCCTAAACGTTTATTCATGAGGCGCCCACACATCCTTAATTAAAAATGACAGTAGTTTCCATTTATATATGTTCTTGTATGTCGTTATCTTGATGTTCTTTATTTGTGGTAGCTTAGTATTGCAGTATTTCAAAACTAAGAGAAAATGCGTCCTAAAACAATTGGTATTTTGCCGGATAATTCTCAACCATGGAGAAAGAGCCAAAAGCTCACTTCATTAGCTGGAACAACTTATTCGAGCTTAATTTGTTTCTAAGAGACATACAGTGGAAAAATCCAGAAACAGCAAAGTAGTATCAAAGAGACTTGGGCAATGAATGAAAGAGTTCTTCTATCCATGCCTTGGAAAGATGGTATTAAAGTTGCTGTAGAGGACAGAACTACTTTGTAATGATAAACATATTAACCAGTGGGTTTTGTGACCTTGATACATTGAGCAGTGCCTGATTTGTGCAGTGGTTCATGACAGGCAAACATTGCATGGGAAGTGTGGTAATTTTTGGAAAAAATGTTCCCCATGTGTTTTTTTTCCTTCTTCTTCATGTCCAAGTACGATTTCAGACTGAGGCAGTCTCATGATAATATTTCCCCCCTTTTTCTTTTTCAAGATAGCATTACAAATTATAAAAATAATTCATGTTTAAGTCAGAAAACCTGAAAAACAAAGGAAGTCATAAGAAAATACCCATAATCTCACAAGCTATGGTAAGGTGCAATTTTATCTAAAGATACTTATCATTTCAGTATCTCGTTCCCTATTTATGTATTCTTTTTCTTAACAAAAATGTTCCATACTATAATAAAAATTTTTTTTATAACTATAACAAAAAAGTCTTACATACTGTGAGACTTTTATTGTATGCTTTCTTTTCACTTACAAATAGCTTATGAAAAATGTCTTGGTTTTATGAACAGGAATTTGTAGTCCCTTTGTGATCCTTTTAAAAAGTAAGTGAAATCAGGTCAGTTGTCTGTTTTGAGCCCTCTAGTAGCTGCACATCTTAAAGTAAATCTGAAGCCCTTGCTGTGGCCATGTAGGTTACCTCCCTCTCTTCACGCCCAACTTTGCCGGACAGATCTCTATGGTTCTTAAAAACTTCACGCATTAATAGACCTCAATGCCTTTGCATTTGCTGTTCCCTCCACCCAGGACTTTGGTTCTTGAATACTACCCTGGTTGACTACCTGACTTCTTCAAGTCTCTGCTTGATTGTAACCTTGTCAGACTTTCCCTAACCACTCCATAAAATAAATCCCACCCCCCTGTCCGCCTTACCCTGCCTCACCACCAATTGGTAGTGCATATTTGTTTGCTGGTTTATTGTCTCTCCCCCTCAACCCAGAAATGTGAGACGTTTTTCACTGATGTACCCTTAGGGCCCAGGACTGCACCTGGTCCACCATAGGTACTTCATATTTGTCAGTGAATGAATGCTCATTATCCTTGTGGTCTTGCTGGTAACCTTTGAGGCTCCTATAGAAGCTGTATCATGAGACAGAATAACAACCTCTTAAAAGTCAGGATATCCTTCTCCTTTCCATATCTGAGGAGAAGAACTTTACAAAGTGAGGCTTATGATCTTAAAAAGAATTGCAGTCTTGATTTAACTTGAACAATTGAGGGAAGGAACATTTTTGGCAAGTGTTACTGGCTTGCTTGCTTATGCATTATTCCTTGTGTCACACTGGAAATCTTTGGAAAGTATAAAGTGTCCCAGTTATGTTTACAGCTGTGATTCCAGTTTGGTAGTTCTTGGTGATAGTATGAGCCTCAATAGCATAGTGGGCTTTTTGTGTCAATAGATACGCAGAGATATAATTACAGCTTTAATGTGTTTTTATTCGAGAAGGAGCTGTTATATTTACTTATTTTCTAGGCAATTCTATCCTTTTCAGCTCCCTGCTTATCAGTTTGTGGAAGGCCTAGCAGATATACTAAAAATTTTATTGTGTTCTCTCTCTCTTTTAACATTTTAAAATAAATCCTTGACATTTTGAGCATTTTTACATCTCTCATATAACTCTTGAACTGTTTGAAAGTACTAGTTTCATCTTTCAGGATGAAACAACATTGGTACTAAAATGTATAATTGCATTTTCATTTAATGGAAATTTTGGAAAAATTGTATTTGTAACAAAATTTGTATAGAAGATATAATGCGAATTTATGCTTTTTTAAAGATTTTAATTTTAGTTAGTTTTTTCTTTATTTGGTGAGAGAGATTTTTGCGTGTACTTGCTGAGAGACAGAAAGCAAGAAATCATCCCCTGGGGGATGTTCACGTTGCAATCACTTCCTCTCCATTTTCTTCTCGGGATCTTGGGCATGCACACACATGTGCCCGGCATGAGTTTTAAGCCATCGTGTTTGGAACTTGAACCATGGTCGACTGTATGGGAGTCCAGCAACATAACCATTATGTCATCTGCTGGTCCCAGGTAGGCTACTTTTAATTTTAGTGAGTTTTTTAAAAAAAAAGACTTGCTTTTTGAGCTTAAGGAAAAGGATTCCTTTGAACTCAGTCCAGAGAGAGATCTTCAGAAACTTGTTTTTCTCATGTTCCAAATATATAAAACTTAAGGGAAAAAAAAATCCTAAGTGAAAATTTATTCTTTTAAAGGACTAAATGTAATGTGTTAAGAATTTATTTTATATTTGTTCCACAGGCATCTATTGAGTATGTATTCAGGAAGTTCTGAGTTTTTGTAGGTTACGTTACCACATTCAGTTTTAGGTTACCAACCTGATTTCTTATTCCTTCTTTTTTCTTGCTTGTCCTCCTCCCTTTTCCCATCATATTCACTCCCTAAGTGACCTCATCTATTCCCAGGACTTTAATAGCCCCTGGATGCAATACTCCCTTGGGGAACGCCTCACCCTTTCTCTGGTTGCAGACCTCCATTTTCAGCTACTGCCCTGTTATCTCTACTTGGCGCCTCATGGTGGTCTCAAACTTCACATGTTCAAAATTCATCTTTCAGTCTCCCACTCAAGCTCCCAAATAAATATGTATTGCTCATTCCTGACGCTTCCCTGTTTCAGTGTGGTGACTTTCCATTGTTCAGGCCGGACACTTGAAAGTTGTCCTTGATTTCTCTCCCCTTGTGTCCATCAGCATGGCCTACTGCTTTAAACTCAGAGTGTCTCACCTCCTTCCTTCTTTCCATCCTCCTAATTCAGCTATACTCTCATCTCAGCTGGATGACTGTCCCTGCCCTTTAATTGGTCATAGTAGGCCGTGATCCTACTACAGTGCAAACCAGGGCATGTCACCTCCTGCTAGTGGCCTCCCACTGCGCTTAGACTTGCACCTGCACATATTCTGAGGCATCTGCCACTGCCTTCCTCTCTGGCCTCCACTCCTGGCTCACCAGGCTTGTCCAGTTGAGCACTGTCAGCTCCTCAGACATGCCTAGTTTTCCTCTTCTTATGTCCAGGTCCTTCCCTCTGGTCGGTGCTCCTCCCCTGCACTGTCCTCAAACATTCAGTCTCAGCTCAAAGATCTCCTCCCTAGAGTGGCCTTCTCTAATCCACCCCTTTTGTAGTAGCTCCCTCCCTGTTGTGCACTATTCAGTACATGTTCATCTCTTCCTTGGCATCTCACCAAACTTCCAAGCAGCTCATTTATAATTGTTTCCTCCTTTACTGTCTACTCCTCCCAGTAGACTTAAGATCTTTGAGGGCAGAGTCAATTTGCTAATGGTAAAGTCCTGGCACCCTGCTCTGCCTAAAATACAGTAGGTTCAGGAGCTCAAAACATTTTGAATAATAATTTTTAAAAAATAATTGTTTTATTTAAATTTATTTATTTTTACTTTGACCAGAGAGGGACGGAGAGAGAGAGAGAGAGGGAAAGTGAGAAAGCAAGCCACCAGGTCTGGGACTCGAACTGCGGTCGGCCACATGGGAGTCCAGTGTCCTTAGCCATCACACCACCTGCTGGCCCCATGAACAGTTACTTTAATAGTTAACTTTTTTTAAAGACTTACTGTGAATTTGGCTTGTTGCTAATTGCATTCACACATTATATCTCAGTCTTTGGAAGAACTCAATAAGGATGATAATTATGTAACCATTTCTATTTTTTTTTTTTTTTGAGAGGTTTTTGCTATAGGGCACATGCGCTCGCCAGAAAGAGAGAGACAGACAGAAAGTGAGAACCCATCCCCCAGGGAGGATGGTCATGCCACAATCTCTTCTCCTCCATTCTCCTCTTGGGATCTTGGGCATGCGTACACATGCGCCTGGGATGAGTTTAAGCCACTGGGTCTGGGACTCAAACTGTGGTTCAACTATATGGGAGCCCAGCGACATGGCCATTACGCCAACTGATGGTCCCACCATTTCTATTTTTTAGTTGATGAAATTGAGCTTTGGCCCAGCCACAGTGGTACAGGTAGTAGGGCTCTGCTGTGTGATGCTGGGAACACATGGGATGCCCATGTTTGGAATTTGAGTTGATCTGAACATGTCAGGTGCACTCATGGGTGCCTGTGATGCTGGCTGGCTGACAGGAGGAGTGTAGTATGGCCAGACCTCCGTCAAGAGTACTACTCTCTCTCTCTACCCCTTTCTCTCTCTACACTTCTCCCTTTCCATCCATAGCTGTCTCTTTTTCCCTCTAACTAAAACCCTTAAAAACAAAACAAAACAAAACAAAAAAACAGAAAATTGAGCTAAGATAATTAATTTTTAAAGTTACACAGCTACGGAAGTGCTAGTCAGGGTCTCTCATTTGTTCTTGTTTTTAGGGAGATTTTTGCAATAGGGCGCATGTACTTGCCAGAGAGACAGTGAGAAATCACCCTTTGGGGGAGGGATAGCTATGCTGCAATCCCTTCTACTCCATTCTCTTCTTGGGATTTTGGGCATGCACACACATACGCCCAGTGTGAGTTTTAGGCCGCCGGGTCTGGGACTCAAACCTTGGTCAACTTTGTGAGAGCCCAGTGATGTAACCATTATGCCATCTGCTGGTCCCAGAGTCACAATTTTAATCTATGTGCTCTGACTTTAGAACACCCCTCTTATTTTTTATTGCCTTCTGATAAGAAGGTAGGAATGCATGCATATGAAATATGCTCCAGTATTAATATTTGATGCTTCCTCATGTTCATATTTCTAAGTATATAAGGAAGCATAAAAAAATAACACTTGGGTTAGGGTGTATATTCTCCTGGGAAGGTTCTGTTAATAACCACTATGCTAAAGTGCAAAGATTAGTTTACTTTTAGGCTCTGTGTTTTAATTTTACTTTTGCTACTTTTAGCTGTAAGCCCTTGAGAAAATTACTTCTCAACATGTCTGTCTGTTTTTTTCAGCAGTAATTGGAGAAAAATAATAGTTATAGGATCTCATGAGGATCAGAATTATACCCAAAAACAATGTTAGCTCTTTATATTATAAGGAGAAGGGGGGAAAAAAACTCTAAGGAAAAGACTTGTAGCCCCATCAACAAATTAGTTTGGGTGAGTGAACTACAGATAATAACCAACTTAGGGCCAGATGGTGGCACAGCTGTAATGCAACGGGACCCTCATGGGAAGGTGCTAGATTTGCACCCCAGGGCCCACTGTATATGCCAGGTGTACATGTGTGTGCCTGAGAACTGGGCTGGGTGAGGCTGGGGGTAGATCAAGGGATGGGGACCTTTTGTCTCTCTTCCTGTCTCACGTTTATGGAAGAAATGGATAAATGAATAGGTAAACTGTAAGAAAATAATAAGTAACATAGTGTTCCTTCACTGATCATGGTTTTGAATTTATAAGAATTATCTGGAAATTGACTCTTTGACTTGGGAATTTATGATTATTCTATTGATGTATGGCAACTTCATGTTTTCATTTAAGCTTGTTAAATGTTTTGAAGATAGGATAGCTTTCTTCTTCTTCTTCTTCTTTTTTTTTTTTTAAACTCTTCCCTATCTTTAGAAAGATTCCTAGGGTGAAGAGATCTTTCAAGAGGCTGGTCATGCTATTTTATTTTCCTTTCATTAGTGATATAGGACTTTTGTACTGTTCACCTCAGTAAGTTTACTTGAAATAGTGAAGTGAACAGCAGGCCCAGCTCAGGCACAATGAGCTCTCCTGATGGAACATCTGGGCACAGTTGTATTTTCTGGTAGGATGGCCTATGAGTGAGTATCAATCTGGTGGTTTCTGTTATCTCTCTGAGATAAAGGTGAGAGTGTCTGCTAAGAATAAGTGGGAAGAGGGACCAGCAGTTGATATAATGGTTATGTCACTGGACTCCCAAGTAGTCGACTGCAGTTCGAGTCCCGGACCCGGTGGCTTAAACTCACACTGTATGTGGGTGCGTGCATGCTAAGATCCCAAGAGAATGGAGGAAAAGGGATTGTGGCATGGCCATGTCCCCCAGGTGATTTCTCGCTTTCTGTCTCTTTCTTGCGAGTGTATGCACCCTATAGCAAAAACCTCTCAAACAAACAAACAAACAAAAAACCCAAAAAGTGGGAAGAGATCAGAGAACAAATGAGGAGGCTAGGAAGAAGAATGAACTTGAGACAGTATCTGTGGGCTCTACCAGTAGGCAGGGCTTCAGTGAGGCAGGAGGCCATGAATTTCATGATTGGGGCACCAGTAACAATCAGCTGCCTGGCCTAGGAACAAAGAAGGTACAATTTTGTATTCACTGAAGGTGAGTGGCAGAAGGCCTATAGGGAACTATTATAGGTAGTGGCCAGGGAGGAATTGACATGATAGGTAAGGGTGCTTAGGATGGATGAGCTGAAGAAAAGCCATGACATTGAAGTCAAGGAACTGGGTGTATTGGAATGCTTGAGTAATAAGAGGACATGTGGGTGGAAGATTTTGGAGTTGGAGCAATTAATTGCTCACTGGTAACGATAGGTTTCTGAGTTTGCTACTGGTTTGAACAGTTGGAAAGAGCTCAGTGAAGATGGCAGAGGGTAAGGAGGGCAGGTAACTGAGAGGCTGGAGAGTTGTTTGGGTCCTCCATACAGTGGGAAAAGCCATCAGAAGGGCAGAATATTTGGGAGAGAGAAAAGGAAAGTGTGCCAAGTTTTCAGCTAATGAGGGAGGTCTGAGGTCCCAGCCACCGGAAGAGGTGTATGGCTAGCCTATAGCAGCCTTAAAGATTAGAAGATTTTGCTTGAGGGGGTGGAAAAGCAGCAACCTGGAAGATTATTGATTTTAAGATCTCCTTGGAAGGCCCAAGGTTCACCTTGTTGCTGAAGGAATCCCAAGCTATGGGCAGCACTGGTGGTGTATAGTGCACATTTGTAAAGCTGTTCATGAAAATCACGTGAGGACATGTATTAAACATACAGATTCCAGGCTCTATCCCAGTCCCACTGTGCTAGGATCTCTAGAAGAAGAGACTGAAAGCGTACATTTTACCCCCAGACTCTGACACTTGATAGTTCTTTATAATCAGGCAAGTTTGGGAAAGGCAGCTGTGATGGTAAAGGACATGGGAGCTAGAAGAGTGAGACTGGTAGGAGGGAGCCTCAGCCCATGCCTTAGTGTGGCTTTCCAGGTCCACTAGATGCCAGAAGCAGTGAATTGAGGGACTGCCACATTAGCAGCACAGCTAGAAGGGACAGCTAGTAAAGACAGAAACAGAAATGCTCTACAAAGTAACTGGAAGCGGAGCAGTTTGGGGATGCTAGTGGCAGAGGAAAACAGTCCTTTTTTGCCCTGGTGGTCTTTGAACACATTTATTAATCAAATTGTTATCCTAACAGGGATAGGTCAGATTATGATTTGGTTTGTTCCGAAAGTCTGAGAAGGGAATAATCCAGTTTAGAAAGCTTTCCTTTGTAAACTAGCTAGTCCTTTAGTTATTTGTAAAATTAACATAATATGACACAATTCTGTCTCTGAAGATACTAGATGAAAAGGAAAAAATGGTGTACGTGGTTGGGTGCTGCTCTGCAGTGCTGGAGCCACATGGAAGGCCTGGGTTCCGATCCCTGACTGACCTAAATACTCAGGGCGTGGGAGTGTGACTGTGATCGTGGCTACCTGGGAGGCTGGGGCAGGATTGTGGCAAAATGACACCCTATTGGGAGTGTGTGAGTGTATGTGTACGTGTGTGAGTGTGTGTATGTCCCTCTTTCTGAAAAGTAAATACGTAAACTTAAAAAAAAAAAAAAGAAAAAGAAACATTAACTCAATGGTAAGCCAAAGACAAAAGCAGTTATCAACCAAGTTGATGGATATATGAATAAATATATATGAATATATGATTAAATATTTAATATCAGGATACCAGCACCCCTATTACCCTATTCTTCCTATTTGTGTGAAGGAAATTCTTCCCTATTTATTATGAGACAGAGGAAGATCAAAGAAAACTATTGACGAGGAAACTGGAGTTAGCCATTCTTGCCTGACCACCTCGAATCCTCTATTACTAGTAAGGAGGTCTGGAGTTTGAGTTGCAGTGTTTAGGTTGTTTAAAACTGTTTGCACCACTTATTTATCGTACCCAAACATTAAAGCTTTGGGGAAAGAATGTTGTTAGCACTGTTAGGAGTGAGTGGTTGTTATAGACCTTGAACCTAAACTTGATTCACTCTTTCGTGTGTTCCATTTCTTCTTTCCTCTTAGCACTCTGGACTGAGAAGTGTGGCTTTTGAACTGGTGAACTAAGGGGTATTTGGGGTGCATTCCAAAATGCAGCGCCTACCAGCCTACCACTGCAGTCTCCTCTCCTCAGGGAACTGCAGGGGGCTATTTGAATGTACATCATGAGATCTAGAAAATGTGACAGTGGAGGCTTAGCAAAGCCAACTTGACCAGAATTTTCAGTTTATAAGTTGGGACTTTAAAAAAGTGATTTCATTTTAGGAAAAAAACGAGAATTCATAGTATTTTTTCTTCATAGTATTTTTCCCTTTTAGGAAAAATACTTTCTTTTAAAGCTGTGGAATACTAATAAACAGAGCCAGCCCAGATCCTGGGCACATGTATTCCTGCTCTACTTGAGAAGATCTCTTGACACAAACCTTCCCATGTGGGTCAGCCTCAAAGAGCATTGTGCTTTACCACTGCACCACCATGTAGGGCCCCCCCACGAGGATGGGGGATAGGGTGCTGCATGTCCTTTCATGTCATACTTTTCCCCTACAGAGCTTGGGAACCTTGAAGGCTTTGTGGTATTATGATGCTTTTCATAATGTTGAATCACGGAGATTATTTAGTTTCTTTTTTTTTTTTTTTTGTGGAGAGGTTTTCGCTATAGGGCGCGTGCGCTCGCCAGACAGACAGAGAGAGACATCGAGACAGAAAGCGAGAAATCACCCCCCAGGGGGGATGGTCACGCCGCAATCCCTTCTCCTCCATTCTCCTCTCGGGATCTTGGGCACGCACGCACACGCGCCCGACATGAGTTTTAAGCCACCGGGTCCGGGACGCGAACTGCGGTCGACTACGTGGGAGTCCAGCGACATAGCCATTACGCTAACTGCTGGTTCCCGATTATTTAGTTTCTAAAGTGTCTGCACGTCTGCTGTGACATATAAACTTACTTATTATTTTTAAAATCCTTTTTTTCCTTTTAAAAATTATATGAATGAGACAGAGACAGAGACAAAGACATAACACCCCTTACAGAGTCTGACCCCAGAAGTCAGCTCCAGCCTCAGCTAGTCAGATCTTGGGCACACACACATATATCTGAGTACTCAGGGAGGACATGAACCAGCCATCTCCCTTGTGGATCTGCTTTACAGATCGTGAAGATTCATTACCACACCACTGTCTGGTCCCTCAAGGAACTAACTCAAAAGTTAGGGTGCATTTAGATCTTTAATCTCAAACAGACCATGATGTCTGCTGCAAAGGAGGTATAATAAAAATGTTGTAGGGAACCAAATGGTGGCACAGGGATATTGTAATTGGACCTACAAGGAAAGGTCCCAGGTTCCTGTCCTGGGGTCTACCTCTACACACTGGAGTATAAGCGTTTTTTGGTAATCTGGGCTGGCTGAAGCTGGGGATGGGTTATAGTGTAAAGACCCTATTAGGGGAACTTGTCTGTCTAGTAAAAAAAAAATGTTAAAAAAAAAATATTGTAGGACCACAGTTCAAAGAGAGCTTATTTCTGGTGGTCGGTAGAGGTGGCAAGGAAAGATTGGAGGATGCTTTAAAAGGACTTGGACTGGATCTTGCAGGATGGGTAAAGTTTTGAACTATTAAATTATATTTGATGTTTTCTGTTTACTGAGGCATCATTTATCTTAGCAAGATTACAGAAACATTTGGCGCTTAATGAATTAGCCTTTCATTATCTAAAATGATTCGCTCATCCAGAATACTTCAATTCTGTATTCTGGATAACTCGTTTTCATAAATAATGTATGAGATAGTAAGAAATGTATGGTGGAGAAGGGATTTTACAGGAGCGTAGCTGAAAATGATCTTAGGATTACAGTGGAGATCTAAAAGAATTGGAAATATGGTAGTGTGGTCGGAAATGGAAAACCAGAATGTTTTGATATATGGTTTAGGAGTTGGGGGAAGATGGAGCTGTAAGTGCTGTTCATGAGGACTTCATAGGAAGGAGATAGTTTGCCTCTCAAAGGAGGCCAGCAGGTGGCTTGGTGGTACTGTACTCCCTCAAAGGAGGTGAGCAGGCCTCTCAAACACTCACATGTCACCTGGGGGTATCTTTCTCAGGGACATGGGCAGGTGGGCCCTGTGGGGTGGGGACACAGTAAACTGCAGGAGCCCAGCTGTTCTCTTCCTTCTCTACGTGGCTAAGCACAACGGGGCTCACAGAAAGGCCAAGTTCCTGCTGTAGACCTCTGTGCACCTGGTCCTGGGGCTGGGCCTGCCGCAGCGGCTGCTTGCTCAGTGATTGTGTTCCCCCTGGGTGAGTCTCTCTCCTTTGACAAGCCCATTTCTTGCCATGATAAGTCAGTTATAGCTGGGCCATTGTGCCAGCCTTGCTTGTGGTCATCATTATGTTTGAGAGCTTGCATTCAGTTTTTCCTTTTCCATGTTTAGGCTCTGTTTTCACTGTTCCACTGTACCCTTGATTTGACTCTTATTTTCCGAGGAAGCTGAAAAACATATCTCTGGCTACTTCTTGTGCTAGAATGGGACCCTGACCTAGAGTTCTGATCTCCTTAAGAATCAACGTGTAGGTTTAGAAAAGGTGGCATTTTCTTTTTGCTTATTCCTGATAATGCCAGTAACATTTTTTAAAAAGAATTATTTTATTTAACTTTATTTATTTTTAATTTAATCTGAGAGGGACAGAGAGAAAGTAAGCCACCAGATCTGGGACTTGAACCGCGGTTGGCCATGGGGGAGTACAACGCCCTTAACCACCAAGCCACCTTCTGGCCCCCAATGCCAGTAACGTTTTATAAACCAAGATATTTGGCAATCTTCAATGCCCCATATTATCATACAGGTCACTGTAAGAAAGTGAATTTGGTTATTTACCAAATAATGTATGTATTGCATACTTATCTTGTGTCAGATAACATGGCAGACATCAAAAGGGAGTGCATTAGACATGGTCTTTCTCTGACCTCATGATAAGGTTGTAGAATGACCATAGGCTTGGGGACAGAAAGGCCTGGTTTCTAGTCCCACTTTTTGCCTTTTATCATGACCAGAGGCATTTGCTTCTATTGTCTGTCAACTAGAATAAAATTGATTTGCCTTGGTTTATAAGATTTGTATAAAACAAGTTGAACATCCCTAATACCCAAATTCAAATGCTCCAAAATTCAGAACTTTCTGAATGCTGACATGATGCCACAAGTGTAAAATTACACATCTGACCTCATGTAACCAGTTGCAGTCAAAATGCTGCAGAGAAAAAAAATTGTATAAAATTACCTTCAGGCCATATGTGTAATATATATATACATGAAACATAAACAAATTTTGTGTTTATACTTGGATCTCATCCTCCCAAATCTCATTATTTATATGCAAATGTTAAAAAATATGAAAGAGATCCAAAATTTGAAGCTTTTCTAGTGCCATATATTTAAAATGTGGGGGGGCCAGCAGGTGACGTGTTGATTAAAGGTGCTGAATTCCCACATGGCCAACCATGGTTCAAGTCCCAGACCTGGTGGCTTGCTTTCTTGTTTCCCCTTTCTCTCTCTGTAGCTCTCTGGTAAAATTAAAAAATAATGATAACTGGGGCCGACAGGGGGCATAGTGGCTAAGGGCTCTGGACTCCCACATGGCTGATCACAGTTCGAGTTCTGGACCTGGCAGCTTGCTTTCTCACTTTCTCTCTCTCACTCTCACTTTGTCCCTCTCTGGGCAAATTAAAATAAGTAAATAAATAAAGTTAAATAAAAGAATTCTTTTTTTAAAAAAATAATGACAACAAATGTAATTAAATAAATAAATAATTCTTTAAAATAAAATAAAATGAGATACTTAACCTGTACTTAAATGAGACTACATGAAAACAGGATTGAAAAGGCCAACTTACTATACATGCAAGTACAGGTGGAGGTAATCTGTTCTGTATCTTTAACAGGGATGACTAATGGAGGGGTTCCACTATTCTGTGGCCTCAGAGAATGCCATGATGTCCCCAAGTACAATACTTGGACTAAATATTTATTATTTCAATAATTGTAATGCTTATTAATCAGAAAACCAGGTAAGTTTTAGATGTCTAGGGCTACTTATTCATCTCTAAAGCATTGGCATTATTTCAAAAAATAGTTCTTCTAGGGAAGCCAGCAGTTAGCATAATGGCTATGTCGCTGGACTCCCATGTAGTCGACCGCAGTTCACGCCCTAGACTCAGTGGCTTAGAACTCACGCCAGGCACGTGTGCGTGTGTGCCCAAGATCCCGAGAGGAGAATGGAGGAGAAGGGATTGCGGCGTGACCATCCCCTCTGGGGAGTGATTTCTTGCTTTCTGACTCTATGTCTCTCTCTCTCTCTCTCTGGCGAGCGCACGCGCACTATAGCAAAAACCTCTCCAAAAAAAAAAAAAAAGTTCTTCTAGATATTTACTATATAACCAGAAACTTATTGTTACAACAATGGATATATGATCATTCTCATATTACATACCATTATATTATAATAAAAAGTTAGTCTAAAAACAATGATATAAAATAGAAGTATTCCCTATGTAGTTTAAAAGATATCTTTACCTTTTTCAGGTTTAGATATTTATATCAGGGTTTTGAACTGCAGTGTTCCATTTGGTTTTGACCTTCTGATGGCTTTACCTCTTATCACTGAAGAACTAAGACATTCCATTGTAGGTATTTTCTGTAGCAACCCAGCCAGGACCCTTAATCTTTATTAACTTCAATTTTTTCATAAAACGTGGTCTTTTCTTTGCCATGCCAACTTCATAGGGTGGTTGAGACATTCAAGTAAACTATTAGAATGGATGCGCTTCTATCTGTGTGATGGTCTTCTTCAGTCATAGATGTAGCGGTAAGGTAATTCTGACAAATGAATGCCCCAGTGAATTGTCTTGATTTGTAGCATAGTCCTTGTTCAGATCTTGGTTCTTCTTCATCATGATTTAGTTCCTCCCACATCCTGTTGCCCCATTCTCATTGATAGCATCTTACTTTATACCCAGTTGATACACTCCTATTGAGCTACTGCTATGTGTCAGGCCTGTGCATGAGCTTGGACTGCAGAGGTGAGAGGCTAGATCCTGTGTTCAGGGATGCCTATTTGAGTGGGAGAGGGGGTGTAAGACTGCAACAGCATTTCTTACCTGAATTTCCACTATGCTGGCTTGCCCTATAGATTTGAGACTTGTCAGCCCCTACTATTCTGTGATCCAGTTTCTTAAAATAAATCTCTTACTGTGTGTGTGTGTGTATTCAGAATATGTGCACACATACACAGGTTGGTGTTTCATACTGGTTCTGTTTCTCTGGAGAACGCTGACTGATATAGTACTCAGTTAAAGCTCTCTTCATCCATGCAGAAAGAGGAGGAACAAGTGTGGTATGTGAGATGCTTGTTGTGGTTTTAGGCATGTTGAGTTTGAGGTGCTCATGGAATCTAAGTAGAAATACTGGCAGGCAAATGTAGCCAGGATGTGGAAAGCACCCATGAGTGGTCTGGATTGGAGATATGAATGTGGAAATTACCAGTGTATAGCTATCAGTCGAAGCCGTTTGTGGATAACTGAACAGAAAAAGCAGAGTACATAAGCTAAGTTGAAGTATAAAGATGGAATCCCAGGAACACCAACATTTGAAGGGAGGTGGAAGAAGGCAACCCTATTCAAAAACCAAGGAGGGGACCAGCAGGTTGCGTGGTGGTTAAGGCACTAGACACTCCCACATGGCTAATCATGGTTCGAGTCCTGGACCTGGTGGCTTGCTTTCTGACTTTCTCTCTCTCTGTTTCTCTCTGGTCAAAATTAAAATAAATGAATGAATAAATAAAATTAAACAATTATTAAAGAAAAACAAGGATAGACAAAGAAGAGGTGGAGAATCAGAAGAAGAGTGGGATCTTACAAATTAGGGCAGGAGAGAAGTTCAGGAAGGAGAGTTAGCAGTGTCAAGTGCCATAGAAAGATCAGCTAAGAGAAATATTGAGAATCGTCCATTGAATTTATTTCCTGAGAGCTATCGGTGAAGATCACAGTTTTGGCATTCACCACCACATTTCAGTGGATGGAATAGAGAATCCGTGGTTTACTGCTGCTGCTCATTAAAGGGGCTCAGCTATGAAGTGTGGGGATAAGAAGGGGCTGTGGGCTTCCTGAGCAAGGGATGATTTCAGGATTAGAGGTGCTCTAGCATATTCAGAGGCTGAGGAAAGGAAGCAGAGAAGAAGGCAGATTCAAGGAAGAGAAGGGACAGAAGATTGAGTGGGTCTCTTCACTGGGTGGAGGGATAGGCATGGGGATGGCCAGTAGCATTGCCAGAGGAGAGCTGCCTCTTCTGTTCGACTGTGTGGAGAGAGGAAAGGCTACTTAGGGATACAGAGAAGTGGGGGACTGGAATTTCTGTTGTAAAAACTTCTGTTTTCTTTGTGAAGTGGACCTCTAGAGGCACCAAGGGGTCAGAGCAGAGTTGATGCTGTAAGGTCTCTGAAGACAGAGGAAGTATAGAATTACTGCTTCAGAGCTTGCCAGTGGGAGTTGGTTATTGGTCCCTGTTGTCTGTCAAAAGTTATGCTCCACGGCGTTGTGTTTATAAATACCTCCATAGCCTGCCTTTAATGAAGTCTGCCAGTCTGCCTATCTTTCTTGTTTCATTCCAGCACCCTTGTACTTCAGCCAAGAGTATCCCTGATGCAGCACTAGAAAGTGGCTTTGAGAGACTAGCTGCTATAGAGAAAAATGCCTTTAGATAACAAGTCAGGAGTCCTGTGGTCCAATGTTCGTTCCTCCATTTACTAGCTGTGGGGCCTTAACTTATCTGTTTCTTCATTTATGAAGTGTTATTAATAACAATAATAGTGGGAACCAGCAGTTAGCGTAATGGCTAACTGGACTCCCACGTAGTCGACCGCGGTTCGTGTCCCAGACCTGGTGGCTTAAAACTCACGCTGGGCGCGTGTGCATGCATGCCCAAGATCCCGAGAGGAGAATGGAGGAGAAGGGATTGCGGCGTGACCATCCCCCCTAGGGGGTGATTTCTTGCTTTCTCTCTCTGTCTCTCTCTGTCTGTCTGGCGAGCGCACGTGCCCTATAGCAAAAATAACTCTTAAAAAATAACAATAATAGTAAGTGATGATGAGGATGGTATGTTAAATGAAATGAAGAATCATAGTTTAAGTACTTTGGACAAGGATAAGCAATATTTAAATAGGGGATGTATCATTAGGCCTCGTGTAATCCTAGCTCCAGGCTTTTGTGCAAGGTTTCTTCACCACTAGAGTCCATCCTCCTCTCTTCAACCAACTAAACGTAGTCTATAACAAGGAGAGAAGTGCCAGCTACTGTAATGGACCCCGCCGAAGCCCCAGTGGCTTAGAACAGTTGACACATTAGGTTGTCAGGAAAGTCATGACGTATTTTTCTGTGTTTCTCTATGCAAAGATGCATCATGACTGTCCCGACAATCCAGTAGTTGTTATTAATTAAAATCCAGGTAGCCGTGGGGCTGAGGGGGCCCAGAATGATGGATACTCTGCTGAGTTTAGACCACGGCTTCCCAGGTTGCTCCTCGGTGTCAGTGGCCAGCCCACAGAATCTGAGGAAGAGATTGAGAGTGGGCGATTGCCTAGGAGGCTTCACACACCAGGCCTTGGATGGGAGCTAGCGACTGAGGCAGAGGAGAGATGGTTAAAAAGAAGTGTCTCCTGGATGGGAGATGAATTTGGGGTATGTGGGTGTGTGTTTGTACGCAGTGGTGGAGGGAGCTCTGAGAAGGCTGAGGCAGGCGCCGTGTAGCCCCTGCCTGAACAGAGAGGGCAATCCTCCTGTCTCCATAAACAGAGGCTGGGAAGGTCTGAGAGGCCTACAACCAGTTCCTGGTGAAGGCAAGCCACACAGAGCTGGGAGTGAGGCCCCTGGATCAGGGAGGACGTGGGTTAGAACCAGGGTGTTTACATACTTTCTGAGGTGAGCTTCCTAACAACTGGGGAGGCAGACACTGTTTACTATTTTTGAAATGAGAAAACTGGTAAGGTGGTACCTTTACGAAGGCCACACAGCTAATAAACAACAGAGAAATGACTCTCTCAGCTCTGCACAGTCACACTTGGTTTCATCCATTTGACTTTCGTAAAGGGGAAAAAGAGCAAAGATCCCCTTGGAACCCAGGAGTGGCCTCATATGGCTTTTCTTCCCTTGAGGGGTGCAATAGGCCTGGGGAAAAAGAAAAAAAAAAAGAGAGAGAGAGAGAGAGAAATGAGCACGGCCTGGGTCTCGGTATCAAAGCCTCTGATGGTGCCAGCCAGGAAATATACCACCAGGAGGACTGGGAACCCTGAATTCTGAAGGACTTGGTTTGGGTGACCTTCTGGGTGTGGGGTGGAGGAGGACCTTCGTGGTGGCCTTTTCCATTATAGACGGCTTAGCCTTGATCTGCTTCATTTGCAGGAGGGAGGGCAAGAGAGGAGCATTTCTAGGCAGAGGGTGCCGCTAAGCAGAGATCCTAAGACAGAGATGTGCTTACAGGGTTTGAGGACTGAATGGAGACAAGGAGGGCATGTGGAAAACAAGAGGGAGAAATGCTGGTAAAGGAACCAGCTCACCCAGGAACTTACAGGCCACACGGCAAAGGGTTAAGGTTTATTCTAAAGGCAGCCATTGTACATTGAGAGTCAGTGGTAAGAAGGTCCGATTTATAGTTTAAAAGACCACCCAGGTTGTTGCATGGAGAAAGGGTGGAGGGGAGGCCAGAGTGTTACACTGAGCATAGTGGGGGAGAGGGAAATGAGTTCAGGAGGAGATGAGAGTCTGGAGCTCAGGGGAGAGGTTCAGGCTGGAAAATAAAATTTGATCCTATTTTTCCTGTTAGCTCATTCCCTGTTCTGAGGCCAGCTTCCTGCAAGTAGCCTTATCCATGTCTCTACTTCCTCACCTCTAACAATTCAACCCTCTGTGCTCTGGCCTCTGTCGCTGCCACTTCCCCGAAATGTCTCAGACAAAGAACACTCAGGCCCCTTTGCCATTAGCCAGTTCCAGGCCTCTAGCCCTCACCTGACTTGACTTGTACCCATTTACACTGTGATCTGTTCCTGCCTTGAAATGCTCTCCTCCTCAGTTCTTTTGTCTCTCTGGCCCCTTATCTTTTGGCCCCTTTATTAGTCCTCAAATCCTTAGACCAGTCCAGAAATCACAGCATTTCCAGGCATCTGACCTTGGTCCTCCTTTTACCCCTTAGCAAAGGAATGAGCCCTCCCCCTTCAGCAGGCCAACCCCTACTTGCTTTTCCAGCTTCATCCCAGGTGCCCCCTCCTCCAGAAACCCTGCCCTGACCCCTCAGATTGGGTTAGGCGCCACTTCTCTTTTTCTGTTTCTCCTGGATCATAAAGCAGATACTTCTTCGATAGCACTTAGCACCCTGTTTACTTACTTGTCTCCCAGTCAAACGGTACTTAAAGGATAGAGTTACAATGAAATACTCTGTGATCTAGGACAAAGATTGCTTTCTCCAGTTTAGATGAAAGCTACACTTTATAATGAAGGTATCTGCGGCTGATTGTAGTCATTTAATAGGGCGTCCATTTCTCACTGGATCAGAAGGCTGAAATTCAGGTATAATAATATCCCTTGTGTGCGGAAGAAATTTATTTAACTAGAACTAATCAGAATTGTCTCCATATTCCAAAAGGAAAAAGTTGGCTTAATCTGAATTGCTTCTGAAGAGTTTCTAAAGATTTGCATTTCTTGCCTGGGAATTTCGATCTCCACTCTCTCTCTCCAACTCCAAAACCTGTTGCATGTGTCTCGTCTTCTGCGATTCCACAATTTGGGGTTTGATATTACAGTTGCCTCCATGGTTCTGAGCACTAACTCCTGTGTTGGATTGTGATAGCTGCTGAAGGCAGCAAATAGGCCAAGTGGAAGGTGAGTTTCTACCTTTCCATCCTCCCTCTTGCTAACCAGCTCCCTGCAGGTGAAAGAAAAATAAAGATGGATTGAAACTGCAGTGTGTACCTAGGAATACAAGTCACACATCTGGAATTTTAACAAAATTTTGGGTGGCTAATGTCACCAAACTTTCATGCTTGTCTTTCAAATGTTTTTTTTTTTTCTACTCTTTTGAATTATTTTTATTATTTTTTAAATCTCCTATTCCCAAACCTGTCTGTCTTTTTTGAAGCAGCATGTAAAACAAAGAAAATAAAATATCCAATCACTTTCTTCCCAGTGTCTGTGATTTTTAGAAATTTCCTTGATTTTTTTCAGTGTTTAGTTTTCTGAGCCTTATAGAGCAAAAAGCTATGATGCTTTTGACTAAACAAACTCTTGGCGTTATTTTTCAAAATAATATGACAAGTTGTACTTGTGCCCTCTCGCCCTCTCCCCCTCTTCTTTTTAGGTTTTTGCCACAAGGCGTTGTGCACTCACTGGAGAGAAACAGAGAGAGGGAAAGTGAAAAATCACTGGACTCCCATTTATGTGACCATAGCTCAAGTCCCGGACCCGGTGGGTTAAAACTCACAATTGTAGCTCAATCCCTTCTTCATTTTTCTCCTGAATTTTAGGCATGCATACCCATGTGCCTGGCATGATTTTTAAGGCTCCAGAAGTCTCCAGGTCCAGGACTTTAACTGTGGACGGCCATGCAGGAGTCCAGTGTCTTAACCACCATGCTATTTACTGGCCCTGTACGGGTACCTTTTTTTTTTTTTTAATTTAATCTAGTTTTGGGTTTAATGATAATAATAATGATAAGTAATTTTTTTTTTTTTTTAGAGAGAGTTTTTTACTATAGGGCTTATGTGCTTTCCAGAGAAACAGAAAGCAAGAAATCACCCCCTGGGAAGATGGCCACACCACAATCCCTTCTCCTCCATTATTCTCTCAGGATTTTGGGCATGCACAAGGCTGGCATGAGTTTTAAGCCACCAGTTTGGGTCTCAAACCACAGTCAACTACATGAAAGTCTGACATAACCATTATGCCATCTGCTGGCCCCTTAATAATTAATTTTTAAGGAAAATTAGAGTTGTAATTTATTATTTTAAAAAATTATTTAATTTATCATTATTTTCTCTTTATTATTTTATTTTATTTATTATTAATATTATTTTTAAATTTGGTATAGTCATCAGAGAGAGACAGAAAGAGAGAGGGAAAGTGAGAAAGCAAGCTGCCAGATTTGGTACCCAAGCCACGGTTGGCCACATGGGGATACAGTGCTCCAACCACCCTGCCACCTGCTCTCCCCTATTTATTATTATTTTTAAAAATTTAACCAGAGAGAGGCAGAGAGAGAGAGTAAACAAGAAAGCAAGTTGCCAGATCCAGGATTCAAATCGTAGTCACCATGTGGGAGTCCAGTGCCTTAACCACCATGCCACCTGCCAGCCTAGTCATTTTTTTTTTTGTTTAGAGAGTTTTACTATAGGGTTTGTGTTCTCTCTGGAGAGACAGACAGAGACAGAAAGTGAGAAACCACACCCCCCCCCCAGGGGAGATAGCCACGCTGCTGTCTCTTCTCCTCTATTCTCTTCTTAAGATCTTGGGCATGCATGCACATGTGCCCAGCATGAGTTTTAAACCACCTGGTCTGGGACTTGAACCACAGGCCACTATGTGGGAGTCCAGTGATATAATCGTTATTCCATCTCTTGGTCCCGTTGTAATTTATTTTTAATAACTAGAATACCTCTCAAATGGAGTAGCACTGCTTCAGTATGTAATAGTGGACTACATTTGGACTCTCATGTTACTTTCTCAAGGGCTGTTGTTGTCAGGGTAGAAATGCTGGCATTTGAACTGCATATAATCTATTGATTCCTGCTATGTTTATTTCTGGTGATCCAACAAGATACCAGGATGGCAGATTCTCAGGTAGGAAGTGATGATAGGGTTTTCCAGTATGTCCACTGATGACATACCAACTCCCTTTCTTATGTAGGAGACCTCTCTGTTAGCTCAAGAACATTCTTCCTCACAGGAAGCCCAGACTGTGGCTTTGACCCACTGGACTTCTATAGTGAGTCTTTCCCACAATATGTAATGTATATAACCCTTTAAGTACTTGAAGCAAGCTGTCTTTCCTTTCACTTCCCAAGTCCTTCTCTTCAGACTTTGGATCTCTGGTTTCTTTGGATGTAACCTTAACCTCCCTCCTTATTCTACATAGTGTGTTCCTAATAATCGCCTCAAGATTTAGTAAGGTTTTTCTTGGGACTCAATCTCTTGTTAAACTTACTGTTGGCTGAAACCCACCCTCATGAAACTCCCTTCTGAGCATACACTCTGTAAAACATCTATTTAATTGAATATTGTTGTCTCAGTGGTCTTACCAGTATAGTTTTACTGTTATGTTTGGTTACATAGGTAATGTTGTAATATACTGCCCTCTAAAAGAAAGGCTTTTAAGTCCTAGGGTACAGGTAAAATTCCATGAGGACCTTAGACATTGATTTCCAGCTAGAGGACACTTAACCGATTCCAATTGGGTCTAAAAAGAACCAGTATAGCCAGCTCTGGTGGCACAGTGGTAATACAACATTCCCTGTTGCTGAAGCCATAATGGAAGGCCAGTCTTGGATCCCAAGGTCCCTGTGCACGTTGCTGTGATCCTGGCTGGCTGAGACTGGAGGTGGATCTCAGTGTAAGGACCCTGTGGGGCCATCTGTTGTCTCTCGCTCTCTTTGAAGAAGTAAAAAAAACAGACAAAATGAAACAAGAAAGAAGCCCAGCCATTGTGAGTGACCATACTGTAATGTTAACCTCTTGGAAGCCAGATGGCAACTGCAGTTCCACTCCTATGTCAGCCTGAAAAACACCCCAGGAGCATGTGCTGGCACTCAGGATCCTAAAGAGCAGAGGACTGGGAAGAGAGGATCACGGTATAATGAAACCCTGTCGAGGGTGCTTCTCTCCCTCTCTCTATCTCTTGTACATGCTCAGGTACTTTCTATCATAAAAATAAAACTGATTAAAAAAAAAAAAGCTAGCATTGATTGAGCTCTCACAGTGTTCCAGGGACTGTCTCACACATTATTTAGCGTAATGCAGTAACCATGTGTTAATAAAATCATTAATAGTAGATAATGTTATTGACCTCATTCTGATGGAGATATGGAGGCTTAGAAAGTTGGGGCCTGCTCCTCGTTTCACATGTTGTCATGTGACCCAGTGCACTGTTCTTAATAGCCTCCGCACTGCTTCCGTAACACTTTTCTGCCGGGCAGAACTGTGTACAACTCCTTTCTCTTGTGCTTTACATTTTACTTTCTGATCTTTTAATTGAAATGTACATATTGAAGAAATTGGATGATTTTTTTCAACTCTGTAGTTATGGAGAATACTCAGCACAGGGTGGGTGCTGACAGCTGGAGCCAAAGTCCTTAACTCTGTGTCTTTGGACACTGCCAAGAAAGATTTTCAACCTCTGTGTGTTCTGTAGTCTTGGGATGACTTGAGCACCCCAGACCTCCTAAGTCTGTCTTAAGCCAGTAAAAAGCTGATGCGGCTAGGACTAAACACAGGTCCTTGAGCGGCACGGGCAGTGTTCCCTTTGACTTGCCTTCAGGCAGCTGGCCAGCACAGACCCCATGGAAGAGATGATGGCCTTTGAAGTTAAGGTTGGATTGGCAGCCAGTCTCGGTTCTGCCTTATACACTTACGCTCTAGGGGCCTCAGTTTCCTCTCTTCTTCTGGGAGTTGGGAGGGAGTGGAAGCTGTATGTGGTGTGTGTGGGATGGAATTGGTTACTTCATGCTGGTGGTTAAAACAGCCATTTTATTTTGGAAAGCCTGTTCTTGTGCTCTGCTTTCTAACTCCACGCTTCAGATACTAACACAAATGGAAGGACGGGATGTTGGAGAAGACGTCATGTTTCCCCTTCCTCCAGTCCCTAAGAGATTAGTGATTGGACACCATAACTGACATCGACTGAAGATTTAAAATATGGGGATGCCTAGAACTTCTTTGCTAGCTTGCAGGGCCCCAGGGGTTTAGAAACTGATGTTATTCCCCTGGGGTCTGAGGAGGCTGGTTCAGCTATGGGACTCTTCAGGCCTATTGGGAGGTCCCTGAGCCCTTTGACATCTGGTTGGGTTTAGCCAGTGCTAAATCTTGGACAGAGATTGGGGAGGAAATAGGAGGTGAGAGAGTGAGGGAGGTCAGGCACTCCACTAGGACTGGCTGCATTCCTCAACCAAATATCACTGTTCTTTTCAAGGTGGCCTCTCTCAAATGACAGTCTCTTCTGGTTTCTGATAACTACCTTCACCTATTTGTCTCTTTGGAGAGAGACAAATAGGCACACCAGGGCCCACACTATACATCCTACCCACACCCCCTTAAATAAACTCTTTTGGAGTTATCCTAAGTCGAGAATGCCAACGTCTCCCGCTGAGACTCTGACCTATAAAGTCTTATCTACAGTATTCCAGAATCATTTATACTTTGAACAAAAGTAGGGAGAAAACGGGCAGTTCGGGGTTTATCTTAAACTGAGATGAACATGCAGACAGGCCCCGATGATTCTACAATACCAGACCCCAAGGCTAGTGTGCACCTGTCGATGTGATATATGAGAATCAGCTTGCTGGGCAGAAAGCAGGGTAGAGAAAGGTGGAGAAATGCCTCTGGAAAATACTAGAAATAAGGACCCATACGATTTCCTAACAGACAGAACTCATGTATGCGTGTGTAGTAGAAGATGAGAAAAAAGGATGGATAGGCATTTCTTAAGCATCATTATGTCCTAAGGACTTTCTCGTCACATCACATTTTGGGATGAGTAAGATTATTCTGTTATACATGTGGAAAACTTGAACCCAGATCTGTTGGCCCTGTCAACTCAGTCCTGATAATCCCTGCGGTGACAGATAGTCGTCAGATATTCCTTATATCTTACTCTCTCTGAAACTGAGCCGCAATGCCACATTTCATAGCATTGCTGGGAAGAAGTGTAACAGAGCTGCTGTGTATTTTTTCCTCCATGTCTATGAACTTGAGGAGAAGGGAGAGGGAGGGGAAAAAAAAGCAACTTGGCATGAGTAATGTTAAGCGAGATCAAATAAGGTGAAAAGCAAAATAGAATCCAAAAATGTAGTTTTGCTTTTACTCAAGGTTCATGGGCGTCTGCTGTACAAAGTCCTTTTTACTTTCCTCAAATGTTAAGTACTTTTCATAACATGAATCTCATTATCTTTACTTTTGGTTGTTTATGAACTTAAATCGCTTTATAAAGGACAAAGAATGAATTGAACATGAAGATCAAGCTATGTGTCACCTTTGCTGTTTCATTTTTTGCAATGTACAAATTCTTACGGTTATAATGAGTTAGTTATTTTGGTTTCAGATGCATTCATTATAAAAATATTTTTTTGAATAGTCAACAGTAAAAGAGAAATTTTAAGTTAAAGAAAAAATTCCTAACATGCTAGATAATAAACTTAAAAACATTTTTCCCTACTCTTGTTCACATGCACACATCATTTTTACATGGCTAGAATTGTGCAAGTTTGTATTATTTCATTGTCATTATAAGTATTTTCCTGTGTTGGTACATAATTTACATAATTATTTATAACAGTTTATCAATTTACCTAATAAATTCTCCAACTTTTTGGATGTTATTTTTTGTTATTTATATCCTGCCTCATTCCATGAAAAGCTTGGTGGTTCTGTTGAACTTTCAAGTGGTTTATGTATTATTTTTCTCTGTAAATATTGTTTATTTGCATCTTCAGGAATCTAGTTTCACCACCCTCCCTCTTGTTTTTTCTGGAAAAACAAAAGGAATTTTTCTTGAATTATTCTTATTTTACTTTATTTATTCATTTATATTTGGCCAGAGAAGTACAGAGTAAGAGAGAGAAAGTGAGAAAGCAAGCTGCCAGGCCCAGGACTCGAACTGTGGCTGGCCATGTGGGAGGCCAGCACCCTTAACCACCATGCCACCTGCTGGCCCCAAAATCTTTCTGTTTTTAGAGACAGATCTTTGCTATAGGGTATGTGCGGTTGCTGGAGAGACAGAGAGAGACAGAGAGACAGAAAGTGAGAAATCATTCTCCAAGGGGATGGCCACGCCACAGTCGCTAATCTGTTTTCCTCCCGGGATTTTGCACATGCCCGGAGTGAGTTTCTAGCTCCTGGGTCTGGGACTCAAACCACAGTTGGCCATGTAGAAATCTAGCAATGTAACCATTATGCCATCTGCTGGTCCCTAAGTTGTTTTTTTTTTTTTTTTAAGAATTTTTCTTTTTTTTTTTTTTATTATTACTGTTTTTAAATTTTGCTATAGGGCATGTGGTCTCACCATGTGAGAGACAGAGAGAGAGAAAGTGAGAAAGCAAGCCACCAGGTCCAGGACTTAAACCATGGTGGACCATGTGGGAGTCCAGTGCCTTAGTCACCACACCACCTGTCAGCCCCCAAAAGGGAATTTTTAATTCTTTAGATAATTTCAGTAGTGGATTGAGAAACTCAGAAGCTATATCAAGGAACATGAAATAGAGTAGTCTTGAGGGCCATTGAAAAAGGAAGCATACAACTAAAATGAATTATTGAGCAACGTTGTTGCTTAAAATGTTAATGTGGACTTTTATTAATTTATTAAAACTAAAATAGACATCCTTTACATGTACATACAAAATTTAGCTGATAATTTTAAAGAATAATTTAATTTCATTTATTACTATTATTTTTAAATTTGCTATAGAGCACACACACACTCACCAGAGAGAGAGAGAGCGAGAGCGAGAGAGAGAGAGAAGGAAAGTGAGAAAGCAAGCTACTAGGTTTAGGATTCAAACTGTGGTTGGCCATGTGAGAGTCCAATGCCTTAACCACCACACCACCTGCTGGCCCCTTAGCTGATAACTCTTAAATCGTGGTTAAGTTTTTCAAAAATAGTTCTTAGCTAAGTTGAATGTAGCATAATTCTAAACATATATTATTTAGATGAATGATATTGGCCCCAATTATCCTCCAGCCTTGAAATACTAGCACTGGCCTGGTAGTTCCCAGAGAGATGATTGATCATCTCTTCTCTAATCTCTTCTTCCTACTGATGGGGAGCCTCAACACTTCTGTCTATGAGTCCTTTACAAAGGTGTAGCCCTCTGACTGTAAGGGACCTCCTTGTATGGTGTCTACATCCTTCGTTCACTTGGCTTCCATTGGCCATAGGTCTGCTTTTTGAAACAACAGACACATTTTTCTTACTAGGCAGGAAACATTATTAGAAAATGGGAGATAAGTTCTGGTTTTCACTCTGTATTTTCAGCTCCTGGCATAATGCCTGGCACATAGCAGATGCTCAAAAACACATTTGAAGAATGAAATGTCTTGAGACAGTCCTTCCGATGTGTGAATATGACCATTCTGTCTCCACTTAGTCACTTCTTCAAGTTTAATGTCCTCCAGCCCAGCTATTCCTCATGACAGACTCTCCAGGTTCCTTTCCCTTCCCATCCTTCACCTTTGTCTGTGCCTGTACTTTGCTGTCAGCTTTGTTAGAATGTGTGGCCAGACTTACTGCTGGTTCTTCAGAAGTGGTGTGATTTGTAGTAATACATTCAAGTGTGCATTACTTTTCTTTAGCAAATTCCTGGTTGCTTGTGTCTGTCTTTTCATGAGACTTATTATTAAGTCTGGTCTCTTTCAACAGGTGCTTGTGCATTTGTTTCCTTCTAGATTAGTGTCACTTGGGATTTGATAAGGGCTCTTCGATATCCTCATGTGAATCAGGAGTAAAAATAAGAAACAGGAGAGGCCCCAGGAAGAGCGCTTGGAAACCTCCTTCCAAATTGATAGTAATCCCCTCATCCCAGGCTTTGTAAACTGTGATGCGCCTACAGATTACTTGATCATTTGGGCAGATCTGATCCAGTAGGTCTGGGTGCAGCCCATGAGGCTGCCTTTCTAACAAGTTCTCTCTAATGTTATGCTGATACTGAATCGTACTGTGAGTAGCAAAGCAATTTCTGGGTAAAATTGTTCATGAGAACAGATCTTTTGGTGTTTGGTATTACACCCATCAGAGCCCTCCACAGTTGTTATCTGATGCAGATCCTTGATCCCATAGTCAAATGTTCATCCATCTCCCACTTCACTAGGTAAGTGAAAAAAACAAGAGTGGTGTTTTTTTTTTTTTTTTCTTTGTTATATGGCAATTGCACTTGCTGGAGAGACAAACAGAAAGTGAGAATTCACCCCTCAGGAGGGATACATGTTGTAATCCCTTCTCCTCCACTCTCTCAGTATTTTTGGCAGGCATGCACAAGTGCCTGGTATGAGTTTTAAACCGCCAGGCCTGAGACTAGAACCGTGGTTGACTATGTGGGAGTCCAGCAACATAACCATTACACCATCTGCTGGTTCCAAACATGAGCGGCGCTGTTCTACCAGCTTCTAAGCAGTCGTGCATCTCTGTGCATGTTCAGTTAGATCCTTTGTTCCAACTAGACAAGCTGTTACCCAGCATTTTTGATATCCTTTCAAGTTACTTGTTATCTGGACATTCAGTAAGTTATTAAATTGGCATAAAGTCATATGCCAGAAAGTTACCCTGAGAGACACTGAACAGATAGTTTTTAAAAAAACATTGATTAGAAAGAGCAGCAAAACTGATAAAATTCTTTTGTAAGAAATGTTATGGAGCTTCCATATTTTATTCCAATTCCACTGGAATTTGGATAAAATGGATCCTTTTTTTTTTTGGTAGATGTTTTTTCCTATAGGGTGTGTACGCTCGCCAGAAAGACAGAGAGAGAAAGAGAGACAGAAAGCGAGAAATCACCCCCCAAGGGGGATGGCCACGCCACAATCCCTTCTCCTCCATTCTCCTCTCTGGATCTTGGGCACACATGCACACGTGCCCAGCGTGAGTTTAAGCCATTGGGTCCGGGACTTGACCCACAGTTGAGTCTAGCGACATAGCTGTTAGGCTAACTGCTGGTCCCAAAATGGATACATTGTTGAAATTACATTCCTAAACTGAAAGATACTTCTGCAGGGTACTCCATGTAGTGACTTTGCAAGTAAGTTCTATAGAACACAGGGTAGAGAAGTTATGAGTACCTGATCCCCATTTTCTCAAAACTTTTAATCTTTTAGCTAAGGGGAGGAGTACTCTTCTTTTGTCCTTTGTATAAAGCAAATAACACTGTGAATAAGACTTAAAAAGATCTTATCAAAGAATAATTATGCCAACATTTAGGCCATGAAGCATTAGTACTTGCTTATTTTGTAGAGCTCACCATGACTAGTCAGTGGGCCATTTCTTTGCAGTAGGGGTTCTTTATCTCTCTGTGAGATGAACTCTTATTTTTTCAAAGTCTTAAGGTGATGAAGAAGAAGGATTTGGCTGAATTTATTGAAAGAGAAGTGCCTTGAATTATTCCTCAACACTAGGGAGTAGGGACCTTCTGAGCTCAAAGTCTGTGCTTAGAAACTGACAAGCATTGTTCCTTCTCTGGCCAGGCCTCTGGGGTGCTGTGTTCTTGGAGAGGTGGGCAGATACAAAGTCACTCTCAAGGGGCTGTCTACCTGATGGCCTCATCATGGCAACTTATAGCCTGATCATCCCTTATTTGAAGGTGTTGGACAAGTAAAGAGTGACATGTTGGTGCTTTAGCTTGCTCAGCCCCGCCCCCCCACTCCTTTTCATGATGATAATTTTCCAGGGCTGCCCAGATGTCTGCCTTGCTTGTTCTTTCAGCGACTCACATGCAAGCACACTTGCAGCAACAGTCATGTCATCCTGTTTAAGAGTTTTTTCATTATAGTAGTTTCCAAATATGTATAGTGAACCTCCATGAATCCACCCTGTAACTCCAACAACATCAACATCTTGCTAATCTTATTTCCTTTATTTCCCATCACCCTTCATCCTCTTGCCCCACCCACCATCTCCAATGTGTTTAGAGTTACAGTGCCTTTAGCTCACAGTCTTTCATGAGACTGCAGTTAGGCTGTAGGTTGGGGATACAGTCTCATTTGAAAGATTGACTTGGGAGAAGGGAGAGCCTGCTTATTCAGCTCACATGGTTGTTTCTAAATCTCAGTCCCTCATCACACATTTCCATATACAGGGTTGCCTCATGATTTAATGTTCACTTCCCCAAGGAGGTATATGATCCAAGAGAGAAAAATAGAGAGTACCCAAGATGGAAGCCATGGTCTTTATATAACCTAATTTTGGAAGTGACGTTCCATCACATCTGCTGTCTTGTATTTGTTAGAAGTGAATCATTAAGTCTGGCCTACACTCAAAGAGAAGAGGTTACACAAGGGCATGGATATGCAGGAGGCAGATATCACTGGGGTGAGTTTAGTGGCTGCCTAACACAGAAGATAAGACATATCATGAACAAATATAAATTGACAGGTGGCAGTACATGCTCTGTAGAAAAATAGAGCAGAGTACAGGGATGTCAGATGATAGAATGGGACTCTGAGGGCTCTTTTGGTTGGGGTAGTCAGAAGTGACCTATGATATATAACTTTTGAATAGAGTTTTGAGGGGAGATAGAGGAGCCAGTATGGCTTCCTGGAATGAGTGATTGATTCATGCTATTCAGCCAAAGCAGAATGAATAGAATGTGGAAGGCCAGGAGTCTGGAGCATGTTTGGCATGTGTGAGGAACAGTATGGGGTCCAGGTGCGGAGAAATCAAGGGGAGAAGGTAGTATAAGATGGGGTCAGAGAATAATGGAAGTGGGGAAGACAGATCATGCATGGCTTTGAAGTCCTGAAAATGATTTTTTTTTTTTTATTACTCTGTCTTGGGGAGCCTTGGAGAGTTTTGACTAGAGATAAGAAAAATATTTATTTATTTAATTTCTGAAACATTTTTAAGAAATTAATTAATTTACATTCATTCCCTGAACATTGTCACAGCATATAAAATGTGATTTCCCATCCAGAATATACTGCATAGTGGCTTAATCATATATATTATCATTAATAATTTTCCATTTCTAGTTTCATACATATGTGTATATATATATATATGTGTGTGTGTGTATGTATATATTTTACCCCTATTTCTCACTCTCTGCCATTTCCCACTCTCCTCCCACACTCTCAGGTGTCTACAGTTGTTTTCTATTCCTTCCCCCCCACACACATTTTATTGATTCACAAAATTTCTTAAATAATCTAATAATCTAACTACTTTCTTTTCTTTCTTTCTTTTTTTTCTTTTTTTCTTTTTTTTTTTTTGCTATAGGGCACGTGCACTCACCTGAAAGACAGAGAGACAGAAAGCAAGATATCATTCCCCATGGGGGATGGCCATGCCACAATCCCTTCTATTTTCAGGATCTTAGGCACACAAGCACACACGCCCGACGTGAGTTTAAGCCACCAGGTCTGGGACTCGAACTGTGGTTGGCTACATGGGAGTCCAGCAATGTAGCCATTACG
>NW_006159579.1:8835365-8879849 GCF_000334495.1 Tupaia belangeri chinensis | reverse complement strand
TGGAGATCTGGTCTGGTGTTGGTAAATTCTTTCATATTTTGTTTATCTGAGAATGTTCTTGTCTTTTCTTCCCATATGAAGGATAATCTTGCCGGGTACAATATTCTTGGTCGAAATTGTTTCTCTCTCTTTTTTTCCTTGGAGAGGTTTTTGCTATAGAGTGCGTGCACTCACTAGAGAGACAGAGAGAGAGAGAGAATGCGAGAAATCACTCCCTGGAGGGCTGGCCACACCACAATCCTTTCTTCTCTATTCTCCTCTTAGGATCTTGGGCACACATGCACATGCACTCAGAGTGAGTTTAAGCCACTGGGTCCGGGACTCGAACTGCGGTCAACTACATGGGAGTTCAGTGACATAGCCATTACGCTAACTGCTGGTCCTGAAATTGTTTTTCTCTTAACACTTCGAATATATTTTCCCATTCTTTCCTAGCTTGCATTGTTTCCAATGAGAGGTCCATTGTCAGCCTGATGGTATATAATTTACAAATCTTCTTGGATTGATCGTATTTGGGGTCCTTTGTATTTCTTGGGACTGGATCTTTGAATGCCTCTCTAGGTTTGGAAAGTTTTCTTGCAGGATTTCATGGAATAGATTATCAATGCCCTTATGAGTCTCTTCACCTTCTGGGATACCAATTATCTGGATGTTTGGATATTTGATGGTATCTATTATTTCTTGTATATTATTCTCATTTTGGGGGACCATTTTCTCAGTCTTTGTGGTGGACTTTTATAGGTCAGTGATTCTATCTTCTACATCTGAGATTCTATTTTCTATACGATCTAGTCTGCTTTTAATACTTTCAAGGGGAATTTTGACTTCCTGTATTATAGCCTTCATCTCTAACAAGTCCATTTGATTCTTTTTATAGTGTGTATTTCCTCTTTGAGACCTTGCAAGAATTTCCTCACCTCCTGGAACTCGTCGGCTCCTTTCTCCTGCTTCTTCTGTAGTTCGTTGTCTCTCTTCTCTTCCTTCTCTGTTAGCTTTTTTGTTTGTTTGTTTTGTTTTTAAGAGTCTTTTTTGCTGTAGGGCGCGTGCACTCGCCAGACAGACAGAGACAGAGAGACAGAAAGCAGGAAATCACCCCCCGGGGGGGTGGCCACGCCGCAATCCCTTCTCCTTCATTCTCCTCTTGGGATCTTGGGCATGCATGCACACGCGCCCGGCGTGAGTTTAAGCCACCGGGTCTGGGACTCGAACTGCGGTTGACTACGTGGGAGTCCAGTGACATAGCCATTACGCTAACTGCTGGTCCCTTCCATCTCTGTTAGCTTTGTCACAATGAATATTCTAAATTCTTTATCAGACATTTCCATGAGTTTCATTATACTGTCTAAGGATGACAGGAGTTATTCTTTTCCCTTGGAGGAGAGGTATTTTCTTGCTTTCCCATATTTCTTGTGGCCCTGCTGTTATTTCTAGTCATCTGATGGATGATACATTTCTTCCTAATTCTTGAAGTTCAACCTGAGCGTTCAGAAGTGTGCAGGAGGAGGTGATCTGGGATCTCTCTTCTGTTCCATTTTCACTCTTTGTGCATCAGATTCAGTGGGAATAGACGAATATTCTGACTCTAATCATATTCAGATGTTTGGATCCTGTTCACTTGGACCTGTCTAGACACTTAGTGTGTAGAGGTGACTAGAAATAATTCTGAAGGGGGAAGTATCAGCATAAAAATCTTCATCTTAGGTCAAGGAAAGCAGTTCACAGCTCAAGTTCAGTATTCATCTCAGGATGGGTCTGGTCTGGGTTTGTGCCTTTCCCACTAGATATGATTCTGGAGGGCAAAGCCTCAGCAGAGAATCTTCATTTTTTTTTTTTTTTTTTGGGAGGGTTTTCGCTCGCGTGCACTCACCAGAAAGACAGAGAGATAGAAAGCGAGAAATCACCCCCCCACCCCCCCAGGGAAATGGCCACACCGCAATCCCTTCTCCTCCATTCTCCTCTCAGGATTTTGGGCACGCACACACACATGCCCAGCATGAGTTTAAGCCACCAGATCCAGGACTCGAACCGCAGTCGACTACATGGGAGTCCAGTGACATAGCCATTACGCTAACTGCTGGTCCTAGGAAATCTTCATTTTTGGTCAAGGAAAGCAATATTTCACAGCTCAAGTTCAGTATTCATCTCAGGATGGGCCTGGCCTGGGTTTGTCAAGAAAATATTTTTTAAAAAAAAAGAGTAGTTACTTATAAAGTTAGTAGTTGGTGAAAGATATGAATTCTCATTTTAAGAATTACAAGGAGTCTTGAGTATAAGAAATAAAAACATCCTCACCTAGACATGCCATAGTAAAACTGTAGAATCCTAATGACAAAAAGAACTTCTTAAAAGCAGCAGGAGAAAAAGACATCGTTTTGACTTAGAGCAGTCTTTTTAACAGCAACAAGAGGCTGATAGACATCGGAACAAAGTGCTATGAAGAAAACACTGCCAACTGATAATACCTAAACTATCATTCAAGCTAAATTGCTATTAGATATCAAGCTATCATTAGAGAGTGTAGATGAAATGATTTCTTCACATAAAGACTGAAAAGTTTATCATCCACTGACTATTGCTAAAGAACCCTTAAGGAAATATAAAAATGAATGCAGAAGGAAGAAGTAGGATACAGGAGGCAATGATGGAAGTTGTAAATTCAATAAAGCCATCTTTCTAAATATATTTTATTTTATTTATTGCTAGAGGGCACATGCGCTTGCCAGAGAAAAAATCCACCCATGGCATGTGGCCACATTGCAATCCTTTTTCCTCCATTTCTCCATCCCGACATGCATATACATGCATCTGGTATGTTTTTCAAACCATCACAACCAGGGTTCAACCTACAGTTGGTCATGTGAGATCTGGTTCTCTATGCACAGGTTTAACTGCTAGGCTATGGAACCAGCTTTCTAAATGTTTTCCATTTTAAATGGTAATTTTTGGTAATAGGAATGATTAAGAGTTTTTTTTTTTAATATTTGTCTTTGTACTTGTTTTGTATTTTTTAGTTGAAAAAAACGATGATCAAGTACCTTTTAAACAGTGACTATATTTTTTCTTTTTTAAAAATTTATTTTCATTTATTTTATACATTTAATTATTATGTATCACTTAACTTGTAAATTGAATTTACCCAACATGAATACACTTCACACAAGTCCAGTTGAGGATACAAAACTTGTTATCATCAACTGATAATAATCTATTTCTGCATCCCATGTATGTCTTGCCAATTTTTCTCCTTAACTTCTTTCCTTATACCCTCCCTCTTCTCTCATCCTAAACAGTGGCTATTACTCTGATACTATTATAAATTTTTCTTACCCTGTTAGCTGATAGTTTAAAATCTACCAATAATTAGCATTTATTGAGCATTAACTCTGTACTAGGCGTACAATGCTAAGTTTTACACATACTGTCTCATTTAATCCTCAACAGTTCTATGAGATAGGCACCACTGTTGTTTCTGTTTTAACAAGTAAAGATACTGATGGTATGAAAGTTGAGTCTTCTTTGATGATAAAACTAGTTATTAAGTAGCATGGCCTGGAAAATACCATCTAGTGACAGCTGTGCTGTCACAGCCAAAATGAGAACTCAAGAAGGCTGGACCTAGAGCTTAGGTTTTTAACTACTACGCTGTTCACCGTCTTCTGCCTGGTTTTCATTATTTTGATTAAACAATATCAGTTATTGAACCACTAAATTAAAATGGAATTCTCTTCAAAGCAATTTGATGAGGTGTTACTATGTTTAGCAATATAGAATTTTATAAAAGCATCTTTGTTTTTTTAATTTTATTTTAATTTTTAAGAGATTTTTGCTATAGGATACACACATTCACTGGAGAGACAGAGACAGAGAGACAGAAAACAAGAAATCACCCCCCAGGAGGGATGGCCACACCACAGTCCCTTCTCCTCCATTTTCCTCCTGGGATCTTGGACACACATGCACATATGCCCAGCATGAGTTTTAAGTTGCCAGGTCCAGGACTCAAACATCAGTGGACTATGTTGGAGTCCAGCACTGTAACCATTATGCCATCTGCTGGTCCCTCTTTATTTATTTATTTGTTTATTTTTTTAGAGAGTTTTTTTGCTATAGGGCCTGTGTACTTGCCAGAGAGACAGAAAGTGAGAAATCACCTCCCCCCCCGGGATGGGGGGATGGTCACATCACAACCCCTTCTCCATTCTCCTCTAGGGATTTTGGCAAACACACGTATGTCTGGCATGAGTTTCAAGCCTCTGGGTCCAGGACTCAAACTGTGGTTGGCCATGTGGAAGTCTAGTGATATAACCATTATGTCATCTGCTGGTCCCAACAGAAAGGATCTCAGTGAGCTAGTTTAGCTGTTTTAATAAATGAAGAAATAGTGACCCAGACAGATAAACTGACTTGTTTAGGGGTTAGGCAAGTGATAAGAATATTTAGAGGAAAAAGTCTCCTGACACCAACATTAGTATTATTTCTTCTAGCTTATGAGTATTTAGTCTCAAGAAATGGACAGGTTCTGCTGGGATGGATTATGAAAATAAATGTGTCCAGAGGTACTTATTCTGGGAGCTAGCATTCATATATGTAGCATTTATCAATGTAAATGCCTTCTATGGAGAAGAGCAGTAGACATGTCCCTTGACCTCAAGTAATTTACAGTTTAATGATACAGGAGAGTAAAGGAAATTACAACTCAGTGTGGTAGGTTCTATGACAGGGATGAGAACAGAATGATCTGCAGGAGGACAGCCAACTCAGTGTTTGGAGAGGGGAGAAACACAGGTAGTTGTGGAAAGCTTTGTCAAGAAAAAGTGTCTAAGCTGAAGTTTAAAGGACTGCTAAGAGTATACCAGGTCGAGTCAGCCCCACAGCATTGTGGGTATAGGACCTGAATCTCACATGGCTGACTTTGGTTTGAGTTCTTGTATGCCCCTCAAATCCTGACAGCGATGGAGAAATGGAGGAGAAAAGATTGCGGTGTTACCACACCCTACCGGGGAGTGTTTTCTCCCTGTCTCTCTTTGTCTCTGTCTCTCTTTCTCTAGTGAGCACACCACCCTCTGACAATTAAAAAAAAAAAAGAGTAAACCATATTAAGGGAGGGGTGGAGAAATGTAGAGGAAGAAGAGTGTACCAAATAGTAAGGGGAAAAACCACAGGGTAAGTGAATGCTTGTGTCCGGAAGGTATCCAGTATAGTGAGAGCCAATGTGGGGAGAGTGGGATGGTGTCTGGAGGTTGGCTGGATTGATGGAGGATGAGGCAGGAGAGGTGAGAAAAGCCTGGACCCAGATCATAATGTGCCAAACTTGATGTTAAGGGTTTGATGAAGGGCTCCTGAAAACTTCCCACCATGAAAGCCCTCACTAGACTTAGAAAGAGTGAGTCTGGAGCAATGTGGAGAATAGACCAAGAGCTTGGAAGCTGAGGTGTTGATGAGAAGGACTGGTCCTTTGAATGAATATATAACTGGTGAACAGACAGACTGAAGAAACAGGAGGTAGAGAGCTGGCTGAGATTGGATCCTGGAGGAAGATAGAGAGGAGAGGGGATAAGCAGTTGGGTATACACTGAGATGGACAACACAGCGGACAGATCAGAAGGAGGAAGAAGCACCTGCCCATGGCACATGGTCACACCACAATCTCTTCTCCTTTTTTCCCTCCTTTTGGGATATTGGGCATGTGTGCACATATGCCCGGTATGTTTCTCAAGCCTCCAGGTCTGGGACTTAAATCAAGCAATCAGTTATGGGAAATAAGACTACGTTAATCATCACGCCATGAAGCTGGCTTAATGCTCCTTCTCTTTCTTTCTTTCTTCTATTTTAATTTTAAATTTGTCAGGGTGTGCATGTGCTTGCTGGAGAAAGACAGGGATACACACACATACACAGAGGCAGGGAAAGTGAGAAACCAGTGCCTATGGAAAATAGTCATGCTACAAACCCATCTCCATGTCTTTCTCCTTTTGGGATTTTGGACACACACATACACATGCACATGTGCAGGAGTATTTTGTAAGCCACTGGGTCCAGGACTTGAACCTCATGGTTGGCTATGTGGAATCCTATACCTTAACCAGCATGCCACAGGCTGGCCCTAATCTTTTTTTTTTTTTTTTTTTTTAAGGTTTTTACCCTAGGGCTCATGTGCTTGGTGGAGAGAGACAGAGAGGGTGGGAGGGTAAGTGAGAAATCACCATCCCCCCCACCCCCAAGGGATGGCCATGCTATCATCCTTTATTCATTCTCCTCTAGGATTTGAGGCATGTATACACACATGCTTAGAGTGATTTTCAAGCCACTAGGTCTGGGGCTCAAATTGTGGTCAGCCATGTGGGAATCTAGTGCCTTAGCCATGCCACCTGCTGCCCATTCTCCCTTTTCTGTGGACCTATCTTAGATGTATGTTGGGTCACCTAGGTATAGCCTCCTTCCACACCTCATATTGCCTGCTTATGGTTTGAGAGAATTCATCAGTTCAATCTTTCAAATCATTATTGTCTTCTGGTCATGCTCCTTTTGCTATTCAGACCTCTGTTGAGGGATTAAAATTGGTTTTGTTGTTACTGTTTTATTTCTTTATTCTCTCTAATATCTTTTTAGTATTGTTTCCCACCTTCGTGGTTTCATAGAGCTTTTAGAGAATACTAAAATTATTTTCTGCTTCCTTTGTTAACTCTGTTTCCTTTGAGTTTGGTCCCTTTCCTTTGTGCAGTTTAGTATCATTTTTCAGGAGATTGTCCTTCTTACTATTTGATTCTTAATTGGTTTTCTGTTCACATTTATAAGTGAGGATCCAGACTAGTAATTTTCAATCCTAAGGATACCTTCAATTAGCTGGTGAGCCTTTACATACTAACGCCTGGACTTCCATTCTCTGCATAAACACTGATTCTATTGGATTGTGTTGGGACCCAGGCAACTGGTATGTATGTATGTATGTATGTATGTATGTATGTATGTATGTATATATGTGTGTGTATTACAACTCTACATTATCTTTGCTTTTAATTATATTAAATAGTAAACTTAGTTCTCTCAGATATTTAATTCAACAATAAAACCAGAAATTTACAATAAACAAATCAGAAATTGGATAGAAAACCTGTTAGGAGTGGGGTACATCTGATATTTTAGACTCTTCAGAGAGGGCATTGTTATCTTCTGCTTTCTTTGAGTGCTCTATCCCCACAGGATGATTAAAATGTAGAGTGAGGGCACAGAGCAGTAACTGGGAGAGCTTATTTTATGCCTACTAACAGCCACTCCCCTCTTCTTGGTGGTACCTGATTCCCTTTGAAGTGCTCCTCTCCCCAGCTCCAGAAGGAAGTCCCGACTGGTCCAAACTGGCCTTGGCAGTCCCATGCTCCTTTGCCATGGCTGTTGTAGGCATCCACATGCGATGCAGATCTTTTCATCTTCTTCAACTCCAAAGAAATTGTGTTAATATTCTCAGTATGGCTTCTACATTTTGCTTATGTTCAGCAACACTATTAAACATCTTTAAATCAGTTCTTTGCCTCTGACTTTTCCTGAATCAGAGGAATTAATCATATTTTTGTCATTCACTTCAGAGCCCCTGGAAATTTCAGCGGTCCTCACCCACCAAGGCGGATCAGGAGCAACTGGTATTTTTAAAAATCTCCTCAGGGGATCCAGCAGTTAGTGTAATGGCTATGTCGTTGGACTCCCACGTAGTCGACTGCGGATCGTGTCCTGGACCCGGTGGCTTAAAACTCACGCCGGGCGCGTGTGCGTGCATGCCCAAGATCCTGAGAGGAGAATGGAGGAGAAGGGATTGCGGCGTGACCATCCCCCCTGGGGGGTGATTTCTCGCTTTCTGTCTCTATGTCTCCCTCTCTCTGTCTGGCGAGCGCACGCGCCCTATAGCGAAAACCTCTCAAAAAAAAGAAAAGAGAGAGAAAAATCTCAGATGATTCTGATGTGCAGCTAGGTTGAGGATCCTAGTTGTGTGAGCTGAGTGGCAACTGTAGTGGGTTCTCTTGGCACAAGTGGGAATTACTGTTCGTTCAGAAGTAAGTTCAGAGTAGGAGCCCTAGTCCTGCTAGTATGTAGCAGGGATATCCCTCTAGGGGTCAGAGTCAGCTGGTTGCCTTCTGGGTCAGTATGTGTCTTGTCATCTGTGGCGCTGTTTCTTCATCCTGCAGTCCTAGTGCCTATGTGGGTGGTCTCCTACACTGATCCCCCACTCATGGCAGAGCACAGTTCTCATAGCTCAGGCTTTCTGAGCCTGCTGGAGGATGCAGCTGTTGCACAGCTTTAATTGTTATCCTGACAATCTCCGGCTCATTTATACCCCCATATCCACTTCCACTGTTTCTGAATTTGAGTTTGTTCTCCCTTGTTAGGGTTCCCTGGGCACACACATTTTTAGATGTTCCTTCTTTTGCTTGGCTCAAATTGACACGTCCTCCACATAGTTCACATTGCCATCATTCTGTCCTGATGGCTCGTTTTCTTTCTGGCCCAGAAGTCCTCACTGTTCTCCTGATGACATCTTTCCTGTTTATCCTAAGTAACTGTGAACTAACTCATTCTTGTTTTTACATTTCTTACTCTTATAATAAATAACTAATATTTTAATTTGGTATTTTTAAAAAGAATTATTGCATTATATTCATCATTATTAGTTTTTAAATTTGACCAGAGAGAAAAAGAGAGAGAGAGAGAGAGTAGGAAAGTAAGAAGCAAGCTGCCAGATTCAGGATTCAAACCATGGTTGGCCATGTGGGAGTCCAGCATCCCAACCACCATGCTACCTGCCGGTCCCTATATTGGTCTTTTTAAGAAAGGGGAGAAGTACATTCTAATGCTCCATTATTTGTGATGAACCAGAAGTCCACCTTTTTATTTACCTCTGAAAAGTATCAAACACCCAGAGAATTTAGCGAACTATTCGCAGAAGAGAAACTATATGAGGGGACTTTGAAGAGTTTATGGAAAAATGGAATCAAAGTACAAGTTTTATTTCTGTGCAAAAAATTTTGAAATCCATGAATAATTTTTTCACGGTATGCATTTTTCCATGAACTTTTTGAAGACCCCTTGTAGGGTTAACCGATGAAAAATGACTTTATTCTGTTAGTAAAAAATGTATTAAAATTATACAGTTCCATTTTTATAAGTAAATTAGCATGGCGTGTTTGTATGTGTCTGAGGGGGATAGTGAGGAATAGATGAGAGGTGGGCAGTGTGTGTGAGGAAGACCTAGGAAGAACATTTAATGGCAGAAAGGGTGTAGAAGTCCAGACATTCTTATATACTCCTTGTGGAATGTAAAGTGGTGCAACAGTGCTGTGACAGTCTGGCAACATGGGCCTTAAAAACATTCATACTGTTTGACCCAGGAATTTCAATTCTTACAGTCTATCCTAAGGAAATAAGTATGGATGAAGATAATATTGTAATTTATATACAGAGATGTTATAAAGTAAATTAAAACAAATAAGTATGTCCAAATGCCTGATAGTGGGTAGTTGTTAAATTACGGCACATCAATACAGCTAACAAAATGCAACAAACACAATGACGCTAACAAAACTAAATGTTTACAGTGATTTTAATGGCATAGAGAAAATGCTCATGTAACAATGCTAAGTGAAGAAAACATACTCAAAACAGATTTATCGGTTCCATAAAAAAACATATGTTCAAAGAGTAGTAAAACTTAACAACAGTGATTGTTTTTATCATTTGAATGATGTGCTTTCTCTTATAGTCCTATACTCTTCTGTATCTTCCACATTCCTACAGCAGTGTATTGTAATCAGAAAAAAAAAACATTATTTTTTAGGTTTCCTTGCAGTCTCATAGAGAAATATGAATAGTCAATAATCACATGAAAATGCTTAATATCAGTAGTAAGAAAAAAAATGCAAAGAATACTCAATGACATGAGAACAAAAAGTACTAGTAAGTACAGTATGATCTCAGTTTGGTTAAAATCGTGTGTGTATCAAAATTTTAACAGATTATCTCTGGTTAGAGAATATTTGGGGGAAGACTTTAATTTTCCTCTTTACATTTATGATTTAGACTATATGAGTTCTCCTCACTCCCACCCCATAGCCTTGCATTTTCCAGTTTTTCCATATTGAATGTATATTGCGCTTATAATCAGGGTTTTTTTTTTGCATGCATTAAAAAACATCAAATTAGTCCTTCTATCCCCTTTATTATACTTTCTGCTCTTAAAGCATACTTAAAATATTTAACATGGAGGTTAGAGTAAGACCTGTTAGAGACTGTGTAATTCAGTCTTAAGAATGAATTAATCTTGGGGCTGGCAGGTGGCATGGTGCTTGGGGTGCTGGACTTCCACATGGTCGACCACAGTTCAAGTCCTGGACCTGGCAGCTTGCTTTCTAGCTTTCCCTTTCTCTCTCTCTCTCTGGTCAAATTAAAATAATAATAATAACAAATGGAATTCAATAAATAAATAATTCTTTTAAAAATGAATTGCTCTCATTAATATAAATTTCCCTACCACTTTAAAGAGCTTTACCTTTGTTTCATTTAAGGAGGTATATTTGAATATTTCAGATATCTTACTTTTTTCTCAAAACATTAGCCACATAGGTGTAGCATGATGGAAAAATGCCTTTGTGCCATTTTTTATAAATGATATTTGAGCATTTTTTTTTTTTTTTAGAAAGAGATTTTTGCTATAGGGCATGTGCACTCACCAGAGAAACAGAGGCAGAAGGACAGAAAGTGAGAAATAATCCTCTGGGGGAGACGGCCATGCTGCAATCCCTTCTCCTCCATTCTCTTCTCAGAATTTTGGGCATGCATGCAACACATGCCCAGCGTGAGTTTTAAGCCACTGAGTCCAGAACTTGAACCATGGTTGACTATATGGGAGTCCAGTGATATAAACATTAAGCCATCTGCTGGTTCCTGAGGTTTTTTTTTTGGTGGTGGGGGGGATGGTTTTGCTATAGGACATGTGTGCTCACCAGAAAGAGACAGAGAGACAGGAAACGAGAAATCACCCCCCACGGGGGATGGCCATGTTGCAATCCCTTCTCCTCCATTTGCCTCTTGGGCTTTTGGGCATGCATGCACACGTGTCTGGCATGAGTTTTAAGCCAGTGGGTCGAGGACTAGAACCATGGTTGACTATGTGGGAGTCCAGCAACATAACCATTTGAGCTATTTTTTAATTTAAAAAAAAAGGAGAGATATTGGGTCAGCCTCATGGCCTAGTGGTTAAGTCAAATCCCACATGGCTGACTGTGGTTTGAATCCCAGGCCTGGCAGCTTGGAGAACATACTGGGTGTGTGCGTATGTGCCAAAAGTCCTGGTAGGATGGAAAGAGGAAGAGAAGGGATCGAAGCATGACTACACCCCATTAGGGGCTGCTTTCTACTCCCTCCCCTGCCTTTGTCTCTGTCTCTCTGGTGAGTGCACAAGCCCTCTAACAGAATGTTTTTAAAATGAGACATAATTTACGTATAACAAATGCACAAATTTTGAATATATTGCAATAAATTTTAACAGATGTTTATGCCCTTATAAACACAATCTTGATCAATATATAGAACGGTTTAAAAAGAATTATTTAACTTTATTTATTATTATTTTCTAGTTTTATCAGAGAGAGAAGGAAAGTGAGAAAGGAAGCCACTAGGTCCAGGACTTGAACCATGGCTGGCCATGTGGGAGTCCAGCGCTTCTAACCACTACGCCACCTACCGGCCCCTGAACTTTTTTTTTTTAATAGACCCTTTTTGTCACCCTGGGAGAGTTCCCTCATCTCTCATGTCAGTCTTCACTATTCAGAAGTTCTTATTTTTACCACCATAGATTAATTTTGTCTTTTCTAGAACTCCAGAGAAATAGAATCATATATCTCTTTTATATCTAGCTTTTTTGTTCAACACAATTTTGAGATTATCTATAATATGTCTATAATTTCTTTTTTATTGCTGAGTAGTATTCTGTTGTACAAATACCACAATTTGCTTATCCATTCTCACATTGACAGACTCATGGGTTATGTCCAGGTTTTTGGCTATTTTAAAATCAAGCCTAGTTAGTTTGTAGCTGTGTCATAAATCATGGCATGCCATCTGTTTTCCTGTCTAGCAGGGCTTGCAAACCAGGCATTTACCCTGCAGTTAAGGTCTTGTTTCCAGGAGCTTGTAACTAAGACCACTACAAAGAGCAGAGAACAGAACTAAATGGGCAGGCCAAATCTTGGCGGATACCTCAGAAGTTCAGTTCTTGTGCACAGAATGGTAAGCTTGCAAATTAACCAAAAGCTCCCTTACAGGAAGGGAGAAAAGAAAGAACGAACTAAGCATGGAGAGAATTCAGGGCTCCCAGTCAGGGACCAAGCGAGCCAATAGCACACTGAATCAAATCACAGCAGTTGTTTTGAGACAGAGCCAGAAGCAGAATGCTGAGCCCGGACTACGTTGAGAATCAGGTGGGGGCAGCCTGGATCACGTTGATAATCAGGTGGGGGCACTTCCTCCCTCAGCAAGCCCGTAGGGATGCCTTCTGCTAGAGCTTCAGGCTAAGGAGCACCAAGATGCCCTGGAAGCATTATGCCTGCCTGCTTGTCCAGTATGAGCTACCTAAAAACCCTACAGAGTCTGGACTAGCAGATGGACTCCCATGCAGTCAGCTGCAGTTTGAGTCCTGGACATGGTGGCTTAAAACTCACACTAGGTATGTGTGCATGCATGCCCGAGATCCCAAGAGGAGAACAGAGAAGGGATTGCGGTGTGGCCATCCTTCCTGGGGGGTGATTTCTCGCTTTCTGTCTCTTTCTGGAACATGCACTCTCTCTCTTAAAAAAAAAAAAAAAAAAAATCCCACAGACCCTTAAGGTGGCGAGAAGGCTACATATTTGATAACTGAAAAAATATAAACCCACAGACTCAAGTGGCTTTCATACATTGAAGTATTTAGTATATTGTCCGAAAAAGCAGGAATTCTGAGCTCTAGGTTTGAGAGGCCCAGGATGTCTCTCTCAATGACAGAATAGCACTTAGCAGTGAATACTCCCTCTAACTCCCATCTCATTCCTTGTTGACTTCATTTCCCTTTGGGCCACAACAAGCCAAGAATTTACCCTGTATCCTCAGGCTCTGCCCTTTTATCTCATCTGTCCCCTGAATTTTGACACAGAGTTCAGGTAAACTGAACACAGCTGGAGCTGAGGAAGTGTGGCGGGTGCTAGTTGAAAACACTCTTAGAGGTTGAAAATTATATGGGCCCTGAAGACAGAAGACCAAAAAAGGGGAAACCCTTTCTACCTGCTGGATTAGGAAGGGTTTCCAGTTCTGGAGGAATATGTGGCAGAACTCGTACCATGAGAGTGAGTCTCCCAGGGGTGTTACACTGACCAGCCTTGCTCATTGTGCCAGAAAGATCTTCTGACTGCTTGGCGTCAGACTCAGCCAGCAAGCCGCCCACCCTACACGCATCCTCCCTGTGCTGTTGTCCCTCTGTTGCTTCACTGCAAATGGTTCTTACCTGGGCATCTTCTGGTCCCCATTTCTTAGCCAGGCCATTTCCCCCTTTCTCCTCACCCTTTGCAATGTAAACACTCTGGTAAAAACAAAACAAAACAAAACAAAACAAAACAAAAACAAGACCGAAAAATAAACATTGACTCATATGCACTAACAGGAGTCAAGGCGCTGACCCTGAGCACCTGCCAGAAGATATTTTTGTTGCCTTTAGTTTCACTATAGAGGATAACAGGCTGGAGTTGGATGTCTTTGTCCCTGGATTTAGTTGTTGTTTATTTCAACACCAGATGATATTTTCTGATTGAAGTTATTTATAGGAAATTCGATTCTTTAAACCCATTCTGATACTGATGGATCACCTTGGACCACGAATCTCATGGCTCATATTTGAGAAGTGCAAACTAAAGCTTCGAGAAGTTGACCTTATACACAGGAACTGAAACAATCTCTGCCCCTCAGACTAATAATCTACCATTCTCAAATGACTTTTACTTTGGGGAATATACAATTTGCTTAAAATTGCTAGCCTTAGAAAATTCCAGTAATTTTTCCTGGTTTACTGTGTTAGTCTTCAGTTCTAATTTTGATGTGAGAGCAAAGAATAGACTGTGGCCAGCCCAATTCACATTTGTGACTTTAGTTGCTTGTTCTTCCAAATATTTTAGCCAAATATTTTTAGAGAATAGATTTAAGAAAAAAATTTCTTCCCTGCCCCTGCCCTTCTCAGTTATAATTTACTTTTTTGTTTGTTTGTTTGCTTTTTTTGCTATAGGGTATGTGTACTCTTCAGAGAGAGAGAGAGAGAGAGAGAGGGAAAGTGAGATATCACCCCCAGGGAGGTGGTCATGTTACAATCTCTTCTCCTCCATTCTCTTCTCAAGATTTTGGGCTCACACTCACACCTGCCCAGTGTAATTTTCAATCCACTGGGTCCAGAACTCAAACTATGGTCAGTTTTGAGACTCTGGGAATCTAGAACCTTAGCCATCACACCACCTTCTGGCTCTTAAGAGTTAACTCTTTTAAGCTCTGACTACTTAATCATCTTTGAGTAAAATGTTTGTCAAAGTATCTAATGTCATGTAATCAGTTTCGCTGGACTTGTACTATATGAATGTAGGTTCAGCGGCAGTGTCACATGCTGCTACAATGCTGTGCTCCACAGGCTAGGACCACAGAGGAGGCCTGGATCTGTTTATGGACTGACTTAAAGTCTGGACATGGTGGTGTGCATTTGTAATCCCAGCATCCGGGGAGGCTGAGGCAGGAGGATCCTGAGCTGGAAGCTGTCCTGGGCAGTATAGCAAGACCCTCTCTAGAGCAGAGGGCAGCGAGACCAGCAGTTAGCATAATGGCTCTGTCCCTGGACTCCCATGTAGTCGACAGTGGTTCGAGTCCTGGATCCAGCAGTTTAAACTCATGCCGGGCACGCATGTGTGCATGCCCAAGATCACGAGAGGAGAATGGAAGAGAAGGAATTGCGGTGTGTCCATCCCCCCTGGGGGGGGTGATTTCTCGCTTTCTGTCTTTCTGTCTCTCTGTCTCTCTGGTGAGCGCATGCGCCCTATAAGAAAAACCTCTCCAAAAAAAAAAAAAAAAGAGGGCAGGCATAACAATGTGTTCTTGTAGTCCCGGTTGAGAGATTGAGGCAGAGGATTATGACAGTGAAACCTTGTCTTTTAAAAAAAAAAAGTCTTGATACCATTCTGTGAAATCCCTTAAACATCTTATTCTTATCAATGAATATAAAAGGTTTATGTGTGTCAACTCTTTATTAGGAACTGAAGGTGATGAAACTTAATTATAAATCATGGAATTAAAAATCCTTGAGTTCTAATCTTTTCTGTAAACAAAAGCAAACAGTATGACCCTGAATAATTGACACTTATTCTCTGGAGTATGAATATCGGATTGTTCATGGCAAGTGTAAACTTCATTTGTGAATTAGGCTATAGAGTGTTAGTGAATTACCATAGAGATACAAACAACTAAAGGAAGTTAGTGTATTACCTTATCAAGGACTTTAAAGATAGCATTAAAATAGAACAGAAACCCCTCTCTCTTTCTCTCTTTCTGTCTCTCCAGTGAGTATATACCCTATGGCAAAATTGAAACAACAAAAACCCAGAAAGACATTTCATGGTCATGAATTGGAAGACTTGAAATAAGAATGACAATAATACCCAAAGTGACCTCAAGATTCAATTCAGTCTCTACCAAAATCCCAGTGGCCTTTCTTGCAGAAGTAGAAAAGCTGATCCTAAATTTCATATGGAATTGCAAAGGACCCCAAATAGCCAAAATTCCTGATTTCAAACGTTATTACAAAGCCACAGTAATCAACAGTGTGGTCAGTGGAATAAAATTGAGAGTTCAGATTAAACCCATACATCAGTAGATTTTTAAAGAGTACCAAAGGGGAAAGGACAACGAAGAGAGTAGGAACAACTGTATATCCAAACCCAAACCTCACACCACATACTACAATTAATTCAGAATGCAACAAGGTCCTTGTTTGCTTGTTTTAGGATGTGCACTTGCTGGAGACACAGAGAGACAGGACAAGAGAGAAAGTGAGAAATCAGCCCATGGGGGTATCGCCATGGCACAGTATGTTCTCCATAATCCTCTTGGGATTCTGGGCACACATGTACACGTGTCCCAAGTGATTTTCAAGTTGCTGGGTCTGGGACTCAAATCATGCAGTGAGTCATATGGGATCCAGCTGCCTCAACCTCCATGCCAGCTGCTGACCCACAAAGTCCTAATTCTGAGTTAAAACCAAAAAACTCTCAGAAGAAAATATAAGAGTAAATATTACCTTGGATTTGATCCTTTAATTTTCAGAAATATTACCAAAATCACAAGCAAAAGAAGAAAAAAATAGATGAATTGGATTACATAAAAATTTACAATTTTTGTACATCCAAGTACACTGACAAAGCAAAGCAAAACAAAACAGAACAAAAATTTGCAAAGCGGAAAGTTGGTAAGTGGAAAGTTGGTAAGTATGTGAAGAAATTGGAAATTGGCACTTGACTGGTAAAATGTAAAATAGTGCAGCCACTGTGCAAGACGGTTTAGTAGCTCCTCAGAAAATTAAATATAGGGATCAGCAGGTGGCATAATGGTTAAGGTTCTGGACTGCCTCATGGCTGACTAGAGTTTGAGTCTTGGACCCAGTGGCTTGAAACTCATGCCAGGTGCATGTGCGTGTGTGCCCAAAACCCTGAGAGGAGAATGGAGTAAAAGGGATTGCAGTATGGCTATCCTCCCTGCAGGGGTGGGGGTGGGGTTCTTACTTTCTCTCTCTCTTGTCTTTCCCTGTCTCTGGCAAGTACACATACCCTATAGCAAAAAAAAAAAAAAAAAAAAAAAAAGTCTCTCTAAAGAAAGAAAAAGTACAAAAATAAAGAAAAGAAAGAAATGGGGAAAATGTTAAATATAGGATTACTATATTAAAGGAAGTTAGTGTATTACCTTATCAAGGACTTTAAAGATAGCATTAAAATAGAAAAGAAATCCCACACCTAGGTATATACTCCAAATAACTTAAAACAGGTATTCAAACAAATACTTATATGTGAATGTTTATAGCACTGCTATTCCCTGTAGCCAAAATATGGAAACAACCCAGATTTGCATCACTGGATTAGTGGATGAACAAAATATGGTATAATGATACAGTAGAAAATTTTTTAGGGTAAACAGAAATGGAAGTATTGATATATGCTATAGTGTAAATGAACCCTGAAATATCATGCTAAGTGAAAGAAGGCAGACACAAAATGTCACATAATGTGTGATTGCATTTATATAAACTATCCAGAAGAGGTAAATAGAGACATAGAGTAGAGGAGTGGTTGACAGCAGATGGCATAGTGGTTAAGGTGCTGGACTCCCACATGGCCAGCCGCGATAACCACGGTAACCAGCAGCTTGAAACTCACACCGGGCACATGCACGTGTGTACCTAGACTCTCAGAAAGGAGAGTAGAGGAGAAGGGGTTGCGACGTGGCTATCCCCTCTGGAAGGTGATTTCTCACTTTCTCTCTCTCTGTCTGGCCAATGCACGCGCCCTATAGCAAAAATCTCAAAGGAAAAAAAAAAAAGGAGTGCAGTATTTCACTTTGAGGTAATGAAAATGTTTTGGAACTAGGCAGAGGTAATGGTTGTACTAAATGATACTGAATTGTACATTTAAAGATGGTTACTATTGCATTACCTGAATTTTACCTTGACTAAAAGAATTACATCATACAGTTTCTGTGATCTCACAAGTAAATGTGGCTTTGCTGTCATAGTTACCTTGTGACTGTTGGAACCATGTGCTTTGTAGCATTGAGTACATGGGAAAGTTATTTCCAGCTGTGGGCTGAAAAACTCGAAGACAGACGCTCCTAAGTGGGTTTCTCCCTAAAATAGCAACTAAGAAATAATAGTATTGCTTTTTCATTTCTATTTATTGAAACTGGTAAAATTTCTACTTTGAATGGACTCTGGATTGTTTTACAATGTTACCTGGTCTGCCATTGGTTGGTGTCGTCATTTAATATGAAGAAGCATGACTAAAATAACTTCATATTATTTAGAGATGGAACAATTTTTGCCTTATGAAAACTGTAGTTTTAAAATACTCTAAGTACTTAGATTAGTAAAATAATCTAAATACTTACTGAGTTGCAGTCAGATTTTTCTGATGGTTTTCCTGTGCTGCACTGCTAGAGATTTTGTGACACTTCCAGAAACTGTCGCAAATGCCTTTTGTTGTCAATAGAATTAGTATCAGGAATAAGAACATTATGTTTTTAGATCAATCAAGCAGAGCTTGTGCAAAAACTAAAAATGTTAATTTTCTATTTTTGTCTTATACTTATTTTTTGAAGAAGGAATTTTAGTTTATATTTTGGCAAAAGATCTGCTATTGAGAAGAGCCTCTTGCTCAGAAAGTTACATGTGTTTTGCTGGTGATCATGACACTTTCTTTATGAATGAGGTTGATGCTTCTGGCCAGTAGGGCTGTGTTTTTTGTTTGTTCATTTATAATAGGGAAATTGTACTCATGCACACAGGATAAATAAAAGGGAAGAGGGAGGGCAAAGAGGGTCTCTTCATACTATGATCCTCTTCCCAGTTCTCCAGCTATTCTGGATCTTGGATGCCCATGTGCATGACCAGTGTGTCTTCAGGCTATCCCAGGATCTAAACTTGGAGTGGGCCATGTGGCTTCCAGCCTTGCAGGACACTGTGTAACTGCTGTGCCACAGCAGTCGGGCCAGTGCTGGACTTTATGGGGACTTATTTCTTGAGCAAATATGTTTATGCTAGTTGTCTTGTACATTCCTATCTGGTTCCTCTTATGACCTCAAATATGAGACTGAAAATCTATACCCATTAAACAAAGCTAACTTGTCTGTCATGGATTTGAACCCATAGCTTTTGGTAACATGAGCATCATGTCTCAATCAACTGAATTGCTGTCTTGCTTGAGCAAGTGTTTTGCAATTATGATTTAAAAGTTAGGAGGGATCTGGTATACATAGCAAAATATCTGGAATAAATGTAATATGCTGAATTAGTGTTGAATAGAAGTATTCAGCTTAAAGGAAATATTGCTTCTGTCTTCTCCAAAGTTAGGAGGATTTCCTTTGTGTGTTCATATGATAATTTTTTTTTTTAATTAGAAAAGGTTTTTTTTTTTTTTTTTTTTTTTTTTGTGGATTGTGTGTATATAGCATTTTTTAGATAGGACCTTGGGGTGTTGGGATCCTCCTACCTCAGCCTCCCAATTATTGGGTCATTGGAAAAGTCATGATGCCTTTTTACAAATACATCATGACTTTTCCGACGACCCAGTAGTTAGGACCACAGGTGTGTGCACCGACCCAGCTTTTTAGCATGGTCTGGTACTTGAACTGAGCCCCCACCCCCACTTCAACCTGCTAAGCAGCAGCATTCAGTGTGTGCTACCATGGCTAGGCCAGAAAAGGTCAGTGGTTAAGTTACAGAAAATTAAAAGGTTTTTCAATGAGTTATTAGTTTGGAAAAAAAATTCAGTAAGAGTTAATTAGACCTTGAGCTATTTTAACTAGACATACCAGGTCAGCAGTAGGAGAAAAATGAAAGAGGTGGGTGACATTGTAGCTTTCTAGCATTATAGCTTACAAATTCTATTTTGCCAAGGGACCTGTGAAAAGCAGCATAGGGTATAATGCATTTCCCTGGGTAACTTAACCAGTTTCTTCATCTGGGCGATTAGAATAATAGAATCAACCTCATAGGGTATTATAATGAGTGAATTAGTTAATGCAATTAAAGCTTTTGGAACAGTGCCCGACATAATGTAAAAGCTAGACATGCATATGCTGAAGAATGAGAATGCTGGTGGTAAGTTAACCAGGAGCTATTCGTGAGAGGGATGCTATTTAAGGGGCAAACCTGTGTACATTCATGAATGCTCATAGTCTTGGCCCTTTTTGGTGTATCGATGCCTGGATATCTGTTCAGTTTTGAGATCATCTGATATACTCTGCTGCTAACAGGCATCTGAATCAAGAGCTTCAGGAAAGAGAGAGGACTCAAGAACAAAGGTTTTTCAACTGTTTCCCAAGTAATTTTAAGATCTCATAGAGCATCTTTGTTGGTTTGTTGAAAATATAGTTACTATGTCATTCATTCACCAAGAGTTTCTGTGTGCCTACCACTAGCACTGGGCAAAATGGACAAAATAGGGGTGACAGTTACAGTTGAAGTATCAGAGACAGATAAAGTAAACAGTTCCTGGATCTGGAACTCACAGTCTGAATGAACCATGTCGGTACCTCTGAATCATACTGGGAAAACCTCAGGACTGCATGGAAGAACGTTAGAGAATAGTGCATGCTTAAGAGCGTGCATCCTTGAAGTTGTAAGGAGGCCACCCATATGCAAATAATATTTCTGGTCTGGCCCTGTAGCCTATTTGTTAAGGGCGCTGTATCCCACATAGCTAAGCATGATTCAAATCCCAGCCAGGCCTATGTGCTTGCGTGCTAAAAATCCTGACAGAATGGAGAAATGGAGAAGGGATTGTGGTGTGACCATGCCCCTTTTGGGGTGCTTTCTCCCCTCCTCTTACACTGTCACTCAGCTTCTGTCAATTAAAAAATATATTTATTTCTGTCAAGCCATCTCAAAAATACATGGAAACTCAGTGGTGGAAAGAGTATTAAAAGTGTTAAAAGATTTGGGGGCTAGCAGATTGCATAATGGCTACGTCACTGGACTTTGATGTAGTCTACTGCAGTTTGAGTCCCAGACCCAGCCACTTAAAACTCACACTGGGCGCATGTACATGTGCGTGCATGCCCAAAATCCTGAGAGTAGAATGGAGGAGAAGAGATTGTGGCATGGCCATCTCCCCTGTGGGGTGATTTCTCACTTTCTGTCTCTGCCCTATAGCAAAAATCTCTCTCTTAAAAAAAAAATGATAGATTTTAATCAATCATCTTGTTCTGATTTGTTATTAGAGACAATTGAGTTGCATTACTTCCATTTATGTTTTCCACTTTCTACTAGCATTTTTAAATAATTTTAAATGGCCAGTTTATATTTCAGTGATCTCTTTTTATTCTCTTCACCCTCCCTATTTATTTTTTCTGTTGACATATATGTTTCTGGTAAAAATTAATTAGGAGAGGGGATTGATGAGATTGGATACCTTAGCTTCCTAGAATAAGCTTTCTCTTCTCAAAAAGTGATGTGTTGCTGCTTTTATAGGACTTACCTGCAACTGCAGAAGCAACAAGGGACCCTTTAAAGATGTTCGTGGGGCTGTGTAGAATTAAGAAGCAGACTGAAGAAAGCAACGAAGTAAGGAGAAAGTATGTTTCCCAGGTAAATGGCATGCTTCTGAATGCACTCAGAACCTTTTTGAAGGTTTCTTGCTATTCAGTACATCAGATACTGTAACCTGTAATGCTCAAGTCTTTTGAGGCATATTTAGTCTTCATGTTGCTGCTAGACATTATTTATTTTCTGTTCTCTTGTTTTTATTGTTTAACTCTTTGATTACAAATGATTCTCTTTAGGATTAACCTAAAAATCTGTATAGAATCTACAATTTAGGTGATTTTTTAGATGATTTGGTACGAATCTATTGTAACTTAGGTTGACCATTGGGTATTGTAAAAGTAGCCTTGTGTGTGGTGTTTTTGTGATGTGCAGGTTTAGTCCAAGTGTCAGCTTTCAGTCTGAGCACAACACTGAACAGTTGGGCTTTATTAAGCAACTGATTTGAAAAATTAGAAAACTAGTTTGAAGCCATATTCTCAGGTTACAACATAGGAGGTACTACACATATCTCTGGAGTTTCTGGACTAAAAAACCTTTTTTTTTTATTTTATTATTTTTTTTTTTTTTAGAGATTTTTGCTATAGGGCATGTGCACTTGCCAGAGAGTTAAGTGAGAAATCACCCCCCAGGGGGGAGGACCACACCATCCTCCCTTCTCCTCCCTTCTCTTCTAGGGATTTTGGGCACACTCACACCAGGTGAGTTTCACGCCTCCAGGTCTGGGACTTGAACTGGAGTTGGCCATGTGGGAGTCAGCAATGTAACCATTACCCCATCTTTTGGCCCCCAAAAAACTTAAAAAAAATTTTTTTCATAATTTTTAAAATATTACATTTAATCACATTTATCTTTTTATCTGAAACATTTATTTAAAGTTAATTAATTTACATTCATTCCCTAAGCATTGTCACAGCATACAAAATGTGATTTCCCATCTGGAATATACTGCATAGTGGCTTAATCATGCATGTTATCACCAATAATTTTCCATTTCTAGTTCTTTATGTATATATATATTTTTTAGCTCCTATTTCTGACTCTCTGCCCTTTCCCACCATCTTCTCCCACTATCTCTGGTGTCTACAGTTGTTTTCCATTCCTTTTCCCCCAACATTTTATTGAACACAATTTTTTTTTTTTTTGGAAAGGTTTTCCCTATAGAGCGCGTGCGCTCGCCAGACGGACAGAGAGAGACATAGAGACAGAAAGCAAGAAATCACCCCCCCAGGGGGGATGGTCACTCCTCAATCCCTTCTCCTTCATTCTCCTCTCGGGATCTTTGGCATGCACGCACACGTGCCCAGTGTGAGTTTTAAGCCAGCCGGTCTGGGACATGAACCACAGTCGACTACGTGGGAGTCCAGCGACATAGCCATTACGCTAACTGCTGGTTCCCCATAAAACCTTTTTTAATGCTAACTTTAATACATAAGACAAAGTACTAGTGGATAATCAACATAAATAGACATACCCTTTACTTGAGGAAATAGATGTGCCCTAGTAAACTTTTTAAATAAAATGCCCAAAATCCCAAGAGGAGAATGGAGGAGAAGGGATTGTTGTGTGTCCATCCCCCCTGGGGGGCGATTTCTCACTTTCTGTTTCTCTCTCTGTCTCTCAGTAAGGGCACATGCCCTATAGCAAAAATCTCTCTCTAAAAAAAAAAAAATCCCAAATAAATAAATGTTTTATTTTATTTTCTATTATAAAGTTAAGAACCTTTCTCCAGTGTGCTGAATAGAAACTTTTGCAGTGAGAGAAGGAAAAGGAGACAGAGTCCTCTACAATATATGATGCTAGTTTTGTACACAATATTCTTAGACACCTCCATAGCAACAGGACCTCGCCACTAGCCTGGATCCACCAGTCCATGGGAATTTCCCCACACTTGTAAGTTTTGACAGCACTGCCTTGTGATAGGGGTCTTCCCTGTGCTTCAGCAATGAATTGATTGTAGCAGGGCTACTCTTGGATATATGATATATTCCCCCCAAGGGGGGATGGCCACGCTGCAATCCCTTCTCCTCCATTCTCCTCTCGGGATCTTGGGCACGCACGCACACGCACGCGCCCCGTGTGAGTTTAAGCCACTAGGTTCAGGACTCAAACTGTAGTCAACTACATGGGAGTCTAGCGACATAGCCATTATGCCATCTGCTGGTCCTAGAGAACATATCTTAAACTGCATATTAAGAGTGATAAACAGCAGAGCTTAAAAACTATTGTCAAAAAATTAGCTCTTGGGACCAGCAGTTAGTGTAATGGCTATGTTGCTTAACTCCCATGTAGTCGACCAAGGTTCAAGTCCCGGACCTGGTGGCTTAAACTCACGCTGGGTGCGTGTGTGTTCGTGCCCAAAATCCCGAGAGGAAAATGGAGAAGGGATTGCAGTATGGCCATCCCCCCTGGGGGGGATGATTTCTTGCTTTCTATCTCTCTCTCTCTCTGTTTTTCTGGCAAGCGCATGTGCCCTATAGCAAAAACCCCTAAAAAAAATAGCTCTTTGATCTAGTACATTAATTTAGAGCCAATTTAGGGGTATAACTGGCAAATCAGATATTTTTACTAAAAAAAAAAAAAGACATAAAATATTAATGGAACAGAAATGTCCAGGAAAGCTTTGGATGGTGAAAGATAGGGCAGTACACAAAAAAGTTAAAATGGTTCAAATGGGAAGGTGACTTGGAAGAGGAATTTAAACACACCATGTGTATGCACGTGTGTAATCATGACAGGATGGTGGAGTGGGAGAGAAGGGATTGAGGTGTGCCTGTGCCGCACTGGGGGTGGGTGCTCTCTCCCCCCTCTCACTCCCTCTCTCAGTCTGCTTCCCTCTGGCCAGTGCATGTGCCCTCTTGAAATTAAAAAAGAAAGAAGGAAAGATGAAGTCCATGGTCAGGGTATGAAGGTAGTAAACCCTCATGCATGCTTTCTACTGCAGTAATGCTCAGACAGAGATGGATTGTCCCCTGCCACCATCACTGGTGTGACTGTGGGTCATGTCCCCCTCCGCTGGTCCAAGTGTTCACTGCCTGCCTTGTTGGACTGGAGCTACCAGTATCCCCTCTCAGGTTTCTTCTTTTGAATTAGTTTCTTATAGAAGTCTTTCTCTTCTTATTTGCAAATATCATAAATGGTTCTAATTTTTGCATTGCATGTTTTTAGATATTAGATTATTAAATACCTAGTAGTGAGTATCTCTGCTTGGTTGCCCATTAAAATCACCTCAGAAGCTTAATCAAATACTAACACCTGGTTCTACCCCTGGAGATTCCGAAGCATTTTGTCTAGGATGAGAGGCATGGGCATCACTATTTTAAAAGCTGCCCAGGAGATTTTCTTGTGCGCTCAAGTTTGAGGACCAGTGATACCACTAATTTTTTCTATATTGGTGATTATTCTGGCCACTTTAAATGTATCATAAACATTTGATTTCTTTGGGCATGTAAGTATATATAAAATGGCATTAGGTTGAGCGTCTCTATTACAAAAAATACAAAATACAAAATGCTTCAAAATCCAAAACTTTTTGAGTACCAACATGATACCATAAATAGGGAATTCCACTCCTGACCTAATGTGACAGGTCACAGGCAAAATGTTGTAGTACAGAAATATTGTCTAAAATTCAGGCTATGTGTATGAGGTATATATGAAACATACATAAATTTATGTTGGTTCCCATCCCTAAGATAGCTTATTATGTACATTCAAATCTTTCAAAGTTCAAAAAAATCTGAAATTGGAAACATTTGTATCTTGGGGGCTGCACCACAAAGTTTTAAAGCAGGGGTGAACCATGTTCAAGTTTATTTTTAGAAAGATAATGCTGGTTGTCATGTGATGCAGACTGTGGAGGCAAGTCAGGTAAGAGGCTGTGACAGTCATTAAGATGAAAGGTGAAGGCAGCCTGCACAAGGGGGTAGTGGTGACAATGTAGAAGAGAACATGTGTTTTGAAGCAGAATCTAAAAAGCTTGCTTAGAGCCAGTTTTGGAATTTCTCACAGCTTAGCTATATACCAGCAGTGCAACCTCGGCGAGATTTCTTCATCTCTCTGAGCCTGTTTGTTCTGTTTAAAATGGGGTTGAAGGCCAACCAGTTTATGTGGTGGTTAAGACATCTGGATCTCACATGGCCAGCTGTGCACTTTTGAGTCCCAGGCCCATCAGCTTGAAAAACATGCTGAGTGTGTGTATGTATGCCCAAGATCTCGAGAGAATAGAGAAGAAAGGGTTGTGGCATGGCCATTTCCCCTGAAGAGTGATTTCTCACGTTCTCTCTCTCTCCCTCCAGCAAGTGCATGCACCCTATCACAAAGTTAAAAAATAATAAACTAATAAATAAATAAATAGGTTAAAATGATTACCTCATCAGGTCATCAGGAGGAATAAATGATGTATGATAAGTCTTAGAACAGTGTTTGGGGCCAGCAGGTAGTGTGGTGGTTAAGTCACTGGACTCTCATATGGCAGACTGTGGTTTGAGTCCTGGACCTGGCAGCTTGCTTTCTCACTTTCCCTCTCTCTATCTCTTTCTCCTGAGTGCATGTGCCCTGCCGCAAATTAAATAATGATGATGATGATAGATAGACAGATAAAATTAAATAATTCTTAAAAAAAAAAAAAAGAAGTCTTAGAACAGTGTCTGGATGTAGTAAGCCTGACAGGGGCTAAATTGAGAACTAGGGACTGCCTTGGAGGGGTTTTGTTTGTTCGTTTTGGGGAAGGTGATGATAGTGATAGAACAAATTGCTACCTTAGGAAGTGGGGTAAAGGCTGTGGAGTGGGGTTCAGGGATTATTTTGGAGAGAAGCAGAAAAATGTTTATTTTAGGATTCATTGAATTAAGAAACCTTCAAGACGTCTAGGAAAACAGATATAGGAACAACTGGAAATAACAGGTCAGAAACTGGGAGCTGGAGGAAAGGTATGAGACTCACTTGCTACAAGCATGTTGAAGCCTTAAGAACAGATACAACCTGCTCCCTCTGCTTCCCGAGGGAAGTGGAGTGACTAGGAGAGCACATGGAAGGGAAACAAATGGCCTTAGGGTGGGCTCTTGGCAAAGGCCAGTCTTTATGTGCAGGAAATGGAATATACATCCAGCACAGGGTGGCGAGAGCTTGTTCAGATAGCCTTATCTTCTCAAGAGTCCTGTGCATGGGAATTATTATTACTCTGCTTTGTAGGCCAGGGAATGAAGGCTCCAAGGCATTGTCACCATGCCAGAAAGTGGGATTGCAAACCAGGCTCGAATGCCAAGTCCACACTGGAGGAGGTAGAGGAGAAGTGAAAGAGTGGTTGGGAGAGATGATTTTCACAAGGGCAGCAGCCAGCGGTGGACACTCACTCACTTGGAGGTCAAGGAGGACAAGGAGAAGCTAGGCCACTGGTTTTCTCAGTTAGAAACTGACAGGGACACAGCCTGCTCAGTTCTCACAGAGGACCTCAGTCAACTCCCAGCAGAATCAAGAGACAAGGAAATGGGATTGTGACAGATTCTGGAGACAGTCTGGAGCTCGAGCAATGTGGAGGGAACTGGGTGGGAATGGCACTGTTCGTGTTTTTTACAGGTGACAGTTTTGTGGTATTCTGGTTTACCCAACCTTTTACTCATTTATTTTTTGAGGTCTTAAAGTTTAGATTATCTTGTCTCTACATTCTAATTTTTTTTTTTTAAAGGAAAGTAATTCTGGTAGATTCCCTTCTATGTAACCTTCTTGTTTACCTCGTTTACTTGGAGTTCCTTTGCTCTCTTTTCCTTGGCCACACAGCATTTTCAGGTCTCAGGCTGTGACTTGGTAACCTTTGCTGATTACTGTGAACTCTGGTAGCTCCTTCTCCTTTCTCCTTTCAGGTCTTTCCATTCTGGAAGGGGTTTTCCTCTGTCATTTGAATTTTTTGTTCAGCACAGTTTCCTACAGAACTATAATTCACAGGCTGTCTCTATATTCCAGTACATAACAATTTGTTCATGTATTCTTTGACAAGAGGAGAGTATGGTACTGAGAGCATGGGCACTGGAAAGGCTACCTGGGTTCACATCCTAGCTCTACACACTGTTAGCTGAGTGACCTTGGGCAAGTTAATAGCTCCCCCCACACACCGCCCCCACCCCCACACAACCTAATGTAAACAGCAAACAATAGTGGTGTCTTTGGGCCAGTCAGTGGTGTGGTGGTTAAGGTGTCTAGGCACCACATGCTCAACTGCAAGGTGCAAGTCCTGGACCTGGTGTTTTCAAAAACACACCAGACACGGGAACCAGCAGTTAGCGTGATGGCTATGTTGCTGGACTCCCACGTAGTCGACTGTGGTTTGCGTCCCGGTCCCGGTGGCTTAAAACTCACGCCAGGCGCGTGTGCGTGCGTGCCCAAGATCTCGAGAGGAGAATGGAGGAGAAGGGATTGTGGCGTGACCATCCCCTGTGGGGGGTGATTTCTCGCTTTCTGTCTCTCTGTCTGTCTGGCGAGTGCACGCGCCCTATGGCAAAAAATCCCCCCCCCAAAAAAAAACCACACCAGACACATGTGTGTGAGTGGCCAAAATCCTTATGCGATTTATAGGCCTATCTTACTTCACTTTTCTTTCTACATTGGCCAGAACTTCAGAAATATTCAAGATAATAATGCTGGTCTGTATCCTCTCTTTTGACATTTGGCTTAGAAGAGATGAATTATATCATCTTGTATTATCTAAGTACCCTTTTGTTTCCTTTTGTTTTTAGTATTCTTGCTAGGAATGAATGTTGTCAGATGATTTTCTTGTATTCATTGAAAGATTCATGAGGTTTTACTCATTTAACTTTTTGACTTTGTTTCATGTTCATCTTGAACTATAATTCCAATCTGGGCTTATAAATGTGATTTTTCTTTTATCCTTTAGTTTTTGCCAGTCACTAAAGTTTTAAAATCTATATTCATTCAGAGTTGTGACAAGGTTCTTTTTCAATCTCATGGGTTTTTAAAGTAACTCACTCTTTGTAAGAAGTTCAAATAGTACAACATTTTAGACTTAATCAAAAGCAAAACTCACCTAATGACCGTGTTTACAGAAGAATTAATGTTGGGTTTATTAAGAAACTTTTTCAGTGCATTTCACATATCATTCATCTTTCTCTTCACCACACCTTCTGTCTCACTCACACACACAAAATGGATATATGAAGTCCTGAAACTTTGTGCTTCAGTAGTTTATTATGGGCATCTTTCTGTGTTCATACACACGCAGCTACCTCTTTTTTTTTTTTTTTAATTGTCAGAGGGAATATGTACTTGCCAGAGAGAGAGAGAAAGAGAGAAAGCCTTCCCCAATGGGGTATTTTAACACTGCAATCTTTTTTCCTCTATTTCTCCTTCCCGTGGGGATTTTGGGCAAGTATGACTATGTGTCCAGTGTGTCTTGCAAGCCAAGGAGCCAGGACTCAAACTGTATTGGTTGTGTGGGATACAGCTTCCTAAACCATGAGCTATGGGTTTGAACATCTGTAAGGTATTCCATAGTAGAGTGATCATAGTTTATTTAAGCAGTCTCCTATTGGTGACTGTTTAAATTATTCCTGATTTTTTTTTTTACTAACACTACATAAAACATCTTGCTTTTATGTATAAATTTTCTACAGATTGCTAAAAATAGAATTGTCAATCAAAGATGATAAATGGAATAGGGGTCCTTAACCTATTTGTGTGCTTCTAGAGTCATATGCAAAATGTGATGTGTATTATATATTGTGCATTTTCCTACAATGAGATTTGTAGATCAAATCACAAAGAAGTCACTAGCCCTATAAAGAAAATAAATTGGGACCCGGCAGGTGGCGTGGTGGGTAAGGTGATGGACACTCCCACATGGCTGACCACAGTTCAAGTCCTGGACCTCGTGGCTTGCTTTCTCACTTTCTCACTCTATCTGTATCTGTCTCTGGTCAAATTAAAATAAGTGAATAAATAATTTTTTAAAAAATTTAAAAAAAAGAAAATAAATTAACTTGATTAACTTGCCTATAGTCCTTGATGGGATTGGTAATTAATTAAACCCATGATATTAAACTCCAGTGGTATTAAAAGAAGAAAGATGGTTCTGATGGAATCTACATCAAGCCGTTTATAGTGACCAGTCTCTGAAGGTGGGGTTATAAGATCTCTACAATTGCAGGACCAGCAGGTGGTATAATAATTTCATTGCTGGACTCCCACATAGTCAACCACAGTTCAAGTTCCGGACCTGGTGGCTTAAAGTCACACCGGACACATATATGTTTGTGCCCAAAATCCCAAGAGGAGACTGGAGAAGTAGGGATTGTGGTGTGGCCATCCCCCCTGGGGGAGGTGATTTCTTGCTTTCTGTCTCTCTGTCTCTCCCTAGTGAGTGCACATGCTCTATAGCAAAAATCTTTAAGAAAAAAATATACTCTACAATTGATAAATGTGTGTGTACACACACACACAACTAAGATGTGTTACATTTATAAGCAAAAGAAAAATAAAACTCACTGAATAATCAAAAAAGTAAAAACAAAGTACTTACATGACAGAAATAGTAAGGGGAAATCATACCAACCAATCTCTTGGGTTTTTGTTTTTTCGGAGAGGTTTTTGCTATAGGGCGCGTGTGCTCGCCAGACAGACAGAGAGAGAGACAGAGAGACAGAAGTGAAAAATCATCCTCCGGGGGGATGGCCACGCCGCAGTCCCTTCTCCTCCATTCTCCTCTCAGGATCTTGGGCACGCACACACATGCGCCCAGCATGAGTTTTAAGCCACTGGTTCTGGGACGCGAACTGTGGTCGATTACGTGGGAGTCCAGTGACATAGCCATTACGCTAACTGTTGGTCCCGGGGTTTTTAAGGAGACTGAACAGAATTGTGAATGGGGGAGCACTGGGTCGTCTTCTTGAGTTCTTTAAGAAATTTTTGACAGTTTGCATAGTCTCAAGCTCCTTCAACTTGTTTGTTAACTACAAAGGAAAAAGTAATAACTTTGTAGAGAAACCAGCAGAAACTAGCTTATCAAGTGATCAAGGTCGTGCCACAAGTAATAAGACATGTCGACATTGTGAGCTCCGTGCCTTTATGTGCTGAAAACACATCATTTCTGTGGGATTTCTGTCAAAACTGTATAATCTCACTGTAGTCATGAGAAACAGCAGGCAAACCCAGTCAAGCCATAGTCAGCCAAATAACTGGCAAATATTCTTAAAAAGTATCAAGGGTGTGAATGACAAGAAAAAGTTAAAAACTTGTCACAGACTACAGGAGCCTAAGAAGAACTAACAACTAAGTACAGTGGATCCTTGATAGGATTCTAGAACAGAAAAGAACAAGTAGGTGCAAGTGAATAGATTTTTGGTTTAGTCATTAGAATTGTATCAATGTTGGTGTCCTGGTTCTGCTGAATATACTGTGGTTAAATGAGATGGCAACATTGGCGGTAGCTGGGTTGGGTATATCGAAACTCTACTATTTTTGCAACTTTTCTGCAAGTCTAAAATTAGCTCAAAATAAAAAGTTTTCTCAAAAGGGAACTTGGATAAGAATCCTTGCAAAACTTTTCTATTTTCTTTTATCTCTCTCTTTCTTTTTTCTTTTAAGTAGAAAGCCTTTATGAAGTTAGAGGAACTATTTGGTACTGAATAGAAACTGGCTTAAGAATACTGATGAAAGTTTAGGATTAAATCCTCTTCTCTGGGTGGCTTAATATTAACCATGACCTTTTACAATGTTTCCTGCAGGTTCATTTTCCAATATGCTTAATTTTCTAGAACTTTTAAGAGGGTGCAATAGTGAAAACACATGTGGATGAGAGATAGCCCTGAAATTTCCATGAGGCCAAATGAGCAGAAAATTAGTCAAGGCAAGAAACTACTGCACTTTAGGAAAAATTCCAAATGTGACTTTATACAGAGTCGTGGGTCTCAAGATTCCATTTAATATCCTGGTGTTCTCTCTGAAGATGCCACCTCCATGTTTGCTGTGGAGGCCAAAATGGCTTGAAAATTGATGCACATTCATGCATTGACTAGACTCAGATGGTCCTCTAGAAGCTATGCAAATGAAGGTCCCTCTTTTGTCATTAGGAAGCAGACAGCCTAAAGTACTGTACATAGAAAAACTTCAAAATCCAGGTTTATGGGGTCAGCAGATGTCATAGCGGTTATGTTACTGGACACCCACATGGCCAACTATGATTTGAGTCCCAGACCAGGTAACTTAAAAACTCATGCCAGGCACGTGTGCATGCATCCCCAAGAGGAGAATGGAGGAGAAAGGACTGTAGTGTGGCCATGCTCCCTGGGAGGTGATTTCTCACTATCCCTCTCACTGTCTCTGTGTCTCTCTCTCTCTCTGTGTCTCTCCAATGAGTACATGTGCCCTAAGGCAAAACCTCTATAACAATAACAAAAGCCAGGTTTATAACATGTTCAGATGAAGAATAACGCCAAGACTACAGAGTCCACACAGAGTCTAGAAGGATTTGGAAGATATGACTCTTGTCAGAGTATGCCTGGCTCTGTCCTCAGAAAGAGATGCCATGTTGTTCTGGGCAGACATTCTGAGCACTGTGAAGCAGGGCATGCTAGACATACAGATGTTAAACCTTCTAGGAAGCTCTAAATTGCTTCTCAGGCAGAACTTGGTCAGGGGTTCTGTTTCCCAGATGCCCTGATGTAGGAAAGGACAGTTCTAGGTCAGTGACAGAATGGAGAGGCTCTTAGAAAGCTATAACTCCTCTAAAAATGAGGAGAAAAATCAAGTTTATCTCCATGGAGTTTGCTGATATTAGAACAATTCTATCCTACCCAATTAAGAATTGAATACTCTTTTAGTGAACAGCAGCAAAATCATATTTCTGAATATATGAAGCTTGGAACTAAACTTATTTGGTCAATAGGTATTTTGCGAGACTGTTATATGCCAGGTACTGTATTGGGCCCCAAGAATATAGCACTTAAGCCAGATAGTCATGGTTCTTCTTCCTACCCATGGAGCTCATAAGCCAGGAGACTTCCTCTGAGCCTGAACCAGCAAGCCAACTACTCCACCGAGAGGTGCTACTGCTAAAAATGTTTAGTTTACTCTAAAACAAAAACTTACCTTTTATTTTTAAAATAAAATTTAAAATAAAGTATTAGTATTTTAACATAAAATATTTTGGGGGGGGAGATTTTCGCTATAGGGCGCATGTGCTCACCAGACAGACAGAGATAGACATAGTGACAGAAAGCGAGAAATCACCCCCCAGAGGGGATGGTCACGCCGCAATCCCTTCTCCTCCATTCTTCTCTTGGGATTTTGGGCACGCACGCACACGCGCCCGGCGTGAGTTTTAAGCCACCGGGTCTGGGACGCGAACTGCGGTTGGCTATGTGGGAGTCCAGCGACATAGCCATTATGCTAACTGCTGGTTCCCAACATAAAATATTTTATATCAACTTCATTCTAACAGTATTTGAAAAGTGTGTTCATAAGTATATATTAACACTTTCTGTCTTTAGTTTACATAATTTTCAAGCAAAATTTGGTATCTTTAATCATAAAACTTGCTCCTCCTGGCCACACCTCTCACACTACGGTGTTCAAGATGCTTTGGTGATGAGTGGCTTTGCTCATTGCGTTCAGCAGTCAGAAATGTGTTTATCAAGATGTAGCAAGCTCTCTGCATCTCAGTGTGGCCAGCTGGCAGCATCCAGAGGGAGCCAACCCTTCTCTGCTGCTACGTGGACATTTCTCCCTTCCTGAATTTAATCTCTTGGACCAGATTCCAAGTTGTAACCTCAAAGCAGTGATCCACCCAGAGTGGCACTTAACCCAGCTCCACAGCACTGTCAGTATCCAGTTCCCTGGTACTTCCTCCATAGGTTCTGGGCCTTTTATTTAATACTGGGTTGTTGGAAAAGTCACGATGTATTTTTTCCTATGCTTTTCTATGCAAAAATGTGTCATGACTTTTCCAACAACCCAGTATTAATCCTCATGCCTTGAGTTGGTAAAATGCTTACATTATGAGTTCCTAGTTTTTCTATATAAAGACTGCAGTGGATAACTAGTAAGCACTATTTATTATTCATTAAGAATATGAAATTGGTTGACCTAATTAATTTGCAAGATTCACCTCTATGAACCTGGTAGAGTATATGAATAGATGATTGTTTTTTACAAGTACTTTTGCAGATTGAAGTCTCCATTTTTCAGCAGAGCTTTCTACCATCAGACCTTGATCCTTTTCCAGCCGTAAATCTTCCAACCTACCCTGACCTACTTTTTTCTTCAGCTCTCGTACACTGTCTAAACTGTGTCTTTTCACGTTGGTAGGCTTTTTCTTCCCCTTCTCTGCCTTGAAGTCTTCATTCATCAAGTGCCATTCGCTCCTCAAAACCTCCTTTGGTCTCTGCAGTCTTATCAGTGTCCCTCAGGTATCTCAGACCCAATGCACTGCCTCTTCTACAGCCGTATATCAAAGGCCACTCTGTGATGCCTTTGTTGAGATGGCTTTCTCCTTTCCTGGATTATTGACCTCTTGAAATGGCAGGGACTTAATGCATTCATCTCTATGGCCCATGAGTATCAGCATAGAGTTACTAACATCAATTTAGTGTTTACACTGTTCTAGCCACTGTATATGCACTTTACATATATTATCTCATTTAATTTGTCTTAATAGCCCTATGAAAGTAACAGTTATCACTGCTGTGTTATAGATGAGGAAACGGAGGCCCATAAAGGTTAAGGATTTTGTCCAAAGCCTCAACGATAATAAGTGGAGTGTTGGGATTTGAAGCCAGACAGGAGTCAGGGCTTCGAATTACTACTTGATACAATAATACCCATGCTTCTTAATGCATGCTCTACTGGCATAATAACCAGCATTTATTAAATACCAGCTGAGTGGCAGGGATTGGGCTAAGAATTTAATGTTTAGAGACCCATGTGGTTGTTAGTTCACAGAGGAGGAAACTGAGACTCAAAAGGGCTGAAGTTAAGCAGCTTGTGCTAGGCAGCTTGTGAGTGAGCAAATAGCTGAATTACCACAAGGAGAAAGTTTGAGAGGAGAACTAATATCTATTGAGTGCCTTCCATTTTTTAAAATAGGAAATTATTCCCTACATTTTATTATGAAAAATTTCTAACATACTGTAGAGTTGAAAAAATATCACAGTGGACAGCCAGACAGTCGCCACTGGGTTTCGACTAATATTTTACTGTAGGTACTTTCTGTCTCTCTGTCCAGTCATCTCTCCGATGTAATTTTTGATGCATTCACCCTCAGTTTTTCAGCATACATTTGTAGAGGTCATTATTTGTTTATAGGCCTTTTTTTCTTTTAAGATAAGATTTGTGCATTTTATTGTAGTTAAATATTAACTATGCATTTGCTTAGTTTTGACAAACACGTATACCTGTATAACCCAGACTCCTTCTGGTAGGGCCCTTTCCCAGCCAGTGCCCACCCCTCCTTCCAGAAAAGTGTTTACTGTTTTTATGTAGTGCGTGTATGTGCTATCTTGTTCCAAACTAATGTAAGGTGGTTCATGTAGGTCCTTAAAGTGCAACAAGAAAGTATAAATGAGAAGTAGAAAAGAAAATAAGGTAAGAATATTAAATGGAGCTAGGAGAGTAGCTCTGATGTGCCAGGAGCTTTTGTAAGTCGCGTCATTACTCAGTCCTAAAGCACACTTTACAACAAGTGCTCACAGTTATTTCCATTTTGTAGCTTGAGAGACTACGAAGTTGTGTAGCTATAGTAATAAGTAATAGAAATTATTTGACTCCATAGCCCATACTTTTTCCACTTTGGCTCCCAAAAGTAAGACAACAGGTAAAATAAAAGCTTATTTTAAATATTATTATGGTTTCAAATAATATGTACTCAAGTATTTGTAAATTGTGCTACCTTATCACATTGGTACCCTTTGCAAAGCACCTTGAGGTCAAGTTGGCTTTGTGTTAGTGTGATCCTAGAGATGGGATTCTGTGTCCTTACTTAGAGGAAAAGGTAACTTTTCTAGGGCTGGAAAGATAAGAATGGGAAGTCTTGAGATGGTTCTACTATTTTTTTTTCTTTTTTTGGAGAGGTTTTTGCTATAGGGCGCATGCACTTGCCAGAGAGACAGAGAAACTCTCTTAACAACCTAGTAGTATTAATTTGTTAGTTGTGTTAAGAGAGAGTAAGGGGGACAGGAGTGGTGCAGCAGAAAAACATGACATCACAAGGCAGACACATATGGGAAGGATACTAGTTCATGACTGAGACCTCCTTGAGTATGCCAGGGCATGTGTGTGACCATGATCCAGAGATAAGGCATGGACTCCAGTATTGGGACTCTAAGGTGGTATATACCTCTCTCTCTCTTTCATGAAATGAAATGAATAACCTTTTTAAAAAAAAAAAAAAAGAACAACTGTAGTATTTAGTAAAAGAATTATAAATCTCTCTAATTGGAGGCCTTAGAAATTTATTACCTTCTGCATTCTTTGTGGAATCTTCTTTATAACAATAGCAGGGATATACAAATAAAAGGGGCAAGAAAGTACCAAAGATTACTTTGAGATTTCTTTTTTTAAAGAATTATTTTATTTAACCTTATTTATTTATTTTATTTGACCAGAGAGGGATAGAGCAAGTGAGAGAGAGAGAGAGAAAGCAAGAAAGCAAGCCATCTAGGACTTGAACTGCAGTCAGCCACATTGGAGTCCAGAGAAACAGAAAGCAATCTCTGTTTTTCAATTGGTGTATTTAGATTGTTTTCATTTAAGGTAAAATGACTGATATATTAGGACTTTAATCTGCCATTTTATTATTTCTTGCTTTCTGTCTGTCTCTCTCTGGCGAGCTCATGTGCCTTATAGTAAAAACCTCTCAAAAAAAAAAAAAGAAGATATGATAAATAAGGAAATACATAAATATTCTAAAAGTGAGATACAAAATTTATACATAGTATGGCATCACTGTATATAAGCATCCCCAGGGGGGATGGCCACACTGCAATCCCTTCTTCTCCATTCTCCTCTTGGGATCTTGGACATGCATGCACACATGCCCAGCATGAGTTTAAGCTACTGGGTCCGGGACTCAAACCACAGCCAACTACATGGGAGTCCAGTGACATAGCCATTATGCCAACTGCTGGTCCCCTTATTTATCATGTCTTATAAAATGTAATATTCTAGGCCCAGCCATGGTAGCATAGGCAACCATAGTTGCGTGGTTCTGGAACCAAGTGGGAAGGCTCCTGGTTCGCCTCTGCTCTACTGGAGCGTTCTGGGGACACCCGTGGGCAAGCCTGTGATCCCAGCTGATTGCAGGGCTTGGGGGAGAATTACAGCATGAGGATCCTGTCAGAGGTGCCTCTGCCTATCTGACTCTTTCTCATGAAGAATATACATAAACTTTTTAAAATGTAATATTCTAAATAATTTCCTATACCCTGTAAAAGTATTCATTAGCATATTTTAAAAGAATTATATCTTTTATTTAATTCCATTTGTTATTATTATTCATTTTTAATTTGACCAGACAGACAAAAAAAGAGAGGGGAAGTAAGGAAGTAAGCTGCCAGGTCCAGGACTCAAACCATGGTCATCCATGTGGGAATCCAGTGCCCTTAACCACCACACCACCTGCTGGCTCTCATTAGCATAATTTTATTAAGCGTTGATATTCTATCTATTGTGTAGACAGTATTTTATTTTTAGCTTACCTATTTTATCGAATTTGAGGTGAATTCCTTGTGAGCAGAATATACTTGGGTCTGCTTTTTATCCACTTTACCAATCTCTGATTTTTTTTATAATTATTTAATTTTATTTATTCATTCATTTTATTTTAATTTGGCCACACACACACACACAGACACAGACACACACACACACACACGCAGAGAGAGAGAGAGAGAGAGAGAGAAAGAAAGCAAACTGTCAGGTCCAGGACTCGAACCATGGTCAGCTATGTGGGAGTGTCCAGCACCTTAACCCCCACGCCACCTGCTGGCCCCCCACCAATCTCTGTTTTTTAATTGGTGTATTTAGATTATTTTCATTTAAGGTAAAATGACCGATACATTAGGAACTTTAATCTACCATTTTATTATTTATTTTATTTCCTGTTTCTTATTCTTCTATTTCTCTTATCTTTCTCTATATCACGTGAACTTTTTAAAAAGATTTTATCTTGACTTTTTTTTATAGTATTTTGAGTGTATCTCTGTATTACTTTCTCAGTGGTTGCTCTGAGTATTAAAATGTACATGTGTGACTTATCACAGAGTCTAATTTTATCAGCGTTTTACCACTTCGAGTGACGAATGGAAACCTTACTTCCATCAAGGTCCCTTTGCCATCCTCCTTTTAAATATAACTATCTTGACTCTTCAGATAATGCTATGATTTTTTTCAGTCATCAAATATGATTTATAAAACACATAAGGAGGCTTTATTTCTTTTATCATTTCCATTTTGTTTGAAGAACTCCCTTTAATCATTCTTTTAAGGTACATTTTCTCATGATACTTTCTTTTAGTTTTCCTTCATCTGAGAATATCCTTTCTCCTTCGGTACTGAAGTATAGCTTTACCAGCTATAGAATTCATGGCTGACAGTTCTTTTTTTTCCAGATTGAAAATATGCCACTTCCTTCTGACTGCCATGGTTTCAGATAAGAAATCGGTTCTCATTTGAATCAGTGTTTCCTTATAGGTAATATGTTGTCTTTCTCTGCTTTAAAGATTTGTTCTGTCTTTAATTTTCAGAAATTTAATTATGATGTATCTTGCTATTGTTTCTTGTAGTTTACCTCATCTGGGATTTGTTGAGCTTCTTGAATCTGGAGGTTTATATCTTTCACCAGATTTGGAAAATATTCAGACATTATCTTTTTGACTTTTACCCACTCTCCTTTTTTCCTCTTCTTCTGGGACTCTGATGATATGAAGATTGTATTTTATTATTATTATTATTATTGTCTCACAAATGGTTGTTTTGGATTTTCTCTTGCTCATATTGGGCAAGTGGTATTGATTCATCCTCAAGTTCATTGATTCTATCCTCTGTCATTTCCACCCTATAATTGAGCCCACCTAGCAAATTATCTTTTATTTTATTGTATCTTCCCATTTTATAAGTTTCATTTGTTTCTTTTTTGCAACTTCAATTTCTTTTAAGAGATTTAAAAATTTTTTTAAAGTTGTCAGAGGTCACCTGTGCTTGCCAGATAGGTACAAAGAGAGAGAGACAGAGAGCATTTCTCCTTTTGGGATTTTGGTCATGCACACATAGGTGCCCAGCATATTTCTCAAGCCACCAGGTGGGGGACTCAAACTGTGCAGTTGGCTATGTGGTATCCAGCCACTTAAACCGCCAGCAAGGAGCTGGTGTAAGAAATGGGCTTATACCTTCTTGTCTGGGTCATGCCAATGTATTATTCAATTGTCTGTTGCTTAGATGAGATTGTTTTAAATGGTGAGTACTTTAGACAGCTTGATGGGGGTTATGGGAGAAGGCCTTCTAACGGCCTTGTAGTCTGAAAGGCTCTTTTAGTCCACAGACCCATGGGCCTGTGCCTGGTTGGCCGCCCAGTGCAAGCTGTTACTCATCCGTCTTCCTCTTGCCTGGCTAGCAGTGTCAGTTTTTCACGTCTGCTTTAAAGGCAGGTTTCTTCTGTTCTTGTGCCCATTGAATAATGCAGTAGTTTGTCGTACTTCTAGCGATTGAAACAGATGAACTGCCACCTTTGAAGAGCCTTTTCTTAGCCTATGCTTTTGATCAATATTGTCTCCCTTTTGGCAAGAATTTTATTTTAAATTCAACCATGCAAATTATATTTAATTGTGACTTAACTATGAGATATTTAATTTTTTTTCTATTTCCGGTCTGTAAAACAGTGACCAGTTTTTTTTTCATAAATTAGTGCAAATAAAGTTTTTGACATCTTCCACTTGCAAATGAGGATTCTAAGGTCATCTCATTTCTTCCATAGTAAAATGTGCCTTTTAAAAAAAAAATTAGGGTGAGAAATCCTTTATATTGGAAGCCATGGGTTGTTGTGTATAGTTTACAATAATAGTTATATACAAATAATTTCAGGTTAAAATTGCATACTATTTATTCCCACCCATTTCCTTTATTGGCTGTGACACACAGGAATTACGCCCATTGCTTGACTAACCTTTCTGACCTTTTGTTACTTGGCTATAAATTGACTTGGGTCTTTTGCAAAAACACTGTCAGGGGGAAAAATCTTTTTGTTAGAACCCAGCCAATTCCTGCTTCAGTGCAGAACAGTTTGTTCTCCTGAAGAAATGAGCCAGTTCAGTGAACAGAAAAACATAGCCATAAACTGGCATCGCCAAAAACTGCAAAAGCGATTGCCCACATTCATTTCACAGAGCAGGGAGCTTTATTCTAGAATGAGGCTGTGGAAAGAGAAATACACTTTGAAGCTCCACGGGCTTTAGGTGAATGTAATTGATTTGTGAGAGTACGTTTAACCACATAAAAAGGGTTTATTTTCCTGAGCTCTGGCAGTCACCAACATTTTTAACCTTGTAAACGGGAACATTTCCCTCTGCCTGTTCTCACAGTTCTCTTAAACCGTATTGTAACATAACATGTGTCCTCTGCATTTCACCTGATCGTCCTCCTAGGTCAGAGACTGCTCCTGTTCAATAATACAAGCATTCTTCAGTGAGTGCTCTGTGCAACTGAGTGTTGGTGCATCCTCCAAAGAAGACATTTGTAGTGGTCAGAAATTACAAGAAAGCATGAAAAATCATTATGCAATAGCATGGCAGTTGCATTAATAGAAAAATATTTGTGCTGGCCCTGTACCCTAGTGGTTAAGGGAGCCAGATCCCACATGGTCAACCATGGATTGAATCCTGGCCCCAGTGGCTTGAAAAACATGCCAGGAGTATGTGCATGCATTCCTCAAATCTCAATAGGATGAAGAAATGGAGGAGAAGGGATTGCGGCATGGCCATACCCCATGGGGGGATGGTGCTTTCTCCCTCTCTCTGTTTCTCTGTCTGTTTCTGGTGAGTATATATGACCTCTAGCAATTATAAAAGAAAAACATTCAAGACACAGTACTTGACAGACTATATCACAGAAGAAGTGGGAGCATTTGAGGGAGGTTTGAAGACTGTCTAGGAATTTGCTAAATGGATAAGAGAAGAATTCTCAGAGCATGTGTGAGGTTGGGTGGTGATGACACAACCTTTCTTTTTTTTTAATTTTTAAGGAGAGATTTTTGCTATAAGGCATGTACACTCGCTGTAGAGAGAGAGGGGGACAGAGAGACAGTGAGAAATCACCCCCCAGAGGGGATGGCCACTCTGCAGTCCCTTCCTCTCCATTCTCCTCTTGGGATTTCAGGCATGCATGCACACACACCCAGCATGAAGTTTAAGCCATTGGGTCCAGGATTCAAACCACAGTCAACCACGTAGGAGTTCAGCAACATAACCATTATGCCATCTGCTAGTCCCAGGAGTTTTAGATTCTGTAAGTAGAATTGCTTAGGTGTAAAGTATGAGGAGGGAAACGAGAAGTGGACTGTGACACTGGAGAGGGATAGGAGATTGCATATTTCAAATGCCACATGAGGCAGAGTAGTAGTTATGCTCTAGGCCGTGGGAGCTTCATAAGGGCCTGAAACAGAGGAGTAGCCTGGTAGAGCTGGGGTAGGAAGATGTAGGTCTGCAAGAGACGAGCTCAGAAAGAGTGGATTGGACCATACTCTGAAAGGGCCATGGTGCCCAGCTGAAGTGGGCAGAGTTTATTGTGCAGGGAATAACTGAAAGCAGTAGTCTGTGTCCTGAAAAGGAAAATAAGGCTTGATTCAGCGGGCCATATGGGGAGAGTAGGATGCAGTGTAGGTCACTGAGGTCACCGCAGTAGTCCACAGACAAGAGGAGAGGGACAGTGCTCAGAAACCTTCCTTGGGGCCTCCTTGGTGATTGAAGAGTACAGGGAGGAGAGGGGGAGATGGCCAGAAGCCCAAGACTTCAACTTAACTCTAGACGGGTAGACTTACAGTGTCCACTTTCATGGATACCATCTTACTTAATTTTCATACCAAACGCTCTCCTGTCTGTGCTTAGATGATTCCTGTTGTTTCAAAGAGAACTGAGGTTTGGGTGGTTCATTACTTCAAAACCCAGGTGACCTGCACTAGGAAGTAGCTGAGTCAGGGTTGGAACCCAGGTTTATCTGACTCCAAACAGTGACGTTCCACCCATGAATAGTTCTTGTTGTAACTGAGCCACCAGGACCAAGCAAGTCTCACAAAGTATATACTCTGTAAGGGCTCATGCCTCCAATGATTAGTACTATGAATACTTAGGTATTAATACTCATGCTAAACAATATTTTGGAAGCCTGTTTTTCTTTTTAACCTGTTATTCTTTGAAAGCATGAAATACGTGATTTCATTTCTTAAAGTCTCACTGTTTTGTGGACCAGCAGTTGGTGTAATGGCTATGTCGCTGGACTCCCATGTAGCCAAATGTGGTTCAACTCCCGGACCCGGTGGCTTAAACTCATGCTGGGTGCTTGTGCATGCATGCCCAAGATCCCAAGAGGAGAATGGAGGAGAAGGGATTGTGGCATGGCCATCTCCCATGGGGGATAATTTCTCACTTTTTGTCTTTCTCTGAGAGCGTACACACCCAATAGCAAAAATCTCTCTTAAAAAAAAATTATGGCTTCCAGAAATTCGAGTACTTTTTAGGACTAACATGAAGTTAATGTGGTAATTTTTAGTATAACATGTGTTGTAAAAGGTCTCAGAAAACATATTTTTCAGGCATCTGTACTGTGTCTGAAGAAGGGGTTTATTAAGCAGAAATGATCTTCAGTCAAGCCTGGATAAATGAGTATTTTTTTTACAACATTCATTCTGTAGTCATGAGATTATGGATTCCAGGGTGAAGGCCTAGGAGAGCAGATAGGGAAGAACCAAAAATGAACTTGTCCTCTTTTATACTCCATATAAAAAACATAGTCTTCTTCAATGGATCAGCCTGTTAGTTGCCAAAGGGAAATATTGTCCCATTTGGGATTGGAACTTGAGGCTCCTGTAATTATAGGATGTTACAAGCTCACTCTTCACCATCTTGTTTTCACCCTTCCTATGCTTATTTCTCAAAATGGAACAAGAGATAATGGATGTTTTTGAGATAGAAAAATATAGGAAATGTAAGGAATAAGGAACGTATCTAAATCTTAGGCCAAGTGTATATTATTATTTTGTGACCTCACTTGTAAGAATTACTGGTTTGGGCTAGCCTGTAGTGTGGTGGTTGTGTGGCTGGATCTCACATGGCCAAACATGTGGTTCAAATCCTGGACCTGGCAGCTTGAAAAACATGCTGGGTGAGTGAATACCCCAAATCCCAAAAGAAGTAAGAAATGGAGAAGGGATTGAAGAATGACCATTCCCCATGGGAAATGCTTTCTCGCTTTCTCTCTCTCTCTTTCTGATGACCACATGAGCTCTTTGGCAAAGTTTTAAAAAAAAATTGCCTTTTTTTTTTTTTTAAGAAGAAATTAGTATCTCCTGTGTCTGAGCTAGCTGTGGAGCTATAGAAAGTTCCCCTGCTCGAATCAAGCTGGAATTATCTGTAACACAGAAAAAGAAAGACAGCTCCTCTCTCCTCCGGTGGCCATGTAGAATGGGAGCAGTTACGAAACTTCGTGTCTCAGTAGTCCTGCTGTAAATCCACACAGCTGGTCTCTGCAGGGTCCTTGGTTCTCCTCTGGGCTCGCTCTTGCTTGCTTTCTTGGTAGTCTTGGGGACTGTTTCTGGCATATAAGGAAATGCTGGATTCGTGGAACCCAAAACACAGCCTCTGACAGTCTAGGCTATAGAACAGACAGACAAGCAAGCTCGAGCCCTAGCCCACGTGGAGCAGTGGCTGTGGGGGCTGGAGGCAAGCATCCCGGAGCCTGGCAGCCAAGCCCGGGACCTCTGTCCTGCTGGGAGGCCCCTCAGTCTGTGAGCTCATTTTCCTTCTCCATAAAAAAAGAGGTATGGGGCAGGTCCTGCGGTCCAGTGGTTAATGAGCCAGATTCTTCATGACCAACTGTAGTTTGAAACCTGGTCCCAGTGGCTTGAAAAACACACCAGACACGTGTGCGTACATGCCCCAAATTCCGACAGGGTGGAGAAATGAGGGAAAAGGGATAGTGTTGTGACCACGCCCATTGGGGAGTGCTATCTCTGTCTCTGTCTCTGGCAAGTCTCTGTGCCCTTTGGCAAAAAAATAAAGTTAATTATGATACCTTCTCCATACATATCTATACATGATGCTGTGAAAATTGAAGATGGTAAGCCTTGAAATGTGCCTTACCCAGAACTGGCACTCAGCAGGCATTGTGTAAATATTCATTTCTCTGCCCCCTTTATTTCTTTAAACCCTCAGCCTCAGCTCTCCCTTTTCTTCTTATTGAGAAACATGGTCCCCTTTTGTGAACGGTGTCAATAGATCTCTATTGAACCTCACAGTTCGTTCACCCCTCCCCCTTCCTTCCCACCCCAAAGAAATAAGTATCCCACCTCCTTCGTGCTTTTCCTGCAAGCCAGTCCTAGGGTGAGAGGTAAGGGACAGGAGACAGCCTGGGAAGGTGAGGATGGCATTGCAGTCACACTCTGCAGATCAGTTTTCCTTCTAATCCAGGTCGCCTCACATCCTCCCAAATGGGCCTAGGGCTCCAGGCTCTTAGGGAACTACTCTGTGGCATTCCCTGTGCTATCCTTGCTTCCAAATTTACTGAAAGGAGAAAACAGAATAAGACTTTGACTTCTGTAATTTGCTGGAATCTATTCTTTCCTCCTATAGATGCTCTGCTCCTAGCCAGGTCCCATGGCCATTCCTCAAAGGGCCCCCATTGTGGAATCACACTCAGTTCCCTTTCTTAATGTAGAAAGAGCTCATACCTTGGTGAGAGGAGTGCAGGTGCCCCCCCTCCCTGCTCTTCCCCAGGCGCCCCTCCCATCCAGCCAGTGCCCAATTGCTGGCACAGCTTCGCCTGAGCCACAGTTCTCAACCTGGAACACTTGTGTGGTCCAGGAAATGTTCAGCATTGTCTGGAGACTTTCCTAGTCATTACAACCTGGGGCAATTGGGGTGTGTCCTACT